>NW_027507686.1:24714427-25185335 GCF_037356315.1 Lithobates pipiens
TACATAAACGTCAGCACTTTGAAGATGGATATCTCGATAACGGCAGCAGCTGCTGCCACAATCGAGGAATCCCTCTTTGGAGCCGGCGGTTCCGTGTATGATAATGGTGGTCTCTGCTTCGGATTCGCTGCGAGATCACCGTTAGTAGTGGGAGAGGGGCAACCCCCTTCCCGCCACCCTTCGCCGCTTACCGGAGCCGCCGGCAGCGGCGATCAGGATGTGTCAGTGGCTGGGTATGGAGACGAGTGAGGCCAATATGGACCCCACCCTTCTCCATATCATAGCAGGGTGGCAGCGACATCAAAAAGTCACTTCCGCCCATACGTCTTAAAAGGCACATTTTTTTTGTTGTCATTGTTTTTCAACTTACGTTTTTTGTTTTTTTATTGCATTTAAGTCCAAATATGAGATCTGAGGACTTTTTGACCCCAGATCTCATATTTAAGGAGGTCCCGTCATGCTTTATTCTATTACAAGGGATGTTTACATGTCTTGTAATAGGAATAAAAGTGACCCCAATTGTTTTTTTAAAAAAAACAGTGTAAAAATAAATCAAATAAAATAAAACAAAATAAGAAAAAAAATAACATTTTTAAAGCGCACCATCGAGCTTGCGCGCAGAAGCGAACGCATACGTGAGTAGCGCCCACATATGAAAACGGTGGTCAAACCACACATGCGAGGTATTGCTGTAATCGGTAGAGAGAAAAAATTCTAGCCCCAGACCTCCTCTATAATTAAAAACATGCAACCTGTAGAATTTTTTAAACGTCGCCTATGGAGATTTTGTAAGGGTAAAAGTTTGAGGCCATTCCACAAGCAAACGCAATTTTGAAGCGTGACATGTTGGGTATCAATTTACTCGGCGTAACATTATCTTTCACAATATAAAAAAAACTTGGAAACACAGAGTCTGAAAAAGAGGCCTGGTCTTTAAGTGGTTTTAAGCAGAGGTTTCTAACAGGTGTTTGCGTTTTATGACAGATTACCAAGTGACCGGTCAGAAGACCAAACAAGTTGGCCAATAGTAACTTATTATCCAGACACCTCTGTACACCTTTTTTAAAACTAGTCTTTTTGAGACCAGGGGCCCGACTTATCTGACTTCTGGGCTAAAATTCCCATCAACTTCCATCCTTCTGTTCAATAACAGTGCCTATGTGACCAATGAGGACGTTGTTATTGGAGAGCAAGGCATCAGATGGTGTTATTGGGCTCTGAAATTATAGTCACTAATTTAAAATAGTTTGACCTTAAAGTGGAGTTCCAGCCTGTAAAAAAATAAATAAAAAAAATAATAAAAATTAAATTAAATTCAGCAGCTACAGTATGCTGTAGCTGCCGACTTCTAATATAAGGACACTTACTTGTCCAGGTATCCCGCAATGTCGGCACCGCTAGCCAATTCATCTGCAGGTGTTTCGTCAGATTAGGCGACCCGTCAGAATATGTAATGCAAGCCATCGTCGCCACCATCTTGCTACACGCCGCACTCCTCCACAGTAAGGATACACCAAGAGGGGAGCAAGCGGACATCTTGTTACACCCACCGGAGTTTTGAATTTCACACTTATTTTTAACCGTAAACTGAGCTTATAAGGTGAAATGCAGTATTTTGAAATCCAATGGACTGTTTAGATGTTGAATTTTAAAAGCAGTGGCAAACCTGAAGATCGCTGCTTTTATATTTCAACATTTAAACAGTCCCACGGCTTTTTAAATGGTGTATTTCACTATATAAGCTCCGTTTACAGTAACAAGATGGTGTAACAAGATGTCCGTTTGCCCCCTTCTCATTGTATCCTTACTGTGGATGAGTGCGGGGTATAGCAAGATACCGCCAACGAAATTTTGACGGGTCGCCAAATCTGACGGAACACAGGCTCTGTGTAATGTGCGACGCAGCAGTGCCTACTCACTGGGTAAAGTGACTACGTGTCACAGAATTCAAGTCCCACTGTCTCCTGGGACCTCTGCGTCTCCCAGGAGGCAGCGGGAGAAAGGAGGTGCCGGAAATTCTGTAGATTGCCGCGATTGTTGTGCGGCGATCTTACCCTGATGTGGGAGTACCTGGTTTTGACAGGCATCTGCTCCCCCCCAAAAAGCGTCAAATGTGGAAATGGAAGGGGGCAGGGTGCGAACAAGTGGAGCTTCCCCCCTTTTGGGTGGAGCTCCACTTTAGCAGCTTTCCGACCAGCGCACGCCAATGTACGTCAGCAGAATGGCGCTGCTAGGCAAAAGGGTGTAGAGGTACGTTCCCCTTTAAGAAGTGGTGTCGCAGGTGTGCGGCTGCCGCAGTCTCCGTGAACGTGGGTTCTGCAGACTCGATGTCCGCCAGGTGCCCACGATCGTGCCACGGAGAGATGCTTTTGTAAACAAAGCATTTCCCCATTCTGCCTAGTGACAGGACAGAGATCACTGCTCTCTGTCAGAGAGCAGTGATCACTGTCCTGCCTGTTGAAGCCTTCAACTCTTCTGGGAAGGCGTTCCACAAGGTTTAGGAGTGTGTCTATGGGAATGTTTGATCATGCATCCTGAAGCACGGGGTGAGGTCAGGCACTGATGTTGGACGAGAATGCCTGGCTCAGTCTCTGCTCTAATTCATCACAAATGTGTTCTATCGGGTTGAGGTCAGGACTCTGTGAAGGCCAGTCAAGTTCCTCCACCCCAAACTGGAGAGATTGTGAGCGAGAGAGAGCGCGTGCAAGCGAGATTGTGTGCGAGCGAGATTGCGTGTGAGCGTGTGCGCATCTCCGTCTTTTTCATGCAAGCAGCATTAAGTATCTGAATTTTGACTCAGGCTCTGTGTCTGTACAGCAGAGCTCAGACTAGTAGAGGGAGAAGCAGCACAAGGAGACAATCAGTTTACAAGGAACATGCTTGACTTGTCAGTCTGATGCTTCTCCTTTCACAGTCCAAACACAATCTAGGGGGAGGGACAAGACATGTAAGTGTTACGGAACTGCAGCAGCAAAAACAGCCAGTGAAGGCTGTGCGGTTTAAATCTCAGGACTGGATGAACAGAAGTACAAAATCTTTGGAAGTAGGAAGCAGCATCTCATGCGTATGCATTTCATTAGTCTAATTAGTGTTTTTTGTATGGAGGAGTTTTAAATCTAAAGCATATCCAGTGATAGTGTATCATGTGTAACCCTTTAATGATGGCTCCAATGACAGCAGCCACTGAAGGTCCACTTTAAGATATGTGAGATCTCTACAACAGACAAGCTGTACAAATTGCCACAATCACGGCCTGTGCCCCGCATCACATCATCAATAAGCATCCAAGGATCTTCAGCACGGCTCCCAACAGGAGGGTTCAAAGCGCAGAAGCAGGGTACGCAGACACATCTGCTTTCTGGAGGCCTGAAATGTGCATAGAAGTCGCACACGTTCTCAAGCTGACCTAGATTTGAGGATTAACCTGATGAAAGCTGCATCGGAGACACTTCCACGGATCTGCCTAACCTCAGTTCACAGCTATGACAGGCTGCAGCCAGAAGTGTTACTGCAGGTTAATTGTTGCGGAGGTGGGAGAAAGTATCACACGGATCAGGTGCGGTTCTGAAGCTGGAGGGGGAGGATCGGCCCTGGGCATGAGAACCACGTCCGTCAGCCAACTCTGGAAACTTGCAGGATCACAAGCCATTCAAGCTATGTAGAAGTAAACAAATGACGTAGCTGTTAACGGGGTGTTATGGAGTAGGGGGCCCTCCTCTTCTGAACGGCGGGCCAGAACAGACTTCAATCTGTTGCAGCCACCCTGAACGGCGGTGTGCAAAAGTCAGACGCATTCCCTGGTCCTGTTCCCAAGTCTGTGTAAACACTCCATTGATTCCACTGCTCCCCTGCTTATATCATCGTGCTGAGAATACATCAGAAAAAAAAAAGAAAAAAAAGAGGGGACACCATTGCTTTGAGCAGGCTGTTGGTATTCGCACATAACCGGTATCAGTTGGTGCTTTTGCTGCGTAAAGAACCCTCATTCATTATTTTCCCCTCTATTCCCTCCTATGTAGTACTTTGTTCCATGTTGCTAGGTGCTTCCTAACCCCCTAGCTATGAGCTTGGACTCCGTGCCCCTCCTATTCTCCCTGCAGTCGTTCAGCAACATTGCTAGGAAATAATTGGCTGAATTATAATGGCTCCTTGTAGAGCGGCACGATTCTGGGCAAAAACGAGAAGCACGTTTTTTTTGTGCTTAGAATAAAAAGATCACGATTCTCGCAATGTAAAATCTTTCACATTATACCAAAAAAAAAAAAAAGGCTAACTTTACTGCTTAGTTTTTTTTTTGTTATTTTTTTAAATAATTCATTAAAGTAATGTTTTAAAAAAAAATTGCATTTGAAAGACGGCTGCGCAAATACGCGCGACATAAAATATTGAAACAACCACCATTTTATTCTCTAGGGCGTCTACTAAAAATATATATATAAAAAAATATTTTTAACTTGAAACCAACAAATGTCAGAAAAAAGGTTTAGTGTTTAAGGGGTTAAACTTTAATCACTTACACACAAAGTCTATTCCATTGAAAATTGTTACAATGTTTATACTTAAAGTGTTTGTAAACCCTTACAAACCACTTTGACCTACAGGTAAGCATAGATTAAGGCTTACCTGTAGGTCCAAGAAATATCTCCTAAACCTACACGGTTTAGGAGATATTTGCCGAAAGACAGGCACTGAGCGCGCCGCTGTCAAAGGCGATATACCGCAAGTGGCGGCTCCCGTGCGCATGCACGGGAGTGATGTCATCGCGGCTTCGTCGAATGACAGCGGCGGAGCAACGAGACCCACCGAGAAGATGGATGCGCTGGACTACAGGGGACAGCGGTGACATCGCTGGCTCCTGTGTCAGGTAAGTGATGCATAGTAGTCCAGTATGCTTTACCTTTGCAGGGAATGAAAAAGGAAGTAAAACTCATCAGGGTTTACTTCCTCTTTAAGGTGAAAAAACAAGGGTTTACAACTCCTTTAATGAAGAACCTTGTATTATTTTTTTTTATTGAATGCAGAGAATTCTTTGCATAGAAATAATTGTGAAACTTTAGTCAAGATCGAGATAGCGATTCTTGGCGATTAATCGTGCAGCTCTAGCTCCTGGTTTTGGTTCTGAACAGTTTGCCAAGATAAGCAGAAGAGGCATGGCAAAGGGAGAGGGGAGCGAGTCTCCCATCCATCCATCCTGCATTTAAAATAGAAGTTCAGTCCAACACTATACTGAAATCTACTCCCACCCCCATTCTGAGCCTATTCGATCTACCTTGTAAAGGAAAGATCTCTATACTTACACATGGGGAGGGTGCTCTGGTCTGGTCACATGATTGGGTCCTAGTGGCAACTTCAGTGCAGAGGAGAGACAGCCGACAATGGATGCCCCAGAGTAAACCTTTGGGTGATGATCACCCAAACTCGGCAACCATTGTCGGTGATCTTTCCTCTTTCCTGAAGCCAGCGCTGTGACCCGATCATGTGATTGGACTGACGCGTCCCTCAGCACAGTTAAAAAGGAGTTGTAAAGGCAGACTTTTTTTTTTTTTATCTGAATGCAAAAAAATAAAAAAAAAATAAAAAAAACACATTCTGTGTGCAGCAGCCCCCTTAATACTTATCCGAGCCCCATCTCTACCCAGCGATGTCCATGAGTCCCTCAGCCATCTAAGACTCTCTCTCCTGATTGGCTGAGACACAGCAGGAGGCCACTGGCTACCGCTGCTGTCCAACTCAGTTAGCCAATCAAGAGAGAGGGGGCATGACCGGAGCTCTGTGTCTGGATGGATACACGGAGCTGCAGCTCGGCTGCCCTCATAGCAAGCTATTTGCTGTGGGGCCACACAACAGGAAGGAGGGGCCAGTAGCTCCAGACAGAAACCAAAGAGGATCCGGGCTTCCCTGTGCAAAACCACTACACAGAGGAGGGAAGTATAACATGTTTAATACAAAGAAAAAGGAGACTTGACAATCACCTTAAAGTGGTGTTCCTCCCAAAAGTGGAACTTACACTCGCTGTACTCCTCCCCTCCTCTGGTGCCACAATTGGCACCTTTCAGGTGGGGTGAGGGAGGGGGTACAGGATACCTGTCTTTCACAGGTACCGTTCCACTTCTGGGAGCCTCAGCCGCGTGTATCAACATCACTGCCTGGGCTCCCGCCTCCTCCTCCCCCCTTAGCCGCTGGGCCAGTAGGAGAGAGGAGCAGCGCCTTGCACATGTGCGGTAGGGTTCCCGGCGCGAGGCCGTAAGGCTTCACTGCCGGGTTCCCTTACTCCCAATGGAGGCGGCATGCACCTGACAGCTGATGGAAACATCAGCTGCGGCGCCGACATCGCTGGACTCCAGGACAGGTAAGTGTCCAATTATTAAAAGTCAGCAGCTGCAGTATTTGCAGCTGATGGCTTTTAATGTTTACAGCGGTGGGCGGACCTCCGCTTTAAATATACAGATCTTTCCTTTACAGGATAAATTGAATAGGCTTAGAATAGGGGTGGGAGTAGATTCAAGTATAGATCGTGTTTGACTAAACTTCCACTTTAGGTTGTCCAAACAATGTATGCATGTAACAGTCACATGCCTACAACTCTGATGCATCTTATTAGTTGCTAAAGCCGGCCATATATTGAATCTAAATTTGGCTTGTTCAGCATGGATGTAAGGGCAGGGAGGTTGTACAAAAGTGGATCTACCTCTGTACAACAGCCCTGTCGGAAGCTTTTCACACGATCATCGCTGCAGGCTATAGTCTGAAACACCGATCAGTTTATTCTGACGACAAGGAAGTCTCACCACTGTCAGAATACAAAAGCTCAGCAAGGAGGCTTCCCCCATCCACATCAAGTGTGCGGATGGGGGAAATCAGGTCAGTTTTCTTAGTTTCAACCTGCTGGCTGAATGGAAGAAAAAAGGAACTCATCTATGGGCTGCCTCAGATGCAGGTGGCCATTCAGTAATTTAGCCTTCATAATGGGCACCGCATGTGTACAGCCCCAGGAACTCAGCACAGAGATGTGGTAACCCTTTATAATGGGCACTGCATGTGTACAACCCCATAAACTCGGCACAGAAATGTGGTAACCCTTTATAATGGGCACAGCATGTGTATAGCCCCAGGAACTTAGCACAGAGAGATGTGGCAACCCTTTATAATGGGCACAGTATGTGTACAGCCCCAGGAGCTATGCACAGAGATGTGGGAACCCCTCATAATGGGCACAGCATGTGTACAGCCCCAGGAACTCAGCACAGAGATGTGGTAACACTTTATAATGGGCACAGCATGTATACAGCCCCAGGAGCTATGCACAGAGATGTGGGAACCCCTCACAATGGGCATAGCAGGTGTACAGAGCCAGGAACAGTACGGGGATCGTTAGAACCCCTCATTATGGGCACAGCATCTGAACAGACCTGGCAACCCAGCACAGGGATGATGGGGAGCCCTCATAATGGGCACGAGTTCACAGGTCTGTACACCTGCTGTGCCCATTATAAGGGGTCCCCATCAACTCTGTGCTAACAGGTGTACAGACTCAGTGCAGAGTGAGAATATGCAATCAAGGTTGGAGCTCTGAAAACATCAACCAAGCACTGGAACAGAAGTTTTCTGACCTGACTGAAAATTACTTTAGCTTGATGTATAAAATAGCTCCCTGTACACAGATATATTTAAAAATGTATTAAAATGTCATCGATCAAACTGATGAATTCACTGCTGGAAATGGCAAGGATTACAAGCCTCTCTATCGAGCTCGATGAAGCAAACCGTTTTTACTCACTATGCAATCTCCCACAGGGACACAACAGTCCCAGCGCATACTACGCAAACTGGAGATTAAATGGAGATGATCGTCATTCTCAGCGCATACACTTGTCACGCCATGACTGCATCACTTATCTAAAGAGGATGGTTAACATGTTTACATTCTTGGCACTTCATATTTTTATGTCATATTCAGTATGAGGATCTTTAGATTCTCCCCTCTGGGGAACAGAAGAAATCTGTCAGTTTTATTTCTGTCTGTGATGCCATTGGGGAGAGCATCCCTCACTTCCTGCTTCTGTGACAATAAAAAAAAAAAAAAAATGGAGGGTGCAGCTGTCAGCCAGACTAGAAGGTAGAGAAAGCAACAAAAACCCTTCCTAAATCTACTAAAAAGGGTGCTTGTGTCCCTATCAGAGAGACTTCCTAACTGTATAAAGGCATTTCCAGAATATAAACAGACAGCAACTAAACACGACAGAGGCTCTAAGCCTTCCCATACTACCTTCCACCACTTGCATTTTAAAGCAACTTGGGTACAATCAACCTGCACATAGATGGATCGAATCCTAGCCGGTCCCTGCTGAATCAGCCAAGATTCGATCCATCTATGGCTAGCTTAAGTATGATTGTTTATTCCCCCCCTCCCCCCCAATTCAGGCTTAAAGGTTTATGGGGGAGGAGGAAGAAACAATAATACTTAAGCTAGCCACAGATTGACCGAAACTTGGCCAATTCAATCCATCTATGGGCTTGCTGATTGTACCCAAGTCTATCCATCGATCAACTTTGGTACAACCAGCATGTTGGATTTTTAGCATGCGATTATTGCCAGCAGCTAAAGCTGCTAGCAGCAATCACTAGGTTCTCTCGCTTGGAACTGCTCCCTGCATTCCCCCGACAGCCTGCCAGAGAACACAATAGCTTCATACTGACTTTATGGAAGAATCAAGCGATTTTCTTTCCTGCAGCCATTTTCTTTGCAGCAACCTGTGGTTGCAGGAAAGAAAAAAAAAGAAAAAAAAAAAAAAAAACGTATAAAATTTGTGGCCTGCTTTACCTGCATCCTTATGATTTTTTTCTTCACATTTGCCCATTTTTGTCCTGCCTCAGTGCTAGCTGGGTACCCATTCCCACACTCTATTTTTAAAGGCTATGTGTCTCTTCACCTTGCACATGTGTCGCCCAACGCTACAGGCATTTGTTGGGGGGGGGAACTGTTCGATATTTTAGGGAAGGGTTTTGGTTTTTCCAATTTCCCTAACAGATGCCTGTCATGTCGTACGGCACATGTGCAATATGAAAAATGAAATCATGTGCTTCATGTAGTGCATGCGCAGTATGACAACACTGCAAAATCCCACAGTTTAGGTATGGGATTTCCCAGAAGGCAATGGTGATACTGCCTTTTTCCAGGGGACATTTGTGTAGCCAGGGCTACATCACCATTGAATTTGGGGAATCCAGTAAGTGGGGAAAAAAAAATAAAAAATGAGGGGCAAAGACAGGATCAGGCACTGTGCACAAAGAAAGAGCAGTAGCGACTGGTCTTTATTACAGGAGGGGGCAGAGACAAGACCAGCCATCCTGCACAAAAAGAGCACGGCAGTGATTGGGCTTAATTACAGGAGGGGATAGACACAAGACCAGCCATCCTGCACAAGGAGAGAAGGCAGCAGTAACAGTTTTTTTTATTATTATTATTACAGGAAGGGGCGGAGACTAGACCAGACATCAAGTGGAGAGAGCAGCAGTGACCAGTCTTTATTATAGGAAGGGGCGGAGACCAGACTAATCACCCTGCGCAAGGAGGGAAGGCAGTAGTAACTTGTCTTTATTACAGGAGGGGGTGGAGACGAGACTGGACAGCCTGCATAAGCAGAGAGAGCAGCAATGACCAGTCTTTATTACAGGAAGGGGCGGAGACCAGATTAATCACTCTGTACAATAAGAGCAGCAGTGACCCGGTCTTTATTATAGTAAGCTCCTGCACAAATTTCCACACTGGATTACTGCACTGAATAAATAAAACAAAAGCACACCAAGACAATATTTGCTTACCCCAGAGATCAGCTTTAACACTCATGAGCCTCTGACTTCAGCCTACCATTATATCATTACTTGAAGTATATAATTATGTAGATAATGCTTGTTCCTTGCTGTAAAAATAACACAGAGGCCCACAGAGGGCAGATGTGTTGTTTGTCCTGATGGTACAAACAGTTCAGTCTTGTACGGTCTTTATCTAGCCACCATATATAGTTTGGTCGTATGCATCTCTACTCTGTTTGGGCTGCATGTGACAATCCTATAGTCGCCTTCCACAGTGTTCGGCCCATGGCAGAGCCGGTGCCAGGAGCCTTCTCATTCCGTTTGCTGGCAGACCTTTGTGCATTGTTCAATGGTTACAGTAGAACACACATCCATCCACATACTGACCTTTCATTTAATTGGTGCCCCTGCCCCATGTGGGTGAATGTTCCGGTGCCAGCATGGAGAAAGGCGAGCTATTTTTCAAGAATACGTGCCTTGTCCCTTTACATTTGTTTGTTTATTGCATCAGGCTGGAGAGGGGATTCCAGTTGGTCCATCAGTCCCAGAACACTGGAGTTGGAACAATTACTTTTTGTTGGTGGTTCCCTGGTTTCAGAAACGTGCACTTTAAAATGTAGGATGAACGGAAATGCTTAAATAGGCAAATCCTCTCTCTAACTTATACCAACTTAACCCAACTTGGAACCAGAAGTCATTTCCCATGGTAAGCAACGCCTCAGATGGTGTTAGAGCTTAATATGGGTTGATAATGCGATTAGGTCTTTGCTACTTTTACAAGGGAAGATCTTGGTTTGCAAAGGTATTTGGTGCACACAAAAAGGATTTATATCCTTTGTGTCTATTTAGCAACTTATTTTAATATTGTTGTGACTGGAGTGAAGCATCAACTTGGAAGAAGAGAAACAGCTGAAAGAAAAAAAAAAAATAAGGCCTGCAAGGGTCAATGCCCAACTTCATCCAAAACTTTTTTTCTTGGTCTGGATAGAGCAAGGAACAGTGCGAACCTCTGGAGAATTTTGATCGGCATCTTTGTCCCCGTTTGGGAGAGTTCTTCTCACTTCCTGTCTACTTGATTGGATGTTACACAGAACAGGAAGTGAGGGAAAATCTCCCCACTTCCTGTCTATGACGAGCGGCAGACAGAGTGGGAAGTGGAGGAGGATTTCGCCCAATGAGGATGAAGACTTAGAACCTCTGTTGGCATTGTATTGGTGTGTCCTCACTTGGGAAATTTCCTTTCACTTCCTGTCCAGGTGTCAAGACAGGACAGAAATTTTAAAGTGAAAGATAAGCTTAACTATATCTATTCTTGAAAACGTTCCCTCTCCATCCTCCTACCCTACATTAAAAAAAAAAAAAAAAAAAAAAAACACAAGAAAAAGAAGGAGCTCAGAAAATGGATTGAGAGAAAACGAAAATCTGGGTGTAAAGAAGTTGGCTAAACAGCAGCTTCGGCCAATCATCTGCAGTGATAGTTCAGATTCCCCGAAAAAGCAGCAGGCCAATTTCACAAGCATGAAAGTACTGTTGCCATGGTTGCAAAATGCAAATTTCCCTGTCTGGTCCACAAAATGGGAACTGACTGTCAGCAGACCAAATTAAAAAAAGCAATAATGTAAAACAGCTAGATCTTGTAACAATTATGGAAGTTCCCTATAGTATATAGCAGACGTCACCAAATTGCGGACCATGGTTCGGACATGGACCAAAAGACAGTCCTGTCCGGGCCGTAGCTGCATCAATTAGCAGCCCGAGTAAACTCCTCTCCTTCCGCCGCTGCAGCTGTTAAAAGATCACAGCATGGTAGAGGGTGGTGGGGGAACGGCAGGGTGGACTCCTCTTCTAAATGTACTCACCTGTCATCACTGAACACACAACAGGGAGGAGGGTGGAAGGCACAGAAGGTCTACAGGGGGACTGGAACTGCAGCTGGAAAATCAAGCTTTTTAAAAAGAGTTGGGCAGCTCCTGCCCTCAGTGCAGACTTTTCATGCCTCCCGCCCTCTTCCCTGCAGTGAGTTCAGTGGCAGCAGTGGCAGGCGAGTACATTCAGAAGAGGAATCCACCCAGCCAATGCTTCACGCCCTCTCCCCTGCTGTGAGTTCAGTGGTGGTGGTGGCAGGTGGGGAGTACGTACATAAGGAGTCCACCGCACATATAAGGCCAAAATGTGTCTAGTGGAGTCAGCTCTGAGGAAGGAGGCATGACCACCCAAAACGCATCAGCTTTCCAACCATTTGTTCCCAGGACGAACTGCATTGTGTTCCAGTTAGAGCAGATCTGTGTTTTTTTGTATTGTTTTTTTTTATTATTTTGAGGTACTCAATAAAACATAATAGAATGACATGCCAACAAGTTATGAAAACATCCATTGGTGGAACCATGCAAAAAGCATACAGACTAAAGTGCAAAGTACTCAAGAAAAAAGATGTAACCAGAACTAAAGTTCAAGGGCTAACACATCCTTAGAGAAACCACATTGCTTGATGTTTTAACTCAAATGTGAGTATCCATTTGTCTATGTAGATCAAATAAAAACAAACAGTCTATGGTAATGCACGAGGTGGTTGCGCCCTCCTGTGTGTTTTTGCATTTGGTTCTAAGGATTTCCTGGTCGGAGGAGGGCTGCACCCTTGATGGGCATTTTGAAAAGTGCGACTGAAGAATATCCCTGGGTTTAGCACTAAAGTGTTTTTAGACGTTTGTTGAGCAGTCTACCTTGCAATCATCCTCCACAATGCTGAGTTAAGGTGGGGGGGTGGCTGTGATGCGAGAGGAAAATGCTGTGATATAGGGGGCTGTGATGTACCGATTCAGATGCATTGCTTATACTGTGGTATTAGAAGGAGTGGATCTCTCTGAAAAAAAGACTAGGTCCATTCACCTTAACAAACTAGCAAAAAAAAACAGAGGACTCGCCGAGTGGGGTTACAGAGGAGCTATGCCAGAGTCCCATTAGCTGAAGATACAAGCCTATAACCCAGGGTCTATGAATGCTCACCCTGTCTCTTGTACTGTACAAGGAGTGTAGTTAGTTAAGAAAGTGGAGTTTTCCTTTAACTGGCAATAGCATCTTTGTCAAAAGGGAAATACTACAGAACTGCGATACCAGATGCCTTCTGCTTGTAAAGATAATTGATGAGTTTTTAAATGCTGCTGTCTGCAGCAACTGGTAGGAGCTGCAGATGACAGACAGATAAGGAGAAACCACTACAGGAAGTCAGCTTTGTTTGTTTCATTCATCTCCAAATAGGAGAAAGAAAACAAGAACATTTTCTGAGCCACTGCCAAAAGGACACTTCCCATGTCCTAATACAAAACGCATGATGACCCAGAAACTTCACCAAAGCCTTTGAGGTTAAGTACACCCCCCCATTACACATTTTAAAGTAGAATTATAGGCTAAAAAACAAAAAATATGGTTATGCAGCAGCAATAAAAAGGTAAAGCATACAGCAGTTTTTATTCAGATGACAATAGTAAAGTGGCGCTATATAGCTTCAAACAAATTGCACCCAAAGCATACTCCCCCCCCCCCCCCCACTTCCTTTAGCGCAATGAGAAGGATTCCACATTCCCCATGAATGCCCCCTGTTGGCACACAGTTTGCGTCTGCCAAGCATTCAGAGACTACATGTGGTCTTAGTTGTTCGGCAGGAGAACACAGAGATTATTGCTAGTGGCAATAACAACTTGGATACGTTCAGTATGTACATACATGGATTGAATAATATATCACTAGATTTATTCAAACCATCTATACTTCGGTTTATAATCGCCACTAATAATTGGACCACAAGGGCGCCCTGTGTATGCTCCATGCTCGCTCCTGGTCCCACTTTTCCCATACCACAAGCGCACACAGTGTAACCCCAAATCAAGGGTCTTTTGCCTAGAGCTGCGATTCTCAACCAGGGTTCCATGGAACCCTAGGGTTCCTCCAGAGGTTGCTAGGGGTTCCTTCAGCGTTGGTCCATTTCTGCCTCTCAGATAAGTTCCTACCGACAGCATTGATCTTTCTTGATACCTGTAAGGAGGTAATTCTTCCCAATGACCACAAGTGTAAGGACCACTCTTCCCACTGACCATCACACTAATGTATCATGAGTTGTAGATTTCTAATTTTTAGCAGGGGTTCCCCGAGACTGGAGAACGATTTCAAGGGTTCCTCTGTGTTGAAAAGGTTGAGAAAGGCTGGCCTAGAGGCTGGTTGCTATTTTAGGGTTGGGAATCTCCCCTGATGGGCAGTATATGGAGGAAGGCCATCTGGCACACAGAAAGCTCATGGAATGGTCATTGTGTAGAATAATTCATATACAGTAAACGACTTTGAACACTACTAAAAACACAATCGGCAAGCAATATGGAAGAATGAAATACTAGCTAGTGGGCCCTCACCTCAGTAGCTCCTCTCCAACTCCTCACGGCGTCCTCCAGCTCCCTGGTGGGGCTCATGTCACTGGACCCGGGGGAGTTCTTACGCTCCTGTGCGATCGCTTCTGCAAAACACGCATGTGCCACAGGCTGCACCTTCTGTAAAGCCTGGGACAAGAACTGAAAATGAACCTGCATCACAGTCAAGAAACAGCGGCCAAGCACCTGCAGAGAAAAAGAAAGGGGGGATTAGACCGAGATGCAGCTAAAGAACATAGCAAACGTATTCACAATAAATAATCAGTTGTCATTGAAGCATGGAAGAAATGCTAAATAGATCAAAATCATCCACTTTTTTTCCTATTCCCAGTAAAGCCTTATTAATTGCTGCTGTTACATAGCTAATAATTCTAAAAATATTTGTCCATGTGCCATTTCAGTGAGTGTCTGAAGATGTTTCCTGTTGCTTATAAAAATCCTTAGGCACCTGGCTCAGACAGACATTCCATGAACAGGAATACCTGCTCAGCCAAACGTTACTCTTTATGTAATAGGGATGGGTGTGGAGGACAAACAAAAAGGTAATGGGGAAGAGGCAGCAGAGATGGAGAGAGGAGAGGAGAGGAAAAAATAGCAGGCAAGCAAGGAGAAAAACAGAGGGATAGGGCAAGGAAAGGTGGAAGAGGGAGAATGGTAGGGCAAGGAGGGGAGGCAGGAGAGTGGTAGGGCAAGGAGGGGAGGCAGGAGAGTGGTAAGGCAAGGAGGGGAGGCAGGAGAGTGGTAAGGCAAGGACGGAAGGGGTGGGGCAAGGAGAGGCAGGCTGAGGTGAAGAGATTGGAGAGGGTTCAAGAAGAGACCAGGAGGGAGAGGCGGCCGAGGAGGGAGAGGCGGCCGAGGAGGGAGAGGCGGCCGAGGCGGCCGAGGAGGGAGAGGCGGCCGAGGAGGGAGAGGCGGCCGAGGAGGGAGAGGCGGCCGAGGAGGGAGAGGCGGCCGAGGAGGGAGAGGCGGCCGAGGAGGGAGAGGCGGCCGAGGAGGGAGAGGCGGCCGAGGAGGGAGAGGCGGCCGAGGAGGGAGAGGCGGCCGAGCAGGGAGAGGCGGCCGAGGCGACCAGGAGGGAGAGGCGGCCGAGGCGACCAGGAGGGAGAGGCGGCCGAGGCGACCAGGAGGGAGAGGCGGCCGAGGCGACCAGGAGGGAGAGGCGGCCGAGGCGACCAGGAGGGAGAGGCGGCCGAGGCGACCAGGAGGGAGAGGCGGCCGAGGCGACCAGGAGGGAGAGGCGGCCGAGGCGACCAGGAGGGAGAGGCGGCCGAGGCGACCAGGAGGGAGAGGCGGCGAGGGGCAAAAGCGCATTATCAGACTCTGAACCGGGTCAAATCCTGTATGATTTCATGGGTGTCAGAGATCACATCTGAGTAGCTTTGTGTTTAAGGAGTTACTTCTGAATTGTGAACTCTGAGCCTTGTGTTCACTATGATTTCTATCGGGAGAAAATCAGCTCAAAATGCTTATAGAAGCTCATGTTACAAGACTTTGCCCATGCTTTTATTTGCTTCCGTTTGAGGAAAAATAAATTATGCCTTTATTAAGGTAAAAAAAAAAAAAAGAAGAAAAAATAAAAAAAAATAAAAAGCAAAATCTCAGCAAATCTCTTTACTACACAAAACATGGAGAGTTCTCAGAATGGAGAGTACATTAATAGTTTGGTATAAGGAAGAGCCGAGACCTGATGCTGTCTATTTTCCCCTATTGACAAGTACAAACAAAGAGGCTTCAGAGCGCCAGCGTCCCTCACAACACAGCTGGCTTCACATGGGGAGGAAACAGGAGTTCTATTTTAGTCCCTTGACGTCGGCACAAACACGAAGCATTGCCTGTCAAACAAGAAATCGTCCTTCCCGTTCTCCAGGCCGTGGAATACATGAATGGAGCAGCACAGCCACCAAACAGAAAACACACCAGCTACTGTACCCGACTTTCCGCAGGCCCCACAAACACACACTGTATGTCAGACAGGAAACATTTTTGTGTGTCTACAATGTGTCCAGCCGCTAATGGATTTCAGGTCCCTCTCACACGATCTGGATTGAATATCACAGAGACCATGGCTTTCCCCAGAGACCACAAAAATTAGGGACCATAACAGGCTTAAACTATATTCTTAGTATTAATCGCAAACACCCCCCCCCCCCCCCCCCCGGTACCTGCCCTGTTAATCTTTTACTAGGAGCCCTAACCCTGCTCCAAGTCAAGTGACCTTGTTTGGGCCTTGCAATTGGAAGGTGTTCTATTAGAAAGCCGCTACCCATCAGAAAACGCAACCTTACTGACGTTCCGCCGCGACCATCTTGGTACACCCGTACTCATCCACAGTAAGCCTACAGTCTTTGGTCGCCAAGCGGACATCTTTTTACACCCACTGGAATCTTGCATTTCACACATTTTTACCAGAAACCTGAAATTATATAGTGAAATACAGTATTTAGAAGTCAAACTGTTTTGATGTTGAATTTTAAAAGCAGTGGTGTTCTGTCAGATTAGCAGGCTTGCCGCTGCTTTTAAAAGTCAACATCATAACAGTCACACGGACTTCCAAATACTGAATATTGTATATATACAGTATACTGCATATAATACTGTAATACTGCATGACTATATAAGATCAATTTACTGATAAAACCAAGTGTGACATGCAAGACTTCAGTGGGTGTAAAAAGATGTCCACCTGCCGCCTTCTGACCGTAGGCTTACTGTGAACGAGTGCGGGTGCATCAAGATGGCCGTGCCAGAACATCATATATTCTCAGAGGAGGCGCCGGATATAGCATAGATATCTGTGGATCCTGCGGCTATCAATGCCCGGAAGTGGGAGAAAATACCTGGATTATACAGGTATCTGTTCCCCCTGAAAGCTGCCAAAATGTGACACTGGATGGGGGAGGATTCGAAAAAGTGAAAGTTCCATTTTTGGGTGGAACGCTGCTTTAAAGTCCATAGTGCCCATTAGATCTATTCAGGATGTGGTGCTTGCTATACTGACCCTTCTAGTTACTATATATTTGAAACCTAGACAATGACTGAGATGCCATAGCAGCCATAGTGTTAACCATCAGCCATTTTCTGAGAGCATCTTAAAGTGGAAATTAAGTTTTTTTTTTTGTTTTTTTTTTAACTTGTACCTACAGGTAAGCTTATAATGAGGCTTACCTGTAGGTACATTGAATGTCTCCTAAACTTGCACGGTTTAAGACATATTCACACTGCATGCAGCTGGTGACATCACCAGCACGATGGCATACCTGTAAATATCCCCCTTTAGAGCTCTGTACTGCAGCTATGACTCCTGCGCGCATGCATGGGGGCGTAAATCGCTGTGCAAACTGTTGGCGCTATATAAAACCTGTATTATAATAAATAATAATGGGAGTGATGTCATCACGGCCCGGCCAGTCAGACGGCCAGAGCATGCAAACCCAGAAGAAAGACCGGGTAAAGATGGAAGCCCTGTCAGCGGTGACAGTGCGCAGTAGGAGGGCTTCGTTCTAAGGTAAGACCTCCCAACCCCTGGGGACTCACATGTGCCGGCATGCTATGACAGTCAAGTGCCTGCTGGTCCTTTTAGTTTTATTACCTGCAGTTATCGTGCCTGGATGCACACAATCACTGTGTGACATAAGCGAAAGATTGAAGTCCAACCCCCCCCCCCCCATTTAAAATATGAAAGCAGTTCTAACCCAACCACACCACGCATAAACTAAAATGGAGGTACACTTTAATCCCAATTGGTTACCGCATGTCTACATTCTGCATATGCCCAATTGCAAAGGTCCAACAGTCATTACTGGTTATCCAGATAATGTTAGCCAGTGTAAATATTCTCAAAAAAAAATGCCAGCACTTCCTTAACAGAGGTTACTGAACAAATAGCAGCAACTTCATTGAAAATCCCTTCAAATTAAAATGTATCTGAAACATTTTTCCATACTGATAAGCACCTGGGAGACAGACAAATCTGACTTTTTCAAATTACGCTACTTTAAATAGATTTTTATGCAATCACCAAATATGCTAGCGGTATATGGCTTGCATATATACATGAAGGCAGGCTAGTCTCAGAAGCTTGCTGGGTAATGTCATAAGGGGGATCTAAACACAAGAGCAAAAGTGTAAAGTCCTACAAGCTTACCAGTCAGATACGTATGGTGGCTGCATTTGTTTCCTTTTTTCTCAGGAATTTGGCAAGCACAGAGGTAAACCATTTCTTGTAATTTGTGACCAGGTTTGCACACATCTCAGGATTTCGGTCCACTATTCTTTACAGATCTTCTCCAAATCCTTAAGGTTTCTTGGCTGTCTCTTGGCAACTTGACCTTTTAGCTCCCTCCATGAATTTTCTATAGGATTAAAGCGGCGTTCCACCCAAAAATGGAACTTCCACTTTAAGTGTGCCCCCCTGACATGGGGGTGGAGCGGATACCCTCTTTTTAAAAGGGATATAGCTCCCACTTCCTCCCAGGGCAACGCGGTGCATGAAGGAAGTTCACCCCTTCCTCTCGACAATATGGGACACATCACAGGTCCCAGATGATTGCCCGGCCAGTCAAACTGCGCAGTACGTCTCGTGAAGCCACAGCCGGGCGCCCACAGTGACAAAGGTGGCGCCGCAGAGAGGAGCAAGAGAGGGGATGCTGACTTTTTTATGGGTGGAAATCCGCTTTAAGGTCTGGCTAGGCCACTCCATGTCCTTAATGTGCCTCTTTTTTGAGCCACTCCTTTCTTGCCTTTGCCGTATGTTTTGGGTCATTGTCATGCTGGAAAACCCATCTTCAGTGTTCTGGCCAAGGGAAGAAGGTTCTCATCCAAAATGTTACAATACACGGCTCTATCCATTGGTCCCCCAATGCGGCAAAGTCGCCCTGTACCTTTAGCAGAGAAACATGTTTGCACCTCCGTGCTTGACTGTAGGCATGGTGTTCTTAGGGTCATAGTCTTCATTTTTCTTCCTCCAAGCATGGTGAGTCGAGTTAATCTCAAAGAGCACAGTTTTGGCCATCTGACCACAGCAATTTCTCCCAGCCCTTCTCAGAAACATTTAGATGTTCATTGGCATGACTGTACATGTGCCTTCTTGAGAAGGAACAAAAATGCTGACTACGACCCCAAGAACGCCATCAATAATTTATAGCATTTCTATCGTGTTCTCTGGATTTTTGGTTGATAAAGATTATAGAGCCTTTATTTCTATGTAAGTGGGCAAACTTACAAAATTTGCAAATAATTGGATACATTAACTTTTTCGTCAAATGCCCCTTTACACTGGCAGCCAGCGGGAAAGAATGCCCCCTTACACTGGCAGCCAGCGGGAAAGAATGACATTTCAGTCATGTCTTTGGCGCTGCCAGGTGTTGCTGAAACTATACAAGCCCATTCTTATGGGAGGTCACTTTCACTTGGCCACACTAGCAAAGCCTCTGAGAAATAGAAGGCAACAGATGATTCAACAAATTGATGCCAAACCAACACTTCTAGAGACCTTGTCACAAGTATTAAAACAGAACTCCAGACAAAAAAACAAAAATAATTAGAAAAGAAAAATGGAAAAAAAAAAATCCATTCTGTTGCAATAGTCACTTTCAATCCAGAAATCTACCCACAGTCGTTAATTTTTCGCCACTAGATGCTCTCAGTCTGAAGGCCAGCATCAGTCAACCCACTTCCTCTGAGCCCCATGTCTTCCTGAACCCGCCCCCCCCCCCCAGCCTGTGACTGGACAGTGAGAGGAGAAGCAGCACAGGAAAGGGCTACATTTCGGTCACACTACTCCCTCCATCCCTCATAATGCTCTTGCAGCTTCCTCACACAGGTCAAGTCCAGGTACTTACCCTGCTTACATGTATAATACATTTTATGATGCATTAATGATCACAGAGCTGCATTATTTTAGGACTATTATGTGTGCCTAAAGCTCAGCTTTACTTTCCTAGCAAGCATGCGGGTCCATTCTCTAGCTCCGGGCGGTGCACTTGTCTCACCTTCTGTAGCGACCAGTGGAAGGAACCATCACAAGGGAACAAAGAAAGAACTCACCACTCTGCAGACAGGCTGGTGTAAGAGTGATCTCTATTAAAGGGGGCTGCTAATACAGCCTTTTTTTGCACTACTAACAGGGCCATGGTTTAGTCTTGCACAACTTCTTGAGTCTAATGGTAATCTTTTCCCAAATCTGCCTCAACCGTTCCAAAAATATATGTCATATTGGGTACTCCATGGCGGAGACCCAACGCATAATTGAGAAATCCAGCTACAAAAGAAACCTCTTTGCTGTGACCTTGCGTGAGAACGGGCACAAATTACACTCAGGAGACGGTGAGTCAGCTCATCAATTAACACTTGAAACTGAAAGATCAGTTGTGGACAAGGCCAATCATTTAGTCATTTATTTCAGGCATGAATATAGTGCCAACAATTTACGCAGCTCTTTTACACAAGTCCCTTTTCTTAATGGGCTTACAATAGAAGTTCTCTAGCTTATATCCATGCGTATACACACATACTGGAAACAATTTTAACCACTTGCCGCTCAGCCACAGTAGAATTACTGTGACCAAGCGGCAGCTGCAGGCTCAGCAACCCAAATAAATGTTGCAAGATCGCTTCTGGGTATGGGCCGCTCAGGCGCCGCTGACCTGCACTGTGGCTGGAATTTTGTCAGCAGGCCCCCGGTCAATGATTTATGGCTGAGACCCGCTGATCAATGGTGTCCAAATCACAGCATAGCACAGTAGTGTGTGTGTGTGTGTGTGTGTGTGTGTGTGTGTGTGTGTGTGTGTGTGTGCACAGGATTCAGAGCAGCGATCTGGATGTTTTTTCTCCCTGCAAAGCGGGGAGAAGAAACTGTCAGATCAATTAATAAAAGCAGCAAATGTTACACTCATTACATATTGTTGGGCACACAGGTAAGCCCTTGATTGCCCCTAGATCTTAACCCCTTTCCCAGCCAGTGTCATTAGCAGTGACAGTGTACAGTATTAGCACTGATCACTGTATTAGTGTCAAATTTAGGTCAGTGTCAGCTAGCATACCTACCAGCCAGCGTCATTAGCACAGTGACAGTGTACAGTATTAGCGATCATTGTATTAGTGTCACCTAGTGTACCTACCAGCCAGTGTCAGATTGCCAGCCACTCTATAGGTCACTGATCACTGCCATTACCAGTATAGCATCATAGCTGTGTAAGTACACAACCATTGTTTTTAGTTTGTATACACTGTAACTTTCACACAAACCAACATACACACAGGAAGGTTTACAAACAGGTTATACTTACCTCCACTGTGCAGCTCGTTTTGCACAGAGTTGCCCCAATCCTCCTCTTCTGGGGTCCCTCAGGAGCTCTTGTGGCTCCTTGCATTAGATGACCCTCTAGGAGAAGAGCTCTCCCAGGGTACTTTGTGGGCACACTCCTGGGTCCAGCATTTGCGTCCATAGACAGGAATGCCGGACTCGGCCCTGGATCATTGAATTTGATTGACAGCAGCAGAAGCCAATGGCTACGCTGCTATCAATCTATCCAATCAAGAGCCGGGACCCCATGCAGAGAGGGAGCACGCGTCTCCGCCAAGGGAATTATGGGGCTCAGGTAAGGAAAAAGGGGGGGGGGGAATCACTGGGAGGCCGGTCAGTGACAGAAGTTTTTTACCTTAATACATAGGATGCAATAAAGTGGTTGTAAACCCTTACAACACACTTTGACCTACAGGTAAGCCTAGATTAAGGCTTACCTATAGGTCCAAGAAATATCTCCTAAACCTACACGGTTTAGGAGATATTTGCCGAAAGACAGGCACCGCTGTCTATAGCGCATGCACCGTAGACAGCGGCGTGCAGGCGCACTGTCAACGGCGATATGCCGCGCGTGGCGGCTCCCGTGCGCAAGCGCGGGAGTGACGTCATCGCGGCTTCACCGAATGACAGCGGCGGAGCAGCGAGACCCCGAGAAGATGGATGTGCCGGACTACATGGGACAGCGGTGACATCGCTGGCTCCTGTGTCAGGTAAGTGATGCATAGTAGTCCATTATGCTTTACCTTTGCAGGGAATGAAAGAGGAAGTAAAACTCATCAGGGTTTACTTCCTCTTTAAGGTGAAAAAAACGAGGGTTTACAACTCCTTTAATGAAGAAACTTGATTTATTTTTTTTATTGAATGTTTTGTAACAAAGTAGTAAAAAAATATATAAAAGAAATTTACAAACTTTTGGGCTTTTTGGTTTATAATTAAAAACCCAGTGGTGATCAAAAACCGTTTAAAAAAAAAAAAAAAAAAAGCTGCATTTGTATGAAAAAAGGAAAAGGATGCAATTTTTCATTTGGGTACAGCATTGCATGACTGCACCAGCAAAGTAGCACAGTGCTGAAAAGGAAAAAATGTCCTGGTTATGAAGAGGAAGGGGACTTTGGGGGGGGGGGTCAAGTGGTTAAGATAGGAATCTCATTTGTCCGTCATTTACACATTTGTAAATATAGTTTAGCAGTTTTTACACAAGGCGGATTCTACGCTTTGTTTATTGATTCTTCAAAAGTACTGCTTGCAAAATTGTGGACAATTTTTTTTTCCCCAAGCCCAGAGATCGTATGCGTCTGCGGGGAAGGAACAATACAAGTCTGGATTAGCCAAGATAAAGCAAAAAGGAAATAGAGCAGACTGAGAGGAGCTAGGAGTGTAGGGGCTGCTGGGACAGCGGGGTCATTAAGAGGAAATCCTGGGACATGCCTTTATCCCAAATCGCTGGAAACAAAAAGGCAAGGACGATCATGTACAGGCATGGAGGGTGAAGGCTCTTCTACTGACAAACATTAAAACTTCACTCAAAAACCAAGAGCTAAACCCATTCTTCCCATTAAAGAGTCAACTCTAGCATTCTATAAAGATGAAAGTAAAGGCAGCATATCAAGAACCTTTTTTAATCCCTTTGGTCCTCAGAAAATAGGCGAGCTGCTTCCAATGGACCATCCTGAGCCCAGCTGCGTACATTCGAGAATCAGTGCAGCCTGAAGAGTCACACAAGGACAAGGTCGGAGGAGCTTCTGGAATATGGGATATGTTAAAGAGAACCTACTACAGGTTTTTAGAATGGTCTTGGTGTTAAAGGGGTTGTAAACCCTCATGGTTTTTCACCTTAATGCATTAAGGTGAAGAACCTTCTGTGATGCTGCAGCCCCTGTTTTACTTACCTGACTCTGATCTTTATCCAGCCAGGAATGAGCTCACCAGCACTAGCTATTGTCTTGTGTCCTGATTGGAAAGATTTATAGCAGCGCAACCATTAGCTCCCACTGCTGTCAATCAAATCCAATGACGCCGAGGACGAGTCCTGCAGTCTGTGTGAATGGGCACAGATGTGGGATTCTGGAGCGCGCATAGGATGCATTAAGGTGAAAAAACACGAGGGCTTACAAGCCCTTTAAAAAGGTATTTGCAATTTTACGTTGAGGAACATTAATCTGCAATTGCTGGACAATTTTTAGAAGAAGGTTTTCGCAGATTGGTGAACCCTTTTTGCCCATCCTTACTTCTGAGGCGCTCTTTTTGTATCCAAATCATGTTACTACTGACCTGGCCAATTAATCTAATTAGTGGCAAAATGTTCTTTCAGTTCTTCCTCGTTAGTAGTACTACTTACTTTGCCAGCTTTTTGTTGCCCCGTCCCAACTTTGAGATGCGTTGCTGCCAACATTTTCAAAATTACCTTATTTTTTTCTTAAAATGGTACATTTTCTCAGGTCAAACATTTGATATGTTTCCTATTGTAACTAAAATATGGGTTTATGATTCTAGCAAATCATTGCATTCTGTTTTTATGTATGTTTTACACAGCGCCCCAACTTTTAATTTGGAATAGAGGTTGTACATTCAGTGTGAGATCCAAGGCACTACTGCCTCCGATTGCTAGTCTCAGGAGATTGGGATTAAGATTTGGTGATGCCACTACTTTGCTACTCACTGTTCTCCTTGCTGAAGGCTCCAAAAATGGGGAAGCAAAACCCTGTCTCTACCAAGATGTCCACTTCCACAAAAAGACAGTTGCAGAACAAGTCATGGCAAGTCAGTAAATGGGAAAAAGATCAAAGATCAAAAGATCAGCTGCAGGGACAGGCAAAACGGACTAACGGATTTGTTTCATCAAGATATCTTGGAGGTCTTTAAAGGCATTTTTAATTTCCAGGGAAAGAAGTGGAAAGTCCCTTCAATTCTAGTGACGTCTGACGGCGGCGATGGCATCCTAATTCTCATAATTAAAAATGCAACAATTAGTCACAATTGTCAGCATTTTTTGGACTCTTTCAGCTAATGGGAAAGCTATGACATTTATCTGAAACAGGAAATAACTTTTGTTTTAAAGAAAACAAAAAATCCCTTTAGTCTTTGTTATGGCCGTTGTGTTAAACCCGCTTCTCACCCAGCCCTGGCGTACCTTTCATAAGGTCGGTATGCTAAGGGGTAGGAAGGAGCAATCATGTGACCATTGTAAAACGTTGTCACGGGGGTCACATGATCGGGAGTCAGTCCCAGCGGCTACCCATCTGTGGTGGGGGACAGATAGCTGTTTTTGACAGCTTGGTGCATGTTGGGAGGACGCAGCGTGCACAGAAGCATTGGTTGCCCAGTGATGCATATGTGCAGTTAAAGCCCACCCCTTTGCCATCACAAATGTTAAGCGGGAAGCAAAAAAAAATAGTGTTTAGAGTACAGTGTCCTTGCAAGTAAATATCATTGCTCCCTAAAAATGTACCCAAACTGCCCCCCACATCCTCCCCCCATGCAGTAGTCTTTAAGCAATCTACAGCCTTTTCAGTAACACTGGACTGTGACTATTACTTGTAAGAGGTCTTCATTTCACAAACGTGCAATGAATAAACAAGGATTCCATTTACAGTTTTTTGAGCAGACCATGCTGGGCTTTCTAGTAAGCCCAACACTAGCTCTGCACTGGCTGCTCTTTTTTAATAGAAAGGCCATAAAACTGCTTACAATCAGTCAAGGGGAGAAGGAGGAAATATCCAACATACAGCTTAGTAAGCCTAATGCCGCGTACACACGACCGGACTTTCCGGCAGACTAGGTCCGACGGTCTTCCCGATGGACTTTCCGCGGAGTTCCGATGGACTTTCTGAACGGACGGACGGACTTGGCGACACACGAACGGACTAAGTCCGTTTAAAAGTCCGTTCGTTTTGAACGCGATGAGGTACAATGGGACTAAAAAAGGAAGTTCAATAGCCAGTAGCTTCCCTTGCGTCGTATTTGGTCCGTCGGACCAGCATACAGACGAACGGTTATCCCGATAGGAATTGAGCCCATCGGACAGATTTGAATCATGTTCTATTTCTAGGTCCTTCTGATTTTTTTTAGACGATCGGATTAGCCCACGCACGATCGGATTGTCTGACGGACTGATTAGATGTTGCGGCTGCCAGAGTCCTCTTCTGTCTGGCTTTTTTGCTTCTTTTCATCTGGGGATCCTGCCAGAAACGCACTTGCTTTCCTAATGTTAAGAGGCCCTCTTGAAAAAGTTGTCTAGGCAAATGTTGCTCCCTTGAGCCCTGATACATGCATTGCTGGAACTGCCTAATTTTAAGTTTTTTTTTTCCTGCGATTTTAAATACATTTTATTAGAAGTTACTACAATTTATTAGTGTCGCTCTTCTCTGAGTATTCATCAGTCTGACCCTGTAAGAGGACGAAGCAGGAAACGGAACATCACCAAATCGATGTTAGAGGGAGTCCACCTAACAAAAAAATATTAAAAGTCAGTAGCTATAAATACTGTAGCTGCTGACTTCTAATAAATGGACACTCACCTGTCCCAAGGTCCAGCGATGTCGGCAGCCGAAGCCGACCAACCGCTCGGCTCTCGGCTAGTGCCGCTGCCATTCTCATTGAGAGAATCAGGAAGTGAATCTTTGCGGCTTCACTTTCCGGTTCCCTAGTGCGCATGCGCGAGTCACACTGCGCGTCGCAAGTGGTCCCTGCTATTTCCTGGGACCTTTGTGTTTTCCAGGAGACAGCGGGGGGCTGCGGGAAGGGGCGAGACTATTGCCGGAAGTGGGTGCAGATACCTGTATTATACAGGTATCTGCACCTCCCTCCCCCCTGAAAGGTGCCAATTGTGTCACCGGAAAGGGGAAGAATCAAATGAGCGGAAGTTCCACTTTTCGGTGGAACGCCACTTTAAATGTTTTCTGTAAAGCGGTTCTAATGGCAGGCGTTTTTTTTTATCTTCATGCATTCTATGCATATAGATAAAAAAAAAAAAAAAAAAAAAAAAAAAACCTTCTGTGTGCAGCAGCCCCCCCAATACTTACCTGAGCGCCATCTCAATCCAGCGATTTTGCACGAGAGCCTCCGCTGTCTGGGACTCTCCATCTTCATTGGCGGAGACAGCAGCCGGTACCATTAGCTCCCACTGCTGTCAAAGTCAATGAGCCAATGAGGGGAGAGAGAGGGCGGGGCTAAGCTGTGGCTCTGTGTCTGAATATAGACACAAAGCAGCGGGCGCCCCCACAGCAATCAGCAGGAGAATCGGGGCTGCTCTGTGCAAAACCACTACACAGAGCAGGCAAATAAACGTTTTTTTTTTTTTTTTTTTTTTTTTTTTTAGAACAAGAAACTTTAATATCACTTTACCACTTGCTTACTGGGCACTTATACACCGTTCTGCCCAGGACAATTTTTAGCGCAGTCACACTTCGAATGACAATTGCATGGTCATGCTACACTAACCATATAAAATTGTTTTTTTCAAGACAGATAGAGCTTTTTTTTGGTGGTGTTTAATCACCACTGGGGTTTTTATTTTTGCTAAACAAATGAAAAAAAAAAAAAAAAAAAAAAAAAGACAGAAAATTTGGAAAAAATAAAATAATTTTATTTATTTTCTATTTAAAAATGTTTGCAAATAAGTTTAATTTTTTCTCCTTCACCAATGTGCGCTGAGACTGCACTGGTGAGGTGGCTTGATGGGCATCGATGATCAGTGCCCCGATTATCTGTGTACATGTCCCGTCAGGATTTCCGGTTACCGGCTCTCCTCACGCCGTGACAGAGTGTTAGGAAAATACTGCAAAGTCTGTTTACCATGTGATCAGCTGTGTCCAATCACTGCTGATCACATTGTAAAGGGCTGCTGTGATTAGTCCTTTACTACGCTCTGTAACCCACAGTGTACAAAGGATCATTAGATGCAAGGGCGTGGTTCCAAGAGGGCGTCCATAGACGTCTCCTCTCCGAACAGAACTGCGCTGTAGCAGTCTCGGCTATTGCACAGTAAAGAAGTAGTTAAATAACAAACATGTTACTTGCCTACTCTGTGTAATGGTTTGGCACAGAGTAGCCTCGATCCTCCTCTTCTCGGGTCCCCAGCTGGTGCTACTGGCCCCTCCCTAATGTCAAGTGACCCTGTAGCAAGCAGCTTGCTATGGAGACCCCAACACTACTTTGCATGTCCATTCACAAATGAAGCATGGCCCGACCCCGTCCTTGCTTTCTCCTCATTGGCTCACTGGCTGTGATTAACAGGAGCCAATGGCTCCTGCTGCGGTCTCAGCCGAGGAGGCAATGACCAGGGTGAGTTCCTGCTTTTATGCACAAGAATGCATGAAGGTAAAAACCTTGACCCTTTAAGAGCTATGGGTGGAAGGGACGTTACCCAGACAGGGGACAGACACGATCGCCTCTGCTGCTGCCGACTGCTTCGGTAAGTGGCGGAGAGCACCGGGTCCCTCTCCCACGGCCAATAAAAGTGATCTTGCGGCGAATTTGCCGCAGAGGCCACTTTTATCTTGTAGCGGATTGCCCGCTGAAGAAGAGGATACCGGGGGTTAGGGCAGCTAGCTGCTGCCATAACAACGATATCCTCCTTCAAAGTCATCACGTAAAAATGACAGTAGGCGGGCCCAGAAGTGGTTTAAAAAAAAAAAAAAAAAAGCTAGGCACTGGAATAAAGTGCGTGCAAAGGGAAACCCTAGTGGTGGCTGGTTTAGAAGTGGAGGGTTTTTTATGGTTTGCAAAATAGTCTTGTAGTGGAATGGAGCAACGGGGCTTCTTTTTTTCACTTGCACGGGGAAATGAGGCCTCGACTCTCACTGGATGCAACGGGCAAAGCTATCTGCTTTCTCTGCATTGTCGGCCCCTCTGCCTCCAGGAACGACGGCTATTCGCAGGAGTTCATCAGCTAATAAAAGAACCCCAAAGAGATTCCCGGTGTTTCCTGCAGGAAAAGCTCATTTTCGTTCACACTTTTCCATGGAAACAGCTGTGTGTTACATCCTGGACTCCAAACATGGAAACAGGAAGTGATGTTTTCCTGAAGTCCAGGTGATGGCTGCTGCATTAACCCCTTTGAGGGAGGAAGAAGCAACATAACGCAGAACAAATTAAAGCAGAACTTGACTCAGCCAGAAATGCTATGGGGGGGAATAAAGTGATTTCTCAGCAAAATAAAGCATAGAGACATGGATGGATTTTTTAAACAACATGTTATACTTACCTGCTCTGTGCAGTTGGATTTGCACACAGACGGATCCTCCTCTTCTCGGGTCCCTCTTCAGCTCTCCTGGCCCCCTCCCTGCTGTTGAGTGGCCCCACAGCAAGCAGCTTGCTATGGGGCACCCGAGCCAAGCTGCAGCTCAGTGTGCTCATTCAGACAAGGAGCTGCCGTTCGGCTGCGTCCCCCCTCTCTCTCTCCCGATTGGCTGACTTTAATTGGCAGCCACGTGAGCCAATTGTGTCTCAGCCAATAAGGAGGAGAGTTCTGGACAACTTGAGGGACTCATGGACATCACTGGACAGAGATGGGGTACGGGTAAGTATTAAGGGGTGCTGGGGAGGCTGCTACACACAGAAGGCTTTTTATCCTAATGCATAGAATGTACCAAGACAAAAAAAAAAGCAAAAAAAAAAAAAAACGTCTGCCTTTACAACTCCTTTAAATAGTGTTTATGGTTTGTTGTGCTCAGATGCCGTTGTAGTTCCACTTTAAATCTTTCTGAAGGAGCTGAATTAGGGATTACGAGAACTTACCCTCCCCTTTGTTCTGTTGCAATGTCATCACAGCAGTTTGAGAAATGATAGCTACCATCAAAGTGGCCCTTCGGTTACAGTAAATATATTAAAAGAACTTAATACTGAAGGAACTGAGAAGACAACTCTAAAGTCGGGTATACACTAAGACCCCTTTCCCACCGGGGTGCTTGGCAGGCGCTACAGCGCTAAAAATAGCGCCTGCAAAGGGCCCTGGGGCTTTCACACTGGAGCGGTGCACTGGCAGGACGGTAAAAAAAAAAAAAAAAAAAGTCCTGCTAGCAGCATCATTGGAGCGGTGAAGGAGTGGTGTGTATACCGCTCCTGCCCATTGAAATCAATGGGGGAGCGCAGCTATACTGTTTTTTTACGCTTTTTTTTTTTTTAAGCCAAACGCCCCTGCCAAAAACTGCTGTTAACAGTCTATGTGTGCATGGACATATAGGATAACAAGATTGGGAGTTTTTTTTTTTTTTTTTGGAACAATCAAAGTCTGAAGCCAAAAACAGCTGCTTTAAAAGCGCCCAAAAATGTCCAGTGTGCATGAGGCCTTAGAAGCAGTTAGGCCCTTCACACTTGTGCGACTTTTCCTGTGACTTTGGACAGAGTCGCATTACAAGTGGTACCCCATGATTCCTAACAATAAGGCTTCATGTACACGAGACTTTTTTTTAAAACCTCTCCTGAACGATGGAACTGGACAGCTAGTAACCGTTTAAAAACGTCCATTGTGCCGCATTTACATGCCGCGCTTGGAAGCATTTTTTTGCATTGCAAATGGTCAGAAATGTATCTCCATTAAAAAGCCTATAAAACGAAACGTGGTAAACGCAAGTTACCACCTTTACAAGCTGTTACAGGCATTCAGTGTTTCAAATGCCTCTGAACAGCCGTCCTGAATGCATTTTTTTCGCCTTGCAAAAAAATGCTTCTAAACTCAAACTGCCTGGAAACTACTATAAACGACCTTTGCTATACTATTTTAGTCATTTAAACTGTTTTTTTTTCCCCATTTTGAATTTCAGGTGGCCTCTATGTATTCTGGCTGTATTCAGCTGTTTTTCCGCTGAGCTTTTCTGTAGGTTTTTCTTTATTGTAAACCTTTTTTTTGTCTAATCACTGATTGACTAATACGTATTTATGTGACCCTCTTGCAAGGTAACATACTCTTGTTGTCATAAGTATTTTTGCTCTATGTGCATGTGTCATGACTTTCTGTTCTGGTTTTACTAGTGTTTTTTTTTTTCGTTTTTATTATAGGTTATTGTAATCTGTGCGTTTTTAATCTTTACATAGCGAGATCCCTCTCCTCTTTGCAACCATTGAACCCCATATGTGTCCTGAAGAAGTGTACAACGAAACGCGTAGACGCATTAAGGGTTCACATCATGTATCGATTTTTATTGTTTCTTTCATGTCTTTGGTTGTCATACTTTATATATTTTTTCAATAAAAATAAAGTCATTTTTTGTACTCTGTGTTTGATAAGCCTTTAAAATCCGCCCATAGGTTTTTTGAATTCCTTTTTTTTCTATATTTCCCGACTATAAACGACCCTGTGTACATGTACTTATAGATAACAGAGGAGAGTTCACGGGCAAAAAAAAACACCCAACTGCTCCTAAACGTCTGTTTATCAGCAGCAGTGTACATGAGGGCCTTACTAGTCAACTTTGATGCAAGTTGGGGGTCACACCGCATCTCAAAGCAGCGGCTCCTAACAGGCTTTAAAGCTCTTACAGGCAGAAAAAACCCCCAAGCGTTTTCTACCCTGGGGGGGGGGGGGGAATGTATCCTGTCCCTTTAAATAAAAAACAGCACAGTGCTTGTGCCAAGTCATTTGACCCCCTGTATCAGCTGAAATACCTGGCTGATCCAGCCAGTTTCTGCCACCCCCTTGTAAAAGGACCACAACTTATGGCTGCTGAGCACGGGCATATTGGTCAGTTTACAAGCCTCCGTCATCTGCTCTCTTCTCTGTCCTCTCCCCCTCCCTGTCTGTCGGCTCGTGACAGTGCCTGCCCCTGACCTCCTGTTTTCTGGCAATCCCGTGTTTAGATAAAGCAACATCTCCAGTGTCTGCTTTATTTATTAAAAAAAATAAAAACAAAATGCTCCTGGCACTCCTGGCCCCTTCCTCCTGCCAGGTGCCCCCACAGCAAGCAGCTCTCTCTGGGGCAACCCAAACAGGTGCGCTCCGAACCGCGGCTCTGTGTGTCCATGCACACAAACGGAGCGGCGGCTCAGCTCCGCCCTCTCAGTCTCCTGATTGACAGCAGTGGGAGCCAATGACCAATCAGGAGAGCAAGTCCCTGGAGGGACAAGGCTCCCGTGGACATCGCTGGATCGAGAGGGGGGGGGCTCGGGTAAGTATTGGGGGGGGAGCTGCTGCACACTTTTTTTACCAGAAAAAAGGTAAAAAACGAAAGCAACCTTGTGCCTTTACAACGACTTTAAATACCCACCAAGGGCAATGCTCTGAGGCTGTGCAGCAAGCCAACAACCACCACTATGCTCTATGAGAGAGCAGAGGTCTCTCTGCAGCAGTCTGGCACGCCCCTCCGGACAGTAAAAATTTTCTTTTTTCTTTAAAAGTTCAAAAGAGCAAGTGAACCCCAAGACCTGCAAAACATGGGGTCAGTAGATGTTACATGCAAGTGTCATTAACCTATTCGCATAGTTATTAAACTGATCTCCGTGACAGCCAGTCTTAGTGGTCATTACATAAAACTTTATTTACATTGGCAAATAAAAAGGTTGTATCTTTATCCAATCTCCGCCATTAAATGCTTGCTTCATTTTTGTTACCAAGAAACAAAAATAAGCCGTGGCACTTGCCATGTAATATTTATAGTTGTCACAAACAATAGAGTTCTTTATTCCTATTCTTGGTCACATGTCATACTATATATACCAATAACTAAAAATAACCCATATCAAAAGAAGAAGAAAAAAAACAAAAAAAAACAAAAAAAAAACACATGAATGTTTGGAACTATAAGAAAATTGGACCTGCGGTAAAATGGATATATATATATATATATATATATATATATATATATATATATATATATATATATATATATATATATATATATATATATCAAACAAATTAGATAGATATATACCTATAGCTCTCTATATATCTCATCTCCAAGACCTACAAATTTATATACATGGGGGACATGCCACTGAATTGAATAACATGTGAAGTGTATTAGTATAGTCACATGCATGGCCATTCATTGTGAATCTGCCCTATTTTCACATGCGTTGATATGCATTTCAGCCCACTCATGTTGAATTTCAGCTTCCACTTGGATATAGATTGTTATTATAATTCCGCATTGATCGCTTAGGTAAAAATGTCCCCTGCTTTTTTTTACCCCACATCCAGAATTCTGCGTATACACGGATGTGCCATAGGACTTTGGGTCCCAACTAACCCATGTGGTGCATTTCCACATGTATCAGTTGCCCAATACATCTGCAAATGTGGGCATTACAAAGTCCCAAAACTTTGCTGTCTTTGCGCATGCATGGGAAATCTGCTGCGGAGGCGCAGATGTGCTAAAAGGGCTCTGCCACAACCCAACAGCTGGGCAGAGCCTTTTGGCATTTTTTGTGCACATGCCAAAATGGTGGCACTGGAGGGGGCAGAGCAAACAAATGGAGGAGAACTTTTTAACAAACTGCAACATGCGACAACGCGTGCTACGCAGCTCATGGCATTGTGTTGTGAACATGCCAGTCCAGGTTACCAGACAAGAAGTGAAGGAAAATCTGCAATAACCAGGGCATAAACGTTACAGCAGGAATGTTAAACCATGGAAAACAGTGAACACAACAAAGTATACACACTTCATTCTAGAATAAAAAAAAACAGCAGCACTCAGTCAGGGAGAGGGAGGACTAGGAGCCAATCGGGTTAACTGCATGCAAAAGGTGCAGACAATGTGCTGATAAGAGGAGAGAGCAGAGTGAGCAGACAGTGGACCCCATCAGTCTCCTGCTGCTTTTTTACAGCACAGACAACCGGCTAGGGGTGGAGAGAGAGAGAGGACACCCCTGTATTCCTCATCTGTAAGTGGTGTTATTTGCCTGGCTGTGTGGCAGGATGAGGAGAAATACAAATACTTGCAGAACAACTCTTTTATATATTTCTTCTCTGCATTAGGCAGTTTGTCTGGGGTTCAGATTTCAAGATGCACGAATACTTTAAAGAAGCAATTTTGGAAACCAAAGCAGAAAATCAGCTGTGGCCAGGACAACAAATAATGCAAGTGAAAACCACAGCTAATAAGATATAAAAAACAAAAAAAACAAAAAAAAAAAACAGCAAACTCACCTCTATGTCCTGCAGACTGAATTCATTCTGATCTTTAAAGTTGGCGGCGCCAGCACTCAGCTCCATTAGCATTTTTGCGATCTCTGGTTTTATTGCTGCAGTGAGTCGACTTGCAGCCTCCATGACATGTTCCTGCACGTCTTTGAGTTGCATAGCTGCCTTCGAGTAGTGCGAGTTTTGGAAAACACTGCTGAAAAGGTCGGTGAGGAAAGTGCTGGCGCGGCAGAAGACATTGAGCGCGTCCAAATACTTCGAGATACCCTGCTGGATGTCCGCGATGGGGGTAGTGTGGGCACCAGGATGGGGGCAGCTGCCCGCGTTAGCCGAGGACACTAAAGGGGTAGTTGAGGCCAGGGGTGCGCTCAGAGTCCGGCTGAGCTCGGGCATTTGGTACTGCTGGTGTTGCTGCACCTTCTGCTTGGACCCGCCAAGCAAGAACCGCCTCTTGTAGTCCATCTTACTTTCTTGTGCGCTACAGCAATACATAGGTGACCTAGTAGCCAAAGGCGTCCCAAACCTAGGCAGGCGTCCTCCAGAATCAGCCTTTTTTTTTTTGCCTTTTTTTTTTCTTTTTTCTTTTTTTTTTTTTTTAAACGACGGGCTAGGTCAGATAGTACAGGAGGGCTGCATACATAGGTTTCGGAAAAGGCATCTCCAAAAGGCAAGCGTGGGTAATCTGTATCAGCAGAGGAAGGCAGCAATTATGCTGACTTGGGAGAATTTTAGGACTCCATGCAGCCCAGCTGCGGCTTACAACTTGTATTTTCCAAACCAGCTGAAGTCTCCGAAAAAAAAAAAAAAAAAACTGTGCGTGTCCCTTTGTCCTAAAACGGCTCCCTTTTTTTCTTTTGCTTCTCGTCACCGGTCAGGAATCCCACTGCTGCAAAAATCCTATATAGACATCCAAGGAGGGCGTGAAAAAAAAAAAGTATAAATCCTTTAAATGCAAAGAAAAAGCACAAAAAATACCAAAAAAAAAAATAAAGTTGCAATCAAACAAAAAAAGAAAGAAAAGAATGAACCACCATAAACACTGGTCAACAGTGCGTTTCAAGCGACCCACAGCCTCTCAATGAGAGAGAGAAAAAAAAAAAGGAAAAAATATATACCGTAATAACAGGTGTGTAAATGCTACAGTCCGGCAGATCCAGTCTGCTCCGAGTTTAAGTGCTTCTAATACTATGTTCTCGATAGTGTGAAATCACAGATTGCTACTGGGAAAGCTTCCCTTCCCCTCCTCTTCCTCCTCCTCTGGGTACGTTGAGGTAGTTGGTAACAGCGGAAACAAGTGCAGCTCCCAGATTGAGTTTGCTCTGGATGGCGTTGTGGAGAAAGAATGCGCACAATGTATTCGTAAGGCCTCTAGGTCATTTCCTGTGAAAGGAAAGAAAAAAAAAAAGGAGAGAGAGGGTTTCAGTACAGTTGTTTTTATTATTGTCAAAGTTCTCAGCCCTGAAAGATTTCTGGGAGGAGCGCAGAACATTGGGGGATGTACAAAGTAAAAAAATAAAGTGGTCATTGTCCTGGAGAGCTGTGTGGGCTGTTATTATATACCGACAAAAATCACTACAGCTGACAAGTAACATTCTTCTATTATTTACATCAGACAAGAACATAACATTCACTACAGGGATTACCTTCTTTGTAGTTCACCTTAAAGTGATTGTAAAGATAATAAATAAAATTTAATAAGTAAAAAATAAAAAGTGATTTCAAATGTATTATCTTTACAAAGTAAAAATAAATAAAAGTGATTGTAAAGGCTTGCGTTTTTTTTAAACGCCGACCAGGTTTTTTCTGGCACTTTGTTTACAAGTCAGTATTATTTGCTAGAATCTTACTTATAACCCCCAAACATTCTTTTTTTTTGTAGCGAGAGAGAGAGAGATCTAAACCTATAAAGGTATTAAACAGCGGCACGCAGGCGCACTGAGCGCAGCATCATCATCAATGACGAAGATGCCGCGCGGGAGTCACGTCATCGCCGATTGACAGCGGTGGAGCTGCGAGACCCCACCGAGAAGATGGATGCGCCGGGCTACAGGGGACAGCGGTGACTTCGCTGGCTCCTGTGTCAGGTAAGTGACACATAATGGACTACTATGCAATGCATAGTAGTCCATTATGCTTTGCAGGGAATGAAAGAGGAAGTAAACCCATCAGGGTTTACTTCCTCTTTAAAGTAGAACTATAGTGAAAACTTGACTCCTAGTCAACCCCCCCCCCAACATTATGGAGTAAGGGAGAGTGAGAACACCTGTCAGATTTTTTTTTTGCCCATCTGTGTCCCATTGGTGAGATTTACCTTTGCTTCCTGTCCCAAAGTCGAAACAGGAAGTGAAAGGCAATCCCTGCAAATTAAAGGAAGTCACTTGGGCCCCCCCAGGTCACCAGAATTGGTGTCCCCATTGGAAGATTTCCCCTAAAATTTGGGATTTTCTTTTAAATGTAACTTTCAGAGATAAATGAAAAAAAATAGAGAGGGGTAATCACCCCAATGGAGACACAAACTGCAATAAAAACATAGGTGTACTAATCCCTCTTCACTTTATCCAATACTAACAAAAGTTTTTCAGGCGGCCCTGATCGGACCCTCCAGTTTCCATGGAGCGACGGATGACAGCAGACAAATGTCCTCTGACACCCACTGCCATCCGATCTGGGAAAAATATAGACAGATGTGGGTCCCTTTCCCCATCTGTCCGGCAGATCAGATGGCATTGGATGCAAATGGACAGGTGATCGGTTTCCATCAGATTGCCCCATAGAGGAGAGCGGGACTGTGTCCGTGTCTGCTCTTCATTGCGGAGTCGGACATGGACCTGTCATCCACCTGCTCAGCGAGGATCAGCGGAGAGATCACCCACTGAGCAAGCAGATTCCACTTAGGCCAAGGCCCCTTTCACACATGTGGACCATTCATTTCATCAGTTGATTAATGTTTTCTTTTACATCCTCTACCAATGCAAACATGGACAGTTTCCAAATTTCCAAAAAAAAGCTCTTGCAAAACACTCGGCACATAGAAAAGGATCGTGAATGCATGTTTCTACACCAGCGCTGTCCTCATGCAGTACCAAAACCATATGATATGCATTAAAATAATTTAAAAAAAACTGCTTCAAAACAAAGGTGGAGAAGGATCTGGGGGTTTTGGCAGATCATAAGCTCAATAATAACACGCAATGCCAAGCTGCGGTTTCCAAAGCGAGCAAAGTCTTTTCTTGTATTAAGAGAGGTATGGACTCCAGAGAGAGAGATATATCATTAGTAAGACCTCACCTGGAATATGCAGTTCAGTTTTGGGCACCAGTTCTCAAAAAGGATATTGGGGGAACTGGAGAAAGTGCAGAGAACCAAACTGATAAGAGGCATGGAGGAGCTCATCTATGAGGAAAGATTAGAGGAACTAAATTTATTCTCTCGAGAAGAGGAGATTAAGGGGAGATATGATCACCATATAGTGAACTTGGTGTTGAGTTATTCACTTTATGGTAAACAGAGGACAAAAAGGGGACACTCTTTACGTCTGGAGGAGAAAAAAAAATCTCCAAATACAGAAAGGATTCTTCCCAGTAAGAGCTGTCCAGCTCAGTAGATTGCGTTAAGAAAGGCCTGAAAACTTTCCTGAAAGTACATAATATAACTGAGTATTGACATTTATAGGTAAAGTTGATCCGGGGAAAATCTGATTTCCTCTCTGGGATCAGGAAGGATTTTTTTCCCCTGCTGTAGCAAATTGGATTATGCTTTTCTGGGGTTTTTTTTTGCCTTCCTCTGGATCAACTGTGGGTATAGGATTGGGTATATGGGATGGGATGATATTTTTTTTTTTTATGGTTCAATTAGATGGACTTGTGTCTTTTTTTTTTCAATCTTACTATGTAAATCCGAACAAAATGGATCACCGATTAAATAAAATAAAAATCCATCCTGCAACCGATCCTTTCCTCACAGCCGTGACTAGAAAATCGCACTGATTTATTAGATGGCATTAAACAGGGGATTAATGGCCAAGTTTGAAGATAATCCAACATAGCCTAAAAGATTATGACAGCTGTTAACAGATATGTATGCCATAGAGAAAAAGGATTAAGAAATGTAACTTGCTCACTTAAAGCTAAAACCATGGGCACAATTAGTTTAAATTTAAATATATTCCTCAACACCTACAGAGAATATAAATTTTCATTGCATGCCTTTCAAAACGCAGATATTAACTTTTAAAAGTAGGAGTGACATCATCCCTGTACTGTTAGCCTGTGCAGAGAGCTGAGCTGTGTGGGAGGGGTCCAGCAGGCTCCACCCACCACAGGCTGCCTGCAGAAACTTAGAGGAGGGGGCGGAGACAAGACCAGTCACCCTGCATATGTGTAGCAAGATGGCGGCAACGGAAAAATTGTATTTAAAAAATAAATAAAAAATGGCGGCGACGGAACGTCACTTCTGTTACAATTTCTGACGAAAAACACAGGCTCTGTGTAATGTGCGACACAGCAGTGCCTACTCGCTGGGCATAGTGACTACGTGCCAAAAAATGTAAAGAGGTAAATGTGGGGGGGGGGGGTCCTCAGAATAAGTTTATAAAATAAAAGATGGTTCAGATTATTAGGCGTAAAACTAGAAATAACTGGAATACAATGTGGAAATTAATAGGAGGATTTTACATTGTGACCATAGATACGCTATGACATAAACCGTCCTTCACCACCATTGTGAGGAAGAGGAAACTCACAAAGTAAACGCAGAATATTCCATCCATGTTGTTTACAGAAGCAGTGTTATATTTGTTCAGGTAAACCAACATGAGACACACTGGAGACAGGAGGGATCCCAACAAGTCGCTTGTGAAGCAGAATTTAAAGGGAAATTAAAGTGGATTTTTAAAATTAGTGAATAATCTGTGTAAATTCTGCCTAAAGTCATCTTTGTGTAACTTTTACATCCTTCGTTACATATTTTGACAGCAGTGGATCACAGCCATTTTTTTCCTTCATGCTGATGAGGGTAAGGCAGCCCATAGATTTAAAAAATATTTTTTTTTTTTCGTTGAACAAAAAAATAAGGACTTGATTTCCCCCATCCACACGTTTGATGTGGACGGGGGAATCCTTCCGCTGTGCCTTTGTATTCCGATAGCAGGGAGACTTCCACACCACCAGAAAACAGTGATCAGCGCTGTCGGCTATAGCCGACAGTGCTGATCCAATTGAGCAGGAATTTTCAAACAGTGCGGTTGTACAGAATTCGATCCGTAGTTATACTACTGCACAACCACCCTGTTAATACATGAATCGAAAATTTGGCCCGTCCCTGCTAAACTGGTCATGTTTCAATCCATGTATGGCCAGTGTAAGTGTACTTACTCAGAAGATACACTTATAGATAGTTATATACTTTATACACTTTAAGCCCCCATTCACACACTTGTCATGCAATTTTACAGGTCAAATTGCATAACACCCCACTGAAAAACACACCCCACTGAAAACACACCCCACTGAAAACACACCCCACTGAAAACACACCCCACTGAAAACACACCCCACTGAAAACACACCCCACTGAAAACACACCCCACTGAAAACACACCCCACTGAAAACACACCCCACTGAAAACACACCCCACTGAAAACACACCCCACTGAAAACACACCCCACTGAAAACATTATTTTGAACAGTAATGAAAATGTTCAAAATCGGTGCGATGCCGACTTTGCATCGCCGCACCAATTTGAAAAAAAAAGTAGTTCCTGCACTACTTTTGCCGATTGCAGGTGCGACTTGCATTGACACCTGTGAACGAAAATCACACAGATGTCAGCCATGTCACACCCGAAGTCGCACCGACATGTGGCTTTGAAATTGTGCGGTTTCAAGTGAAGTCGCACAATTTCAAAGCTACATTCAGTGTGAACCTAGACTAAAACTGCAGGCAAAGCAACAAATATATAAAATAATAAAATATAAGCATCCAGCTGGAAATACACTTTAATAGGGGTAAGTGAGGCTCAATTATGCTGTAATAAGTGTAAGAAACAACTCTGGAAGCCACAGGTTTTTTTGAATAGCAGTGGCACCCTCTGCCTATATACAGTGAAACAGAACCCTATGCATTAGAGCTGCACAATTAGGCCCCTTTCTACTGTCGGACCGTTCAGGTCCGCCTGTCAGTTTTGACGGCGGACCTCAACAAGTGCTCCATGTTAGTTTATGGAGCGATGGAAGTCAGCGGCGACACGTCCGCTGACATCCGACCCAGTCTGATAAGCCAAAAGCAGATGTTCGGATCCATCACTGGCGGGTCGGATCGGGTGAGATCTGATGAAAATGGACATGCTGTCCGTTGTCATCCGATCTCTCCATAGAAACCAGTGGCGCTCGACAAGCCCCTCCCTGCTCAGTGAGCAGAGAGGGACCTGTCATCCGCCGGCTCAGCGGACATCAACGGAGCGATCTCCCACTGAGCTGGCGGACTTCTGAGGCAGCGGATCCACCTTGCGAGAATGAAGCCTTAATCGTCAAGAATCGTTATCGCGATCTTAACTAAAGTGTTTCACAATTCTATGCAAAGAATTCCCTCTGCTCCTCTGAAGCCAGAGAAAACCTTTTTCTGACATTTGTTGTTTTTGAGTTAAAATTATTATTATTATTTTGCTAGAAAATTACTTAGAACCCCCAAACACACACATATATATAGTGTGTGTGTGTGTGTGTGTGTGTGTGTGTGTGTGTGTGTGTGTGTGTGTGTGTGTGTGTGTGTGTGTGTGTGTGTGTGTGTGTGTGTGTGTGTGTGTGTGTGTGTGTGTGTGTATATATATATATATATATATATATATATATATATATATATATATATATATATATATATATTTTTTTTTTTTTTTTTTTTTTTAAGTAGACACCCTAGAGAATAAAATGGTGGTTGTTACAATATTTTATGTCACAATGTATTTGCGCAGCGGTCTTTCAAATGCAATAATAATTAAAAAAATAAATAAAAAAAGATGCTTTAATGCATTAAACAAAAAAAAAACCTAACCAGTAAAGTTAGCCTTTTTTTTTTTATTGAATAATGTGAAAAGTTTTACATCGCGAGAATTACAAGAGAAACGTGATCTTTTTATTCTAAGCAAAAAAAATTGTGATTCTCATTTTTGGCCCGAATCGTGCAACTCTACTGTGGATTATAAATCTCTTGGTGGGTAAAAAATGCTCACATGTAGGTTGTATCTGTGTAGCCTACAGTAGCAATTTGCTCAGAGTCCTGTTTTAAATAATCCTGTATTTGCTCATGACAAAGTGTGGCTGCGTTTCGTCCAAAAAGCTTTTTATAGTAAACAATATGGATCCCACATAATGACATTACACAACTGGATAAGTCACTATTATGAAGATGGGTAAGTCTGCTGAGCACATTAAACCCCGGAACAATGTAAAAAAAGGACTGTGGCTAATCGTATTAGAGAGATTCCTGGCACGGGACGCAAATATTTTGGGAATGACAACATAGGCAAACATCCGAGGTAGTCCTATGAAGAGCCAGTATCGGAGCCGCTTCAAAATACAAGGCTTCGCCGGCTTGCCTTTAAAAGGCAATTGACCTAAAACGCAAAAAGTATCTTTATTCCCAGAGAGCAGGTTCAGACTACACAAGACAATCCATGGGCCAGCTTCAGGGGGTGTACACATTCCTCCCGCTGTGTGTTGTGTTCTGGTTCAATATAGCGTACAAATCCAGGAGGAAGAGCATGCCATTACCTAAAATACGGCTTAAAGTGTTACTAAACCCCGGACCCTGCATTCACTATATCTCGTCTCCCACAGAACATGGGAATGCGATTATTTTAGTAAATATAAACTGCTAAATACCTTTCCTCATCAGCAGTATATAGCAGTCTTGTGACCTCTATCAGTGATTGGGTAAAGCTTGTAGGAGGAGTTTTCATTCTGCCTGTCCTATGAGGCTAGGCCATCTGTCTGGACAGTGCCGATTGGCTCCGTGCTGATCAGATGCACCCTCCCAAGAAAAAAAAAAAAAAAACCTCTCTAGCAGTACACAAACTGAGCATGTGCAAAAGTGACTCCAAAGTCTCATCAGAAGATGAATTGGGGACAGAGGAAGGGGAGGATCAGAGAAGAAAGGATCAAAACTGCCTTTTTTTTTTACACAATGCGGAGGATTAACCCCTTAGGTTCCACAGTGAGTACAACAAGCATTCTTTACTGCATATACACACTGATTTTACTGTTGTGGGTTTAGTAACACTTTAAAGTGAACCTGTCAGTAACTTTATATCTGCATGAAGACGTTCCTGACGTCATAATATGCTCCGTTTTTCAATAAACTTAAATTCTGTGACTTTGCCCAGGCTGGGATGTCACCAGTCTGCTTCAGGGAGGAGGAAGCATCTCCGCCGCCTCCCCCCCAGTGATCGCTCAAATTGAAAAACTGTGTAGCAAGTCAAAGAAAGGCTGCAGCAGGGGCTGATCTGTGTCGGGCATTTGTGAGCACAGTCAACAGCAGCACAGTCAAAAGCAGCACATTCAGCAAGATTTAGCTTAGGTTCACAATAGTGCCACTGCTTAATCATGCATCTTTCAATTTGTTTTCATAGCTAGTGTTTATCTGAGTTTGTGTGTTTTTTTGTTGTTTTTTGTAGACTGGTTGTTAAACACAAAACTTTGCCACCATTTTTCATGTGCTTCTCACGCTCTCCCATTGAAATCTATGGGACCAAAAATGCACTATACTAAGTACCAAAAGAAGCACATGCACTTTCAAAAATCACATTTAGACCCCTTTCACACTGAAGCAGTTTTCAGGCGTTTTAATGCTAAAAAATAGTGCCTGTAAAAGCACCTGAAAACTGCTTCTCATGCCTCCCCACTCACGCTTTCACACTGGGGCGGTGGGCTTGCGGGGGAAAAAAAAAAAAAAAAAAAGTCCTGCAAGCAGCATCTTTGGGGCAGTGTGGAAGCTCTGTATACACTGCCCCTGCCCATTGGAATGAATGGGCAGCGCTTCAGAAGCGCCACAAAACGGGCACTTTTAACTCCTTCTTGAGGGGTTAAAAAGCGCCCGGCTAGCAGCCTGAAAAACGTCAAACAGCGATAAAATCACTGCCAAAACTAGCGGTGCTTTACCGCTAAAGGACTCCCCGCCCCAAATAGCCTTATGTAAATGGGCAACACAGAAAAATGCGATTTCCATTGTCGCTCACTACAGTGCGACGGCAGACGTAGGAGAAACCCCACAAGTGTCTACAGGACCTCACATGATGGGGTCCATCTCTGAGCCAGTCCGCTCAGTAGAAGTAGATGATGCCTATATAAAGATGGCACCGACCTTCTAGAGAAAAGCAGATGAAAGCACTATTCGCAGATATACTGCAGCAGAAGGGCATGTACAGACAGAATCACATACCTGGCATGTGATCTGACACTTCCGGGTCTGGGACGCACGCGTGCGCGTCTAGCGACCCGTCTCTGCGGTGATTGGACACAGTGGGAACCAATCAGTGGGGTCCAGTAGACGCGATGTCTGCCGGGGCCCGCAAATCGTTTAAGAGAAAAGGTAGAACGGCAGTCTGTAAACAAGGCAGACCACCGTTCCCTAAGAGGGGAATTTGCTGAGCAGGGACAAGGAGCTTTACATCGTCCCATTCAAAAGCACCTCCCCCACAGTTAGTAAGCACACCCAGGGAATAGAACTAACCCTATGACCGCCCCTGTTAACCTCTTCCCTGCCAGTGTCATTAGTACAGCAACAGTGCATATTTTTTTTAGCACTGTCACAGTATTAGTGTCAAAGTTTGTGCAGACCAATATAAACGTATTGGGATTTTTTTTTTTCCACCAAATATATGTAGCAGAATACATAATGGCCTAAATCGATGAAGAAAATCGATTTTCATAATATATATATATATATATATATATATATATATATATATACACACACACACACATTATATATATATGCTATAAAACACATATTATATATATATATATATATATATATGTTTTATAGCAGAATGTAAAAAAAAAAATTCTCAAAATGGTTGGGCTTTTTTGTATATCGCACAAAACAAAAACCACAGTGGTGATTAAATGCCACCGAAAGAAAGCTCTATCTGTGGGGTGGGATTTTATTTGGGTATATTGTCGCACGACCACGCAATTGACAGTTTAAAAGGGTTGTGTAAAGGTTTTTTTCTTTATATATATATATATATATGTCATATTTCCCTACAAGTGGCTGTGATCCTCTTCTTCTTGGGTCCCTCAGCCGCGGTCCTGGCTCCTCCTCTTCTCGAGTGCCCAAACGGAGAGCCGTATTCCATGGGGGCACGCTCAGGAGTCCTGCTGCTGCGTCCATTGACACAGAAAGCAGGTCTCGGCCCCGCCTCCCATGTCACTGGAATTGAGTGACAGCAGTGGGAGCCAATGGGGGGGGGGGGGGGGGGAATAAACCTTCCAGAGCTGACGTGGTAAAAAAAAAAAAATCTCCAAACCCTATTGGGGACAAGACACTACCACAGTAATGGCAGTGCATAGCTGTACTCGGGCTACATGCCCGTAGGCACATTTGACTGTGCAATGTAAATGGGCTGCGTATTTTTTGGTGCCACGTATAGCCGCCCATAGACACGAGGGGCGGAGGCAGCTTTATGCGGCACCAGGACAATCTTAGCACCAAAAATAAGCAGCCCATTTATGCTGCATGGGCAAATGCGTCCATATGCATGTAGCCTACATGTCTGCATGTGTGTCCTCCTTCCTCGCTCCATAGCCTAAGCGAACACATGGACGAACCAGCGCTTACATTCATGCCTGAAGCTGGACCTAAAAAACATCTTCATATGGTCGGGACCCTCCTCTGATGTCTTCAGTCAGCCCAAGTTCAAGGACACTGGACCATTTCCCCAACCCAAAGGTCTTTGCTTGTGTTTACAGACGCTCCTCAAAGAGTAGAAGCCAAACTTCGGATTGTTTGACAGACCGACCCGCTTTATAACTCGGAAAATAAACACAAGCCGCACAATCTTGCTGGCATTTCCTTTGTTGGAGGCGGCTCGGTTAAATATAGCTCCTGAAGATTAAAATTAGATCCTTGCTTGCCTCTAGCTTGTCTTATTGTAACCTTTATATAATAAAAGAGACAGCAGGGACAATGACACAGATAACCGGAGAAAGATGGCTACACAAAGGTTGCCCTATACATTCAGGGACGCTTGCAGGGGCAGTTGCATTCTAAAAGATTCAATGCCCACAGCGGAGACCATAAACATGAATGAACGGTTGCATTGCAACAACAATTAGTAATACCAGCAATGGGTTCAAAGTATTAGGTAGGGAACAAAATAAATAAAAAATTAAGCGTTTATAAAAATCACTTCCTCCCCAGGTAAGCCCACAATAGCACAATATGCACATGACCTGAAGATAGCCAAATGCCCTACAAAGTGTGTCATCTAATGTGACCACCTTAAAGCAGAGCTCCACCCAAAAAACAGGAAGCTCCACTTGTTTCTACTTCCAACTCAGAACGCCATGGCGATCCAAGAGGCCCCTCCTCCTCCCCTCCCTCTCTCGGCAGCCTTCTGGGACACACACAGGTCCCAGAGGACTGCAGGACCATTCACAATGCAAAGCAGGAAACTGTCCGAAATCGCTGGGTCCCTGGACAGGTAAATGTCTTTAAAATAAAAGTCAGCAGCTACAGCCTTTGTAGCTGCCGACTTAATTTTCTGGGGGGGGGAGACTGGAGCTCTTCTTTAAGGTGTCACCATTGGCCATTGACATATATGAGTCAGCACGGTGGTGGGACACATACATACATACCTGACCCCTATGTGATAAGTTTGTTGCCGTTTTACCACTTGTACCTACAGGTAAGCCTATAATAAGGTCTTACCTGTAGGTACTGTGAATATCTCCTAAGCTTGCACCATTTAGGAGATAATTAGAGTGCATTCAGCCGGTGACATCACCCTTGTGTACATATGTAAATGCACACGTAGGGGACACCTATGTACGAAACCTTCAGTTGTGCTACCTGTTACAAATTGAGTGAGAGCAAGATTTCTAATACCACTATTAATAGGTGACACAATTTAGACAATTCTGAGTATTGTAGTTCATGGGTGCACAAAATTCTAAGTCTTGACATATTGGGTATCCATTTACGCCAAGTGACTTAAAGCGGAGTTCCACCCAAAAATGGAACTTCCGCTTTAAGAGAAGGTGACCCCCTGACATGCCACATTTGGCATGTCAGTTTTTTGGGAGGGGGGGGGTAGGATACCCTCTTTTCAGAGGGTTCCAGCTCCCACTTCCTTCTGGCGCCGGAAGTTCACCTCTCCCCCCTCCCTCTAGGCTATCTGGGACACGTCACAGGTCCCAGATGATTGCATGGCCAGTCACGGCATGGGGCGCAGCTCAGCTCATGCATGCACAGTGGGCGCCCGGCTGTCAAGCCACAGCTGGGCGCCCAGCTACAAAGCCGGCGCCACCGAGCAGAGGGGTAGACGAGCGGGGCTTCATTCCTCAGCATTGCTGGACCCTGGGACGGGTAAGTGTCTGATTAAAAGTCAGCAGCTACAAATATTGCAGCTGCTGACTTAAAAAAATTTTTTTTTTTTTTTTTTAGTGGAAGTCTGCTTTCATTTTTTTTATATTTTAACTAAATAAATCAGGCAATATATTGCATTTGTGCACACTAAATTTTTTTTTTTAATATGATATATATATATATATATATATATATATATATATATATATATATATATATATATATATATATATATATATATATATATATATATATATATATATATTTTTTTTTTATGTATATAAAGAAAATAAATAAATAAAAAAAAACTACCAAAACTCCATTTGCCAATAATCGCACCAAATATTGTCACTCTCTCACCAAGCTGCTTGGTGATGGTCTTGTAGCGCATTCCAGCCTTGTGTAGGTCTACAATCTTGTCCCCGACATCCACGGACAGCCCTCTGGTCTTTGGCCATGGTGGAGAGATTGGAACCTGATTGATTGATTGCTCCAGTGGACAGGTGTCTTTTATACAGGTAACAAGCTTAGGAGCACTCCCTTTAAGAAAGTGCTTCTAATCTCAGCTTGTTACCTGTATAGAAAACACCTAGGAGCCAGAAATCTTGCTGATTGATAAGGGATCAAATACTTATTTCACTCGTTAAAAAGCAAATCAATTTATAAAACTTTAAAATGTGTTTTCCGGTTTGTTTTTTGTTATTCTGTCTCTCACTTAAATGATCAGTCTATAATTTTAATGGTAGGTTTATTTTGGCAGTGGGCAAACATACAAAATCGCCAAAGGGATCAATTTTTTTTCCCTCATTGTACATGACTATGTCAACTCTGAGCCAGTAACCAAGTCCAGGAAGTAGATGGTGGCCCTGGATGATGCCTGAAACAATATGGCACCTTTTTTCTAGAGAGAAAAGCAGATGAAGGCATTGTCGGTGGGGGGAGTACTGAGATCTGAGTGGTAATAAATACCTGGAACGGTTACACTGACCCATTATTCAGTATATTGCACTTAACATGAAAACATTTCCAATGCTAGATGAAAGGTTACATTTTTTTTCATAAGAAGCAGCCTGGATAATGTGTTTTTATAAAAACTGGGGTTTAGCTTTTAGTGATCATATCAATACCTTATTGTGAGCTCTACATACTAAAAGCAAAACCATTACAGTATGCTTTTATTAAAATAAGAATTCCAATACATGCCACGTTTAAAAAAAGGTAAGGACAGCTGCGATATATTGCTCAAATTTCCCTTAATTCAATGCCTACAATGCCAGGGATCATAATATAATGAGTCTGCCATAGAGAAGAATGACACTTCAGGTAAAAGGCATGGGAAAAAAAACAAAAACACAAACAATACACAAGCTTTATGTGCAATTTAAAGTACCCAAACTACATGGGAAAACACTGTAAAAGAATGCAAACTGAAATTGTGTACCGGCTCTTATACCTAGTGACCCAAGAGGCAAACATGGGGGAAGCGTCCATTACCATGACAGACAACACACCAGAGCTGCGGGATTTAGCCAGACACAATTAAGACAACAAGGCAGCCGGTCTCAGCTGTCTGAAACAGGTGACAACATGGCAGCGCTGAGATCATCTGACCTCTGCTTCACACACAGGCTCAGGAGGTACAAGGAGCAGCTGTCCGGGTTATGTGGAACGTCTGACCACAAACAGCAATCCTGACCCTTCGTTTATCGGGATTTCCACACCACAGTTGGCTACAACTTCTTATATAACATGACAAACTTATCAAACAGCACAAAAAGAAAAATGGCAAGCAGTTCAACACTTACAAATATTTGATCTATGCAAGATTGGGAAAAGGGCGAAGACGACAAAAAAGACAAAGAAAAGGAAGACGAGGAAGACGAGGAAGACGACGACGAAGACGACGAAGAGGAAGAAGAGGAAGAAGACGACGAAGAGGAAGAAGACGACGAAGAGGAAGAAGACGACGAAGAGGACGAAGACGACGAAGAGGACGAAGACGAAGAGGACGAAGACGAAGAGGAAGAAGACGAAGAGGAAGAAGACGAAGAGGAAGAAGACGAAGAGGAAGAAGACGAAGAGGAAGAAGACGAAGAAGAAGAAGACGAAGAAGAAGAAGACGAAGAAGAAGAAGACGAAGAAGAAGACGAAGAGGAAGACGAAGAGGAAGACGAAGAGGAAGAAGACGAAGAAGAAGACGAAGATCTGAGCAGTCTAGATATCAGTGAATTGGGATATAATATAGTTGTGCTCTAAGCCTCTCCATACGCATCAATTGGTTAGGTTCAGTAGTCCATTCCCTTACCGCGGGGACAAACGTTTGTCCTTCAGCATCTTGAAATAACCTTTGTAGCAGCCAAAAGGAAGAAATCTAATAACCCTTTCTTAGCCTTAGAGGGAGATCCTGGTGTACGGTACAATAAGTCAATTAAGGGGATTTTACAGCACACAAAAAATACATAACCTAATTTTACAGGTAAAGTATAAGGCTCCGTTCACATACATGTGAATTGGATGCGTTTTAAACCACATCCAATTCGCATGACATGTGAACCAGCAGCCTTCTCTATGGAGCCAGTTCACATATCTGTGGGCCGGCCTCAGGGCATTTCTAGAAAGAGTCCTGTGCATTTTTTACTCTTGTTCAGGTGTGATTTCAAGTAACAATTTGCACCTGAATTGAATTGGTGAACAAAACTGCAAAGGACTTTTTTTTTAAAGCAGGGAACTGTCCCTAAAGGATGAGGTTGCATCAAGTAGATAGATACCAAACATGTCCAACCATAAAATGGCAACAAAGTTCAGTACCTACATTTGGGTGATGCTTTTAAAAGCCTTTACTAGCCATCAGTTTCGAGTTAACCTTGAATGATGGCCCTAGAATAATTACTTTCACTTCAGATACCCAGCATGCATGGCACAATCCATTATTGTACATAGGCACATCATTTTTGTATGTATGGGTACATGGAGGCGTGTTAAAAAAAAAATTAAAAAAATATCTTTGTCACTATAATTTTTTGAAACATTTCCTTTTAAGTCAACTTTATTGCTCGCACACAGGGGAGCAATGGCTCCCATTTGTTAGCATACTGTACATCAGATCAGGGACCCCTAATGTCTCTCCAACCCTCCATTCAAGCTAATACAAATCATGCTCTATGAACCAGACTCAATTTACAGGTGCTGCTCAAGGCTTATGTAGGAACCATTTGCAGTGCAGACAAGGACAGGGCTCTTCCCAGCTGTAGACATTTAATGGAAAAGGGAAACTTCCTGAAAGTTGTACATCTCTGGACAACCCCCTAAGATCTATGACAGCCTAAAGCCTGTGCTCCAACCAGGCCATGTCAACGTGTTTCACTCCACCCACAGAGCTTAGTCATGGGGGAACTACGCATGACTAAGCTCTGTGGGCGGAGTGAAATAGGTTGTGGGCGTGGCCTGGTTGGAGACCAGTTTTAGGCTTTCATACACCTCCTTACGGGGCTTTTGCAGAGATGTGCGACTTTCAGGACTTTTCCCTTTTCTATTATAAATCATGCTCCATTAGCAAATTCCCCAGTAATAGCAGCAGGGAGATAAGACAGAACAGAACCTGGAAGTGATAGAATACACGTCACCTTTATCCATTGGAGGATCAGCAAATGTGGGCAGACACCCCCACGCTCCCTCAGTTCTATGATCATGCCACCCATGCCATAGTCGCTGAGCTTCCTCTGCCTTACTCAGTGGCACCCACTGTAACAGGTCGGGCTTGCAGGTGGGACAGCACAGTGGTGGTATTGGAGGGGGGGAGAGAGCATGTCCCGGTGGATAAAGAAGTGAGGGAATGTGGAAATAGCATTCATGGAGGATTCCAGTGCCTATAGGGGCTGGGCCAGGACCAGCATTGATTTGGAGGGGTAAAAAAACCTTTAAAAAGGATTGTAAAGTCAGAAGTTTTTTTTTTTTTTCTCTTATTGCATTCTAAGCATAAAAAAAAAAAAAAAAAAAAAGAAAAAAAAAAAAAAAAAACACCTGTGTGCAGCAGCCCCCCCAATAATACTTACCAGAGCCCCATCTCTCTCCAGCGACGTCCAGGAGTTCCTTGGCCACCCGGGACTCTCCTCCTGATTGTCTGAGAAAGCAGCGGCGCCTATGGCTCCCACAGCTGTCAAAAAGTCAGCCAATCAGGAGAGAGAGGGGGTGGGTCAAACCAGGGCTCAGTGCCCAAATGAACACAGGGAGCTGTGACTCGGCCCAGGTTTCCCCATAGCAAGCTCCTTCCAGTGGGGGAACTCAATAGGAGGAGGGGGCAGGAGCACAGAAGAGGGACCCGAGAAGAGGAGGATCTTGGCTGCTCTGTGCAAAATCACTTCACAGAGGAGATAAGTATAACATGTTTGTTATTTCTTTTTTTTTTTTTTTTAAACGAGGCTTTAAAAAAATATACTGATGTCTCCATTTATACAGCCCAGCTATAAAGAAATGACACTCAAATTACTTATTTTTATCCTCCTCCAACAATAGGATACTCAGACAGCTAATAAAGTGTTATTTTTTTTGCAGAAGACTCATTTCTCTCGCATACTCTGGGCCCTTGGCAAGCAAAGCAGTTTTATGCCGGACTCCATCTGTCTGCTGATAAAACTACAGATCCCCTGAAAAGTATTTGGAAAGTGTGCTTGTCATAACAAAAGAGCTGCACAGTGGAGACATAGTTCTACACAAAGCTCAAAAGAAAAAAAAAAAAAAGAAAAAAAAAATGCATTTCACAACTGTCAGGGGGTGCGTGTTAAAGGTGCTGCGTGTTAAAGGGTCACATAGCTGAACCATCAGCATGCCTATTATTTTTAGAGCGCACAACTGTAGGGAAGAAGGAGCAAGATAGCGTGACATCTGTTAACAGGCAACTGTGTGTGTACCACCACCATGACCATCTGCACTGGTTGGAGTTTTCTTTCCCCCTCATTGTCTCTACATCTGAACATAAAAAGTAACAAAAAAGGTTACAGAAGGTTTTTGAGAATGCATTTGTTTGACGTTCAGCAAATAAGTTTCATGGCTGCGGTATATCAGAGCCCACAGGAAAGGTCTGCGCACTCAACAAACCTGAATGGATGCCAAACACAAAAAAACACACAATGGAACGAAAACAGTAAAAAAGCCATATTACAAATCCTCACAGCATACCACAACCTTCAGGAGTTTGTTGCTCGCAGCCATGATCTTCGGTAGACAGATTTAAATTGCTTTTGTAAATCTTCGGGAGGTGCACAATAAATACGATAAATGGTAACAGAAATGGCTGACAAGTGAGTAAAGCAGTTTGCTTATATTACAAACCCCAGTTGTGATTCATGGAAGTGCACCGCTTGCAGAAAATAAATGTAAAACCAATTTCTGGGAGAATTTGCGCCCAAACATGCGGCCTCTCGGGGGGCCTTGGCGCCAAGCAGCCGCATATTTGCGTGCATTAGTGCGAATACAGCTGTGCAGTAAAGCACATACCCTGTACGCTCCCAGTGCCTAAGGCATAGCTCCCGATGTGTTGTGATCAGGAGCTTTTCGATCATGTGACTGCTGTGACAGCCAATCATGGCGGTCACATAATCATCAACCCCGCCCCGGGCCAGGAGTCACCGGATCCAAGGGGTTAAAAGGATTTTAACGATCAGAGCGTACACTTTCATTCTATAAAAATCTGCATTTTAATAACAATACAAACTATATTATTGGCTATGAATCCAATATAAAATGGTGTGGAAAAATCTTCCTTTGTTGCAAGTTTTTCATGTCAGCTGTCCGCCCCTTTCCACAACTTCCTGGATTCCCTGCATGCCTTGCAGAGTCTCCTCCATTTCTAAGGACTATATATTCCATGGTACCTTGCTGCCCGTGTTCTGCCAGAAGAATCACCGACCTGTCAGATTAAGTAACGGAAGGGACGTTCCCTCACCTGCGCATGAATTCCACCGCTACCAGATTTGCTTCTCTGACAGAACACCTGCAGTCAGAAGAAGGCAGCGGACATCTTGGTACACCCAGCTAGGTATTGAATTTCACAGTAATTTTATCAATAAAGTGAGCGTATATAAATATAGTATATTGACATCTGTGATGCTGTTTGGATGTTTACTTCTGAAAACCTAAAAGGTTTAGCGCCAAGCAGTGCAGGGTGTACCAACAAGGCCTCTGCCACCCTCCTACTGCCGGCGTCCTGCTGCTTTCAACATGTAATATCAAAACAGCATCACAGATGTCAATATACTATATTTATATACGCTCACTTTATTGCTAAAATTACTATGAAATCCAGGTGAAAAACGGGGGGCGCCATAAAAATGAACACAGCATATCGAATGATTGGTAAGCCCCATTATATTACATTTTGGGGTTTGAGTTTAACATTGTTTTAATTGTTACATTGGGGTTTCAGATTACTTTAATAGTTGTTTTGAAAAAAAACTTTTGTTTGACAAAGGCCAGATCTGTATGCTAGAATGAAAGGGAGAAACCATTTGCTGTGGGATAAGTTCCTGGTCACCAAATCTTTGAATGAAACCATATCTGGAGTTAGCCTATCAGCTCCTGACGCATTTACTATCTGACAGTGTTGGATGATCTCATGGAAACACTGGACAGTACAGTACCACTCCTCTGTATCTGGATCATAGCAGTTACATCTCCATCTTAGCAGTTACATCTGCTGGCTGCCGGCCTGGACCGCATGAAAAGTTGTATTAAAGCTGAACTCCATACACAAAAACCTTCATTTAACTATAGTCATCATTGTCCAAAAACGATAAATCTACTTTGTGTGCACCTAATGCCTTTGCAAACCCAGATATTATTAAATATATTTATTAGCAGTGACCTTATCACTGTGCTGCACTTTGGTCTGTACAGGAAAGCAGAGCTGTGGATGGGACCCAGCAGACTCCACCCACTACATGCAGGAAATTACAGGAGAGGGAGGAGACAAGACCAGTCACCCTGCACAAGGAGAGAGAACAGCAGTGAGCGGTCTGTAATCGGGCTGTGAAGCCATCATATTTTAGCTATCTGTGCTCAGCATCAACTAGCAAAGAAGTCTGCAGTAATACCACTGGGACTCCGAGAACGGCTTGTGGATCGGCTGTTGAAGTAAATCGACTTTGATGCATCTTTCATCAAAAAACATTTGCTAGACCCATTCATTGGCTCCGTCAGTCCACTGCTGCTGTGTGAACTTTACTCTGGTTAAAGTAGAACTGTATGAGAGGACAATACAGAGGCTTCAGCAGCACTGAAATCCCAGGCAGTGTTGTCAGCCCTGCCTAGATATCCGGTATTCAATTTTAGGACTTCGCTAAGCATTATTTATTCCTAACTTCCTGTTTGACCCAACAGTGCTTCTGCTGCACTGAAATCCCTACCAGTGTTGTCAGCACTGCCCAGCTGGACCACAGAAACCCCTCCGCCCAGTCATTTCCACAACATAAGGAGGTGGTGCTCTATAGACCAAAAGCAGAGAACTCCAGCAATGCTGACCACGCCTTCTCGGGATTTTAGTGCAGAAAGGCATGGTGTTGTCACCTCAAACAATTAAACTTGTATTTAGTTAAGCAAAGACAAACCTTTTTTGTTTTGAATAGTGAAGAGTAGTGAGGGGTTAGGACCACAAGGGTTTTATTGCCGTCCCCTCCCCCTCCCAACTGGAAGGCACACCCTCTCAAACTGTCCTGATCAAAAATATAAGGGAGCCCAAATCCAATGTTTTTTGTTGTCGCCAGAACAGGAAGACAGGCGAAATCTTCCAAAGCAAGCACTTGTTCACCGGACAACTAAGGGGATTTCCCCTCACATTGGAAAGATATTTCACATCCTGTTGAGTCTACAGGACCGAAATTGAAGGGAAATCCCCCTATGAGTCACAAACGAGAAAAAAAAAAAAAAAGACAGTGATGGGCTTTAGGTATACTTTAAAGTGGTTCCAATGGCTGAAGTTCTTTTTACCTTCATGTATTCTATGTTCAGCAGGCCCCCCCCCCCCCCCCCTCTCGATAGAGTGATGTGCCTCACACAAGGGGTGTGGGTGTGTAGGTGTAGGGTTTGGAGCAAGCCTGCTGGGGTGCCCAAAATTACAAGCTGCTTGTTCTGGTGACATTCTGCAGGAGGGACCAGGAGAGCCGGCGGGGACTCTGCGCAAAACCCTTACACAGACAGAGCAGGCAAGTATAACATGATTTGTGTTTTTAAATAACAGACTGATATTAGTTTAACCACTTCAGCCCCGGAAGATTTTACCCCCTTCCTGACCAGAGCACTTTTTGCGATACGGTACTGCGTTGCTTTAACTGACAATTGCACGGTCATGCGACATTGCACCCAAACAAAATTTATGTCCTTTTTCCCCCCCCCACAAATAGAGCTTTCTTTTGGTGGTATTGATCACAAACACACCAAACACACCAAACACAATTATTATTTTTCTCCCCTCAGTTTAGGCCAATATTTATTCTTCTACATATTTTTGGATAAGAATAAATAAAATCGCAATAAGCGTATATCGATTGGTTTGCAAAATAGGGGATTGTTTTATGGCATTTGTATTATCCTTTTTTATTTAAATAGTAATGGCGGCGATCTGCGATTTTTATCGTGACTGCGACATTATGGCGGACACACATTGGACACTTTTGACACCATTGTCATTTATACAGCGAACAGTGCTTTAAAAATGCACTGATTACTGTGTAAATGACACTGGCAGGGAAGGGGGTTAAACACTAGGGGGCAATCAAGGGGTTAAGTGTGTGCTAGGGAGTGATTCTAACTGTGGGAGGTGGGCTACTACTCACATGACAGCAATCACTGCTCCCGATGACAGGGAGCAGTGATCTCTGTCATGTCACTAGGCAGTTGTTTACAAAGGCATCTCCCCGTGACACGATCACGGGCAGCTGGTGGACAAAGTTCATGGGACCCGCGGGCACTGTCATGGAGCACGCGGCCGGGCGCATGCCCGCAATGCTGCATCGTAAAGGGGTCGTACCTGTACACCCATTTGCCCAGCCATGCCATTGTGCCAACGTATACCGTCGGGCGTTGGTCAGCAAGGGGTTAAAGCCCATCCATGATCCTCCTTGCTCCTCCTCTTTTTCGAAAGCCCCCACGGACATCCACTTTCCATGGGGGCACTTGTGCGGGGATGCTCCGGAGTCCTGCTGCTGCTGTGTCCATTGTCACTGGATTTGATTGACAGCAGCGGGAGCCAATGGCTCCGCTGTTCTCAATCTATTCAATGAGCACCCGAGAGAGCGGCTGGAGCTGCTGTGCTGGTCCCCGCCATTGGAACGATCGGGTTCATGTAAGTAAAAAGTGGGCTGCAGCACTACAGAAGGTTTTTCACCTTAATGCATATAATGCATTAAGGTGAAAAAGCTTAAGGGAATTACAACCCCCTTAACAGAGCCCGCCTTCTGAGAGGAGGAGCTTTAGGAGGCGAGGTCATCGGGAAATCACAGCTTGCAAGCAGCAAGGTACCATGGGATATGTAGTCCTTAGAAATGGAGAAGCTGCTAAGCATGCTGGGTGTCCAGGAAGTTGTGGCAAGAGACGGCCAGCAGACAGGCGGCATTCACAACATGAAAGGAGATTTTCCAAGTTATAATGGAATGTCAAATACAGTGCATCTATTTGTGTTATTACAATGCTCATGGTATAAAAACATAAAAGGAATGCTGTTTTGATATTTTTTTTGTTTGTTTTGCTGCACAAGTTTTAAAAGGTTTAGGCCTGAAGATTAGTTCGTTAAAATCCCTAAAACAATAACAAATCATTTTCTGAAAGCTGAGACCCTGGAAAAATAAAAATGGTAGATCAAATTTTTTATGCAACACAATTTTTGCTCAACAGTTCACCTAGTGAAAATTTTCAGTAGAAATGCACTAAAAGTAAATTTTAGGGCACAAAAATGTATAATATATTACCCACTTTTTCATAAAGCATAAAAGACCATGTTGTGCCAAGTAAATAAGATACCCAACACGTCAAGCTTTAAAAATTTTCACACGCCTGCAAAACAACGGAGAACAGGCTCACAGAACAATTGGGCGGCTGTACAGATCACATTTTAGATGTGATGACTGCATTTGTTTTCTTTAAGCTTTTTCTTTCCTTTTTTTTAAACCTGGCAAGTCTGTTTTTCAACAGAAAAAGCAGAAAGTCCTCCTGCAGATGTAGAATTTACATGGATGAAACAAACCATACACCACTGACAGGGGGTGCTTATATTGATCAGCTTTTACTTAACTTTTATCCCAAAAGGAAAAAAAAAAAAGCAGTTTGCTGTAACTGTTTATAAAGTATTAGGCTTCATGTACACGGGACGTTGTTCAACCTCCCCTGAAAGTTTTAACTTGACAGCTAGAAACCGGCGTCTAAAAACATCAGTTTAGGCCCCATGTACACGGGACGTTTTTACAACTTCTCCTGAGCGATTTAACTTGACAGGTAGTAACCCACGTTTAAAACGTCCATTTTGCCACATTTACAGCCGTTTAGCCGCATTTGCGTTTAGAAGCGTTTAAAAAAAAAAAATATTTTTTTCTTTTTAAAATGGGCAAAAATGAAAAACGCCTATTAATGAATGCGGCTGAATGCGGGTTACCGCGATTAGCGTCTGAAACAACGGAAACTTTGGCGTCTGAACCCATTTTTTTTGCTTTTGAAGAAACGCTATTAAAACCAACTGCCTAAAAACAGCAATAAATGAGACTGTGTACATGGTCACATAGGATAAACATTGAATGAGTTCAGGGGCAGTTGAAAAAAAAAAAAAAAAAAAAAGCATCCAACTGCCTCTGAACATACGTTTAGCAGCGTCCCGTGTACATGGGGCCACAACTGGCTGTAAACGACCCTGTGTACATACATGTACTGATAAGATAACAGAGGAGAGTTCAGGGGCCATTGAAAGAAATGCCCAACTGCTCCTAAACGCCCGTTTACCAGCAGCAGTGTACAGGAGGCCTGCTGGAGTTTGGTTTCAATATATTAGTGTATCTAAATCTGCTAGTACATGCAACAGCCCCCTTCCCCAGACTGACAATGCTCCTTCATCCAGAAGTGGATACACTTTTAATACAGGAGATGTGTTACTGGCCAGATCACAGGGTGAAAAGCAATAAATAAATTTATATAATATATATATATATATATTTTTTTTTTTTTTTTTTTTTTTGAGCAACCACTAATGGATTGGTAAACTTCAGTATACATTTTTGGTTTTGGATTTAATAGCCCTTTAATCTGGTGTAACTGTAATCAAAGATATTTGCTCTCCCATCATTTTCTTAGCCTTGTCTGGGTTTTTTTTTTTTTGATCCATTGTCTTTAGGGCAATACTAGTGTACTTATACCTGGTCTGTGTACTTTATACTGTCTTTGTAATTTTATGTCTGTCTCTTTTGTGAGCTTCCAAATCACGTCGCTGCATTCAGTATAACTGACAGTCCGGTAATTACAGCTCTTCATTTGCATGAGAATGAAAACAAATCACTGATTATAGCTCTATAAAGCGGTATAATTCCAGAATACAGTTTGCTTTATTTTATGAGATACGTCCTGTTATATGTATGTGATGGATGTCATTTCATAATAAAAACTTAAAGAGGCTGAAGTGGGTTCAATGACCCGCTAACAACTTCGCACCTGAGCGTATCGTTTTCAGGAAGAAAGTCGCAAGATTTAGTACAGGTGAAAGGATCACCAATGTAAAAAAAAAAAAAAAAAAAAAAAAAAAAAAAAAAAGAAAAAAGCAAAGAAGTTTTTTGGTGTATTTTTTTGGGTGGGGCGGTGTGCAGAGATGGGGGGAGAGTTTGGGTACATTCAGCCTGCCTATACATGGTTCGAATCCCGGATGGTTTGTGCCGAACCGGCTGAGATTCGAACCGTCTATGACCGGTTTAAGGCTGGGTTCACGCATATGCGATGCGGGAACCAGCAAGATTCTTCTGCGGGTTCCCACATTGCATGTCACTCATAGGCAATTCACACTGCCCCCTGCAAACCTCTGCGGTTGTCAATAGAAATTTAATGACACCCCCAGATCAGGTTCACAGAGCGAACTGTCAAATGGTACAAGAATTGGAACGCACGGGCAGGGAAAACCAATGCGGACCAAAAAAACAAAACAAAGGGTGCTACAGTTTTGTGCGAATGTGATGCGATTTTACCCAGTTTGTGTGGCTGACTTAAAACATTTTTCTGAAGAAGCCTGGAGCTGCTTTTTAGGCCTCTTGCACACTATAGCTTGAAAAAGCTCAGTACAATTTTTTTCTTTTTTGTGCTAAAATACAGCCCATTATTTCGAATGTACACACACACACACGTGCATTCTCCAACGAAAAATAAATACAGTTTTAGTCAGGAATTTCCACAAATAAGTTTGCAAATAAGTTTGCACACAAATGCGTACAAAAAATATGCAAACACATATACACGAAAAAGCACAAAATACAAAACAAAAACTGCCCGAAAAAGTAGATTCTCTAAACAGGATCATCATGTGCAAGAGGCCTTAGACCACGTTCCCACTTATGCGACCTGAAAGTTGCACGATTTTGCGATCACATTGAGCAATGCCCGTGTAATCTTGAAGTCTGATGCGACTTAAAGGTCCCATAAAGTCAGACCGAAGTGGTGCAGGGACTACTTTGAAGTCGCACAGATATGAACGGTATCTGCCTCTAAACCCCCCCCCCCCCAGCCCTCTGTGTTCATGCACACGTTGTTTACAGTGATGCACTGAAATTTGGGTGTCTGAAAATAGTTTTCAGCGTTATGTAAAAAAAAAAAATAATATATATATATATATATATATATATATATATATATATATATATATATATATATATATATATATATATATATATATATATATATATATATATATATATGTGCAGATAATGGCTGTCGAAAACATGATTTTACCACATTTCAAAGGTCATGTGACAAAAAAAATAAAATAAACAAACACTTTAAAAATGCAACATGGGTGCATTCTTGCTGCGGTGTTTTCAGTGCATTTCAATGGGGAGGTGCATTTTTAGTGCAGTTTGCCAAATATGCAGTTGGTGTGGATAATGGCCGACAATTCGAATTCATGATCTCAAAAAAAAAAAAAAAAAAAGTCATTAAATATATATAAAAAAAAATTATATAATATATATATATATATATATATATATATATATATATATATATATATATATATATATATATATATATATATAAAATATTTATTTATTTTAAAGTCAATTTCAGTTTTGGCCCCCCACAAAAGTTGCATTCAAGAGAGGAGCTTTTGAGAATAAACGCTCAAAAGCGCATTGATACATATGCATTGTCAGAATAAATTAAAATTTTGCCTAACAGAAGGCATTAACAACACCAATGAATGTGCAGTAACATGCAAGAATGAACAAGTAAACTCGCACCTTTTTTCCTACATTTTTCCTCTGCTAAACTCCGGTAGGAGAAAAGGAGTCATTGAGAATACAGTGTGCACGTGGCCTAACAGTGTTACATTTGTAGTCACTTTAGCTATTGATAACATCAGGAAACAAATCCATTTACAATGTATAGGAGATATTCGTTAAGTAAGTATAGAAGGACAAGGTCACACAAGGAAATCGTGGTTGTTTGAAAAATGTAAAATTCTAAAAATAGCAAAAATAATAAAAAAAAAAAAAACACACAAACACACCACACAGAAATTCTACATCTAAAGCGAGATTGTTTTCTGCTAGACTGGTAAAAGTGACGCAGCACAGCTCTCTGTCATAATGTCACCTCGCCCTCGGATTCTGGCTTTTCCACAATCACCGACTAACAGGTTGAATCAATTCACAACCACACGAGTTTTATTTTAGGCACTTCCTCTTCAGCACCTGTGACTGCATGCCGCCAATTACATGTGTAGAGAGGTGAAGAGGGCCCGAGGCCGGGTTCACGCTGGTACAACAAACGCTCCGACATTGGGAGCTCATGTCGCATGATGTGTGAAAAATCAATGTTTCCCTAAGGGAGCCGTCTTAACTGGTCCAAATTTGAAAATGCTCCCCTGCACTACTTTGGTCTGACTTTGATCCTACTTCAGCCCATTAAATATGACTGAAGTTGGATCGCCGTCTTGACTGATCCGACTTTGTCATGGGACTTGTGCTCTGATGATCCTGAAGGAGAACCCCACGCCAAATAATAAATAAATAAATAAATAAATCCGGCATGGGTTTTCCCCCTCCAAGAGCATACCAGGCCCAGCTGACAGAGGTAGAAGAACCATAAAGAGAGTGGAGAAGATGTCATCGGAGGACACAGAAGAGCCGGAGAGGGGAAAACAGATCGGAAGAGACGCCGGAGCTGCTTAAAAATTGAATTTAAAAACCCGTGTACTGTGTTTTATTTTTGTATTTTTTTTTAGGTTAATGGGGAGGTGGTACAATGTACCCTATACTCATTCACATAAGGTTGTTAAAGGGGGCTCCCAGATTCCGATCTCCAACGCCCGCAGACCCCGACAACCAACAGCCAAGGTTGTCGGGAAGAGGCTCTTGTCCTCATCAACATGGGGATAAGGTGCATTCGGGTGGAGGGGGCACCTGCCTTAAAGCACCCACCCCCAGGCATGTGGCCCGGTACACTGTTGGGGGGGGGGGTTCACTCGTTCCCACCCCCTTTACTGACCTGCCAGGCTGCGTGCTCCGTGAAGAGTCTGGTATGGATTTTGGGGGACCCCCATGCCATTTTGTTTAGCGTAGGGGTACCCCTTAAAATCCATACCAGACCGAAGGGCCTGGTATGCTCTTGAATGGGGAACCCGTGCTGTTTTTTTTTTTGGCATGGAGTTCCCCCTTAAGATTCATACCAGACACAGTGCCTGGTATTGTCAGGGATCTTCAAGTCACAGGGCAAAGTCGGATCCAAAGTGGTACGACTGTCATGTTGTACCAGTGTGTACCCGGCCTTAGTGAGCAGCTTCCAACAGTCAAAATCAAAAATGCTCAGATACATCCTTGTGACCAATAGTCTAATGCCACCCAGAGAACAAAATAGCCATGATTTCGGCACCCGGGAATAACAGATATTTGCATACGTCACATATAAATCAATGACAGGCTGAAAAGGAGCAAAGCGCATTTATTTGGGTGCTCATCTGTCAGTTTTCTCTCAATCCTCGTGCAAATTTCCACAAACCCTTATTGATCCTGCCAGTGAAGCCCACCCAATGGTCCTGTGATGGTGTGACAACTACGCTGCACTGCTCCTGAATTCAGAGCACAGTTATCACTCATGTACGCTGTTCTAGCTTGCACTATAGTTAGATAAAATGTTGCAGGGGGCATGGGTATCAGCACTGTCATTGCCGATACAGAGTAGCCTGTAGCTTGAAAATAGTCACCTTGCCACACCTAGTCCTGCCCACCGCTTAAAATAGAGATCCACCCAAAAGTGGAACTTCCGCTTTAAGCACGCTTTGTCCCCACTTACATGCCACACTTGTCATGTTATTTTTTTTTTGAGGGGGTGCTTAGTTTTGAGTGGGACTTTTTATCCCACTTCCGCCTAGGCACTCCTCCTCTCCCCCTAGGCGGCCCCTCCCTCTCAGCAATCTTCTAGGACAGGTGGCAGGTCCCAGAAGATTGCCTGTCCACTGGGATAGCGCAGCCCACAGTTTTAATGGAGGTGCCAAGGAGAGGAGCGAGGCTCTGTGCGGCCGCATCGCTGGACCGTAGAAGAGGTAAGTTTTGGTTTATTAAAAGTCAGCAGATAACCTTTTCGTAGCTGTTGACTTAACAAAAAAAGCTTGGAACTCTGCTTTAAAGACGGCACTGCTGAAACCCTCCCACCGTGAGCTGTAGTGTCTGGGAGGGGGACCGTGGGAGACACAAAGCGAAAGAGAATTAGGTTCAGTCATGGAAGGTACTGTAAAAGGAAGTTTTCTGTTTACTTTATGAGGCTTGTGCATTACATAGTAGCTAGATTTAGTATTTGTTTATACTGCATAAAGGAGCCTTTCATTAGAATTTATTATATGCCATTAGGAAGCCAATAGCCAGAGACCAGGAAGTGAAGAGAGAGAAAACCTGAAGACAGATATGCACAGTGCTGGATTGAATAAGGGCTCGGGTAAGTAGAAGGGGGGGGGGGGGGTTGCAGTAAGGAGGGATGCTGATGCCTAAACATTTCATGCCTTAAAATGGTGTTCACCTTTCATAACAAGTTACACCCATATTCACTGACATGCGGCTTTGAAAATGTCCCATTTCAGATGAAATCAAACGATTTCAAACCTGAGGTCAATGTGAACAGGGGCTTACTCCATTTTGCAGGGACAGTTTTCCAACAGGGTTGCTTTTACTGTAACAAAGAAAAATCAGGCCTCATGCCCTGCCACGTAGGACTGTGGTCAATGACGGTGCTTCCATAAGTGCGCACGGGCACCGCCCCCTCTCTCCTGCCACCCCCTCTATCACCAATAGATTCATGCATTGCATGAATCTATCTATGCCTACCGCTGCCACCCCCTATTCAGACGCCTTTTAGAGCACAGGACGCCTGAATTACAGCGGCGGAGGGTGTTTATGAAGCACCCGATTAGAGCCATAGGCTCTAATATGCGTCAAAAAACATTCGCTTTCCTAACACTAAACCGCCTCTCCACCAATCAGGTGCTCGGGTCTGTTACCTGTCATCTGATAGGCATCCAATAGCGGTGCAGCCTATCAGGAGGAGAGGACGGCAGGAGACGCACAAAGGACCCCGCTCATCGCTGTCACCCGCTGCCCCAGCAAGACAGGGTAAGTGTTGGAGCAGATGGCAAGCGGGCGCGCAGGGGGGGTCACACTGGGGGCATTTAAGGGCATAGTGGCTGTGTTTGATGATTTTTTTTTTTTTTTCAAAAAAATTTGAGCACCAGCCGCCACTGACTGTGGTGTGTGGCAAAGCTGTGTAAAGCTCAGGACTGGAAGGACAGAAACACAAATCCTTTGAGACCAACTCCCACCTAATTTCACTCTGACAATACGCAACCTCAAAATACCCTTCCACGTGAATTCATTCAGCAACAGAGGCCAGACCATACTGCACTGGCAAGCCAGACGAGAGAATGAAGACATTTCCTATAATCAGCCAGCAGATTACTTCCCCCAAAACCCCCAGCAGATGTTTGTTAGTTTCTCCGTCCAAACTATTCCCCACAAGAACGCACAAGTCACAAAAAAACAAAGCGCTCTCCTCATTAATGGCTTCCACAGATCTGCAGGGAGGATCCTTTCTAGCAGTCATTCACAGGCAAGGGATAAACCGCTTTGTGTCATTATTCTGCACTGCCATTGAGCTCTTTTCATTTACACCCAGTGAACATGAGGAATTCCGCAGAAAAATTCCTGGTGACGTATCCCAGGGATGAGAGAGGGGAATGCTGCAGAGCAGACTCACGGCACAGCATTCTCTTCAGGTAATACAAGGGTTTGCGTTTTCTGCAAAACTTATTCATTTATTACACATTCACATCAGTCCCTGCCCTCAAGGAGCTTAGAGGCATTTCAAGTGCCAAATGCTTCTAAATGCGGAAAAACTTGCGTTTAGTTTACATGCGTTTTTCATTTTTTCCTACTTTGAAAAAAATATATATATATTTTTTAAATGCTTATAAAAACACGGCTAAACAAGGCATGTAAACACGGCAAAAATGACGTTTTAAAATGTAGGTTACTATCTGTCAAGTTAAATTGTTCAGGAAAGGTTGTAAAAACGTCCCGTGTACATGAAGCCTTAAAGAGGAAGTAAACCCTGATGGGTTTACTTCCTCTTTTTTTCCCTGCAAAGGTAAAGCATAATGGACTACTATGCATCGCATAGTAGCTCATTATGTGTCACTTACCTGACACAGGAGCCAGCGAAGTCGCCGCTGATCCCTGTAGTCCGCCGCGTCCATCTTGCTGGTGGCGTCTCGCAGCTCCGACCAATGACAGCGGCGCAACCGCGATGACGTCACTCCCGCGCATGCGCACGGGAGTCGCGCCTCGCAGCTCCGTTGCTGTCATACGGCGAAGCCGCGATGACGTCACTCCCGCGCATGCGCACGGGAGTCGACAAATTTGGCAAATCCATTCTTGGATTTGCCGCATTTAGTGCGCCTGCGCGCCGCTGTCTACGGCGCATGCGCCGTAGACAGCGGTGCCCATTTTCGGGCAAATATCTCCTAAACCATATAGGTTTAGGAGATATTGCTTGGACCTACAGGTAAGCCTTAATCTAGGCTTACCTATAGGTCCAAGTTGTTTGGAAGGGTTTACTTCCTCTTTAAGCATGCTTTATGGTACAGGAATACAAGAGCAGCAGCTCAGCACCCAGTACACTTGTATTCGAGTTCTCCTTTAAAGTGGACCTAGCATTAAAATATATTTTTTCATGTTATGTGAATGCATGCCAAGTAATGCATCACAGGACTCCCCGACAATACCTTAACCTGCTTCACTTTTCAAGGATCGGGTCATCTTTGTTCAGGCACCATCCAGGGTTATCATCTACTTCCTGGACTGTAAATGCCTGTGAAGTTCTTGTCTGACACAGAAGCAATGGTGCGTCACATCACTTCCAGGTTACCCAGATGTAAATTACACACATTATATATATATATATATATATATATATATATATATATATATATATATATATATATATATATACACACACACACACACACACACACACACATATATATATATATATATATATATACACATATACATATACATACACACGTGACAGGTACACTTTATGGAGAGACCTAGGGTCTCTAAGACCCCCTCCTATGCCTTTTAAAAGAAATTGATCACACCGATCTTGGTCTCTCCATAAAGTGTACCTGTCACATGCCCATTGTTGTCCTGAGGGATGTCTATATTCTTTGCGATAGCAAAAAAAGCGATTAAAAAAGTAAATGTGAAAAAAGTAAAAATTAACAGCGGTTGTCTCACACGTGGGAGGTATTACCGCGAAATGTCAGATCATGGGCAGCAATTCTTGCACCAGACCTCCCATGTAAATATAAAGTGGTGGTGGGCTTTTAAAGCGTCACCCACGGATAGTAAAACGTACATAGTTTGTCTGCATTCCAAAGGCTTGCACAAATTTAGAGCGCGACATGTTTGGTATCGTTTTACCTGGCGCAACATCATCTTTCAAATTTTTTGCAAAGAATTGGGTTATGCATAGTCTTTTTTTTTTGCATCATAATTCAAAAATTTGTATTCTTTAAAAACAAAAAAAAAAAAAAACACTGCGCAAACACCGTGTGCCATAAAAAATAAAAATCACACACACACACTATTATAAAAAAAATAAAAATAAAATTATATATATATATATATATATATATATATATATATATATATATATATATTTTATAAGTGTGTGTTTTTTATTTTTTATGGCACACGATATTTGCGCAGCGTTTTGTTTGTTTTGTTTTTTTAAGCACAAAAAAAAATAAAAATAAATAAATAAAAGTCAGAAAAAGGTCTGGTCTTCAAGGTGGCTAAGCAATGTCACAAACTGGAGCTCAAGGATGTCTTTTTAATGATAAAGATGGAGCTTTTTCTGAACAATGATACTGCCTCTGTATATTGTGACATGTCAGGAATGTATTCATTCAGTTACTGAAAGGTTCACTTTAATAGAGGCCAAAAACAGGATGTTGTAATGAAAACACGAAAAGAAAAAAAAAAAAAAAAAAAAGAAAATCTGCCTTAGGTCGCGCATATTTCAGATAATTGACACAGCCGCAATCCTTAAAAGGCCACTCTGTAGGATGGGTGTCAAGTGATAAGAGAACCATTGCATTTTCTGGAAAAGATCACTGAATGGTAGAAATCCCCCCTCCCCCTCCCTGACGTAGACGTCCTGAGGAACAGTTTGTCACTCGATTGGTGTTATTTGGTGACATAAGTTGCTCTATTTCCTGCAAACAAGACGGAGGATCCTGTTTTAACACAAAGCAAGCCCCTATGCCCGGGTCTGAGAAAGAATGCAGACAAATCACTACCGCAAGAACCAAATGGTGGTCAAACCTGTTATTCCTGGTCACTTACAGACAAATGTCTTCCTTTTCTCAGGTTTTACAATGGGTCATTTTCACAAATCACACTGTCTTCTCAATGAAGCGACACATTGTAAAATTCTTAGTTTAGACACAACATTGACTAGGTGGGTTGAATTTGAAGCCCACCCCTTTTGAAACCAATTAGAGCCACAGGCTCTAAAAAAACCAAAAACACTCATTTGAAATCCATGTGTCCAGCATGGAGATTAGGGGGGACAACACCCTTTATGAGGGGCCGCCACTGATCACCTGTTTAAATGTCCCTTTTCTACCGAGAGTTTTGACGCAAGCATTTTTAAAGTCTGCCCCCTTGCTCATTTAGGCCCTAATCCACTTAAATTTTTTAACACCCCCCCTCCCCCACTACAACCAGAATTCCACTACTCCCAGTATGAGAAGTGTGTGGCCTCCTCCCCAGTGCTCAGGACCTGGGTGGTCTGTCTCCAGATGATGTGATCTACCCCGTGTAAGCTCTAGTTCTTCAGAGACATGGAGCTTACACAGGTTTAAATTAACTCGCATCTCAAAAAGAATAGTTGAGTGGGTGGGGCTTGCAAGAGATATAAGATAAGCAGACCTTCACTTAAAAAGTTAAGGCGCCACTTATCCTCTTCACTCCCCAAACAAAACCCCAACACTTTTTTTTATGGGGAAAAGGAATTATTTTTGACAGGTACCCACTCCTACAATGCTCACTTAAAGAAGAATGATTGATGTAATTTGTCTCACTCCCCCCCTCCCTGCCTGCAGCCTCCTGGGACATGTCACATGTAGCTGGGGGACCTGCCTCTCTGTGCCACACAATCTCTGCGCCAGGGGGGGGGGGCCTTAGGAAGTCACAGCCAGCAACCAAATCCAAAAATGGCGGACCTGCTGTAGACCTGCAGGGATGAGAAGAACCAGCTGCAGGAAGACAGCGCTGGACTCCAGGCACTAGTAAGTACTCAATTTTTTTTTTTTTTTAAATCAGCAGCTACATTATTTGTAACTGCTAACTTATTTTTTTTAAATGGTAAAGTGCATCTTTAATGTATTACAACTATCTAAACCAAATTGCTAAGTCAGGCAGCTTCATGGCTAAGCCTCCGGGTCAGGCCAAAAGCGTTGGGGGTGTGGTTCAGATAGAGTTGGCCACACCCCCAATGCTTTCGGCCTGAACCTGGGGCTTTAGCCATGAAGCTGCATGACTAAGCCCCAGGGGTGGGACAAAATACGTTGGGGGGGCGGGGGGGGGGCATGGCTCAGAGAGTTGGCTGAGGCTGCTATTACTCTTACAATAGACAGCTTTGCATGGTATGCAGTGACTGGGATATTTCTTAGGTCTTGCATGTTATAGGTCAGTTGCTGGTTCCTTAGGTTTTCCTCATGTCTAAGCCCTTGTACACACGGTCGGACATTCCGACAACAAAATCCGTCGGATTTTGGCCGAAACCGGTGTTGCATACACACGGTCGGACAAAGTCCGATCGGATCATGTTGTCGGAAAGTTTTATAGCCCAGCTCTAAAACTTTGTCTGTCGGATATTCCGACGGAAACAGTCCAATGGAGCCCACACACACAGTCTGACTATCCGACAACACGGTCCTATCGAACATTTTCCGTCGGAATGTCCGACCGTGTGTACAAGGGCTTACAGTTTGTACAGGACAGACTCACATCTTGCCTGCACACACAGTGAGATCCACCGAATGGGGCAATGGAAGCTGGAGCGGAGACTCCATGTTCTATCTAGGTTGACCTACAAATGGCCAGAAATATCGTCAAATTGCCAAGGGTTGAAACATATTGCGATCACCACATGGAATCCAGTAACGTATTGGTTGAGAGGACGACCAGCTCACCTTTCAGGGATCAAAAAAGGGGCCATATTAAGTCTGAGGGCAACACCGAGCCAATTATAGAATTGGGGGGACAAGGCAAAAAAAAAAAAAAAAAAGTTCTGCAGTTCTTTCTCCCTGCAAAGAGCTTTCCACTTCCACACCCAACACCCATACCCAACCCTCATAGCCTGAGGCTGGACTAATCCCAGGAGCCGAGTAGCCAAAGGGCCTCAATAATTATGAAATCATGAAATTAGGTCTGGTCACTGTAGAAACGGGAACAAGCTCTCCCCCCAGGCACCTTCAAAGGTCTTCCCTTAGTTTACTACCAACAGGTGCTCTTTAAAGTAGATATACCACAGTCATATTTTCAAGATCCCTCTGCATTTAAAAAGTTTTAAACCCGAGAGTTTTCTTTCCAACCCCTGGGCTTCAAAGACACAAATCTCCCAACACAGTCATTAAGAATGAAAGATTCTTTATAAATAGCCAGGGCCACTATTTTTACTCCAAGTTTCTTTAAATGAGAAGCCAGTGAAGGATTTCATTATGGGAGATGAATAATAAACGTCTGCAGACATGACAGTCGGTTGAGAATGTGGAATCATAGGAAACCAGTCTGCTTCCTGCCTTTGGAAGCCAAGGGTCACCGTCAAGCACAATGCGGAGTTCTACGCAGGGCCGTGCGCACAATGCGAGTACGTTTCTATTCACAGCACAGAAATCCTATCTAAAAAGGACCCGTGAATTTGACGAGCTTTTATACTCAAGTCTTTTCAATGTCATTTTGAATTTAACAGTTGCAGGAATGTGATTGTTATTGATTACTAGCAATCAAAAAGTTGACGGGTCTGCAGACTACAACCAACCTTCATCAATCTCACTGGAATGCTTAAAGAGACCCCCAAGACTTATTTTTAAAAAATTAAAACACCAAAAAAAAAAAAAAAAAAAGATACTTCTACTAATTTACTTGGAGCCCAATCACCCAATTCCCACAACTTCCGTCTTTTGAAACACATTGCTGAAGCTGAGCAATACATCCAATACATCAGAAGTGTGTCAAATGTTAAAGATTCTGCTGGCAGCTTCTGTACTACGAGACCGAAAAGATTTGAGGAATGGTGGCAGGACTAGCAACCATAAAATACTCATTTGCAAGTTTTTTTTTTATTTTTATTTTAAACTACTTAAAAGTGTTACTAAACCCACAACAGTATAATCAAGTCTGTATATGCAGTAAAGCATGCTTGTTATACTCGCTGTGGAACGTAAAGGGGTTAATCGTTTGCATTGTGCAAAAAGGCTGTTTTGATCCTCTCTTCTCTGATCCTGCCCTTCTTCCACAGTCCCCAACCCATCTCCTCATAAGACAGAGCCTTGGATGCACTCTGCACTTGCTCAGTTTGGTTTGTATTGCTAGAGCTTTTTCTTTTTCTTGGTGGAAAGGTACATGCGATCAGCACAGGGCCAATCGTCACTGTCTAGATAGAGGGTCAGGGGTCCTGCAGCTTCATAGGACAGTCAGAGTAGATTGAAAATTCCTCCTACAATCTTTAACCAGACACTGATAGAAGAAGTCACACGACTGCTATATACTGCTGATGCCAAAAATAGGTATTTAGCAGTTTATAAAGAAGTAAAAAAGAATTCATGCGCTATGAGTGAAAGGTGAAATTAAAGCTGCTCCCCTCAAAGTGCTTAACAAGCAAGCTTTAAGCTATAGGGGGTGTATAATAAGGGGGCGCTAGTGATAAATATGTGTACCAATAAAGTGCTAGGGCTCAATATTTCATGATAATACATAAGCAATGTGAACAATTACACATGTACAAAATACATTTCATAATCATAAATGAACAATAAAAACAAATTGCAATGTGCATCAATAAACAGCCAGCAGAAAAAATATTTTTGACACCAGAACAGTAATAAATGGGAAATCTTCCTATGGGGACACTAGTTCTGGTGACACCCAGGATTGTCTCACTCTTGCAAGGAATTCCTCTCACTTCCTGTTTTGGCTATGGGACAGGAAGTGAAATCTCACCTAATGGGACACAGAAACCAAAACCACAGGGGTTATAATAATCCTCCCTTAGGCCCCTTTCTCACGGGACGGATCCATGATGATCCACCCCGTGAACATCCACTTGCTCAGCAGGGATCGCTCCATTTATCCCCGCTGAGTCGGCAGATGACAGGGCAGTCCCGGTGTCTTGTAAAATAGTGTCCCCCATCAGATGCTGTCCCCTGCGTAATGCGCATGCGCAGTACACAGGAACATAGATTCCGAAAATTGCCGAGGACGAACGGCGCCTGCGCCGTGAGTCCAGGTTCTATCCCCACTATCCAAGTGGACATAGAGTTAGAATAAAAAAGAGCCGAGCGGAGCGAGGCCGAGCCCGAAGCGTGGCGAGCGAAGCTCGCCCGCGAGGGGGCCCTCTAAAATTCTTAACCCTATGTCCGGGTTAAGATAGTGGGGCGCCGTTCAACTTCGGAGTTTTTCCGAAGCTTCGGCTGCTCCGTACTGCGCATGCGCAGTACGGAGCGGACAGCATTTGATGGGCGGACTGTATTAGGCAGAACACCGGCACACTGCACAGGGACTGCTCCGGTCAAATCTACGCTCTCCTCTATGGGGGATCGGGTGAACACGGACCGTCTGTCCATGTTCATCCGATCTGCTCTGCAGGCGGATAGAAAAATAGGATTTTCCTATCCGATCTGCTCTGCAGGCGGATAGAAAAATAGGATTTTCCTCAGTCCGCAGAATTGGACCACAGTGGAGACGGGTGATATTGGGAGTCTGCGGATATTCATTCGCTGACACCCGCTATCACATAGGAATGCATGTATGTCCATATTTCAACCGAAAACGGAATGGATGAAATATGGACATACGGTCCGCACGTGTGAAAGGGGCCTTACACCAATGAAAAAATAAAAAATAGAAAAGACTTAATACACTTTAACCACTTCCGCCCCAGACCATTTGGCCAGCCAAAGACCAGAGGACTTTTTGCGATTTGGCACTGCGTTGCTGATCACCTCTGCTGTTATTTTTTCCACTATAAACAAAGAGCTACAAAAAAAAAAAAAAAAAAAAAACAAACACACACACACACACACACACACACACACACACACACACACACACACACACACACACCTTTACTTTTTTCTATAATAAATATCCCGAAAAATATATATAAAAAAAACGTTTCCCCAGTTTAGGCAGATATGCATTCTTCTACATATTTTTTGTAAAAAAAAAAAATCTATAATAATAAAAAAATAATATCGCAATAAGCGATTGGTTTGCACAAAAGTTATAGCGGTGACTTTTTTTTACATTTTTTTTATTGTGACTTCCACATTATGGCGGACACATCAGACAATTTTGACACATTTTTGGGACCAGTCATTTTTACAGCGATCAGTGCTATAAAATGGATTACTGTAAAAATGACACTAGCCGTGAAGGGGTTAACCACTAGCTGGCTAGGAAGGGTTAACGTGTGTCCTAGGGAGTGATTCTAACTGTTAGGGGGCGTGGCTACAAGTGACATGTCACCGATCCCGATCACAGGGAGCTATGATCAGTGTCACTAGGCAGAACGGGGAGATGCTTGTTTACATTAGCATCTCCCTGTTCTTCCTCTCCGTGAGACCATCGCGCGCATCCCTGTGGACATCGGGTCCGCGGGACCCGCAATCCTACTCGCGGAGCTCACACATGGAGGCAAATTCAAAAAGGGACATACAGGTACCCGTACCCATGCCCAGCCATGCCATTCTGCCATTGTATATGTACATGCAGCGGTCGGCAAGTGGTTAAGTGCCAAGGCCAGAAGATTAAGAAAGAAAAAAAAAAAAAAGGGGGTGGGGGGGGATCAGCTACTAGGTCTCTAATGTTTCTAAAGGCCACTCCCAAAAGGAGCAAGCGTGTTGTGTTTACATTGGGAATGTAGTGATGTCACAGCTGAAGTACGAAGGCTGTTACAGTTCTGTCCAGTGTCTCTACACAGTAAGGAGATCACTCCTATACAGTGATCTATTGCAGGCTCGTTGCAGCCAGCAACAGATCACTGTTACTGTGGTGCCCACACACTTCGATAAATGATGAATCTCTCCAAATGGGAATACCTGATCCAAAAGTTGTCAAACCCAATCGACCAATATGCCAGATGAACCCCCAGGTCACATCAATGACATCAGACGATTGGATGACATTTGCGTTGGCTGCTCAAGCAACAAACGCTCACAGAAGTGAACGTAATTGTATTTCCAATTTTTAGCAATCACAAACCAGTTAGAAAGTCACTGCTGTGCTAATCTGTGCCCTTGTCAACCCATTTATTGTTACACTACTTGAAGAAAGCCCATTGTGTTCCCCCTGTGTGCACTGCAAAGTAGCACCAAACAGGGACTGAGACCCCATACACACTATCAAATTTTTTGCAGTTTTCAGATTTACCAAAACCATGTAGTGCAAGGGCCTGTCCGTTTGCATACAAAATTGAAACCCTGAAGGCTTGACATTATATGGTTTTGGTAAATCTGAAGACAAAAATCTGCAGAAAATCTAATGCTGTGTATGGGGCTTAAGGCTGCAATCACACATAAGCCGAGTGGTTTCAGGCGTTTTTTCCAAGCTTTTTTTTTTATTTATTTTTTCCCCAGGCCTTTTAAAGCGATTTGTCAATATTAAAGGCATTTTTACAAGGTGTTTTTCAGTTAGGCGTTTTCTTCTGTGGCCAATAGAAACCTGCATAAGGTGTTCAGCGATGCCATAAAAGGGTCGGAGAGCTGCTGTTTGAGCAACAAAATGCTTGAAAAAAACGCTCAGGTCAAGTTTTTCAAGGCATTTCTATTCAAGTCTATGGGGACAAAAAAAAAAAATCTCTCTGAAAACTAGCTCAAAATTTCTTGAGCAACAGGCAAAAAAAAAAAAAATACAAATAATAAAAAAAAAAATGGTCAAAATATGAACAGGGGCCGCTGAAACGAATGGGATTTTGCTTGTTGAGCGTTTGAGCATCGAGCTTCCAGCTGAAAAACGCTCAAGTGTGAACGGAGTCCAAAGCCACAGTTACACTTACCTGAGCATTTTCAGGCTCTATTTATTTTTTGCAGAATTGCAAATATTAGGTGTTTTTTAGGCATTTTTTAACTAAAGGGGGCGGAGAGCTGCCATTTGAGCAACAGAACGTTTAAAAAACAAACAAAAAAAAACGCTCATGTTAAAATTTTCTAGGCTTTCCATTCAAGTCTATGAAGACAAAAATGCTCAAATCTGCCTGAAACTTAGTACTTTTCTGAGAGACATGCGTTTTGCTACAGGCAAAAAAAAAAAACGCTGAAATGTAATGTAATATTATTAATATATGTGAACAGGGATCATTGAAATGGGATTTTGCTTGTTGAGTGGAAAAAGTGTGAACGGGGTCTAAGGCTGGGTTCACAATGGTACCACATGACTGTTGTACGACTGTCCTCCTACTTTTCCCTGCCACATCGGTCCTACTTCCATCCGACTTGAATGAACAGGATAAGATTTTGCTCCGACTTATGGCCCTTTCACACTGAGGCGTCGGCAGTAAACCCCCAATATTTTTAGCGGTGCTTTAGCGTCATATTTGCGGGGGTATTTGGCCGCTGGGGGGGGGGGGGGGCTCTTAACCCCCACTATCGGCCAAAAAAGGGTTAAAAACACCCGCAAATCGCTGCTGCAGCATCACTTTGCCAGCGGTAAAGCCGCGCTGCCCCATTGACTTCAACGGGCAGGAGCGGTATATACACTGCTCCTTCACCTCTCCAAAAGATGCCGCTAGCAGGACTTTTTTTTTTTACTGTCCTGCCGGCGCACCGCTCCAGTGTGAAAGCCCGAAGAGACAGAAGCTGCTCTTTCAGGGCGCTTCGTAGGCGTTATTTTTAGCGCTGTAGCGCCTGCAAAGCGCCCCAGTGTGAAAGGGGGTTAAATGGGTTGACAAGGGCACACCCGGTCGGAAATTCCGACAGAAAAGGTTAGATCGGATTATATTGTCGGAAAATCCGATCGTGTGCGGGCTCTATCGGACTTTTTCCGTTTGAGAGCAGGACCTCAAATTTTCCGACAACAAAATCCGATCTGACTTTTTCCGATCGGACAAACTGCCACGCATGCTCAGATCCAAGTACGAGACCAAAGCTAATGGCTACTAGCCGCAACGTAGTCCTGTCGTAACCAACGAACGTCACCACGTTCCGAACGATCAGATTTTCCGACAACTTTGTCCGACCGTGTGTATGCAACACCAGTTTTGGACAAAATCTATCGCAAAAAATCGACGGATTTTGTTGTTGGAATGTCCGACCGTGTGTACGGAGGCTTAGAGATAGTCCGATTTGTCCTTTGACCAATCAAAACAATCCCAATGTGACAAATTCCTTTTCCTGCTGCTGTAATCACCATGCTGGATTCCACAAGTCGGATGGTTAGGGCGAGGATCCGAATTCAATGATACTGAATGGGTTGAAAACGGACCGAAGTAGTGCAGGAACCTTTTCTAAAGTCGGACGGTTAAGTTAAGACGGCTCTCATAGGGAACCATTGATTTGTTCACGTCATGCGATATATGCTCCAAAAGTTGGAGCGCAAATCGCACCAGTGTGAACCGAGCCTTAAATAAAAGTAAAACAATGGGCACCATTTAATCCCGAAGACTGAGAACATTTTGTGATGAAGAAAGGAACAGCTTTAGATAAGTATCGCAGTCAAAGTTTTTTTTGTGACTCCGGCCCCACAAATAAAAACAAAAAAAACAAACATCACAAAAATATAGAAACAAATAAAGTTAAGCCAGCCATGTTTTTCAACAAGTGATACCAAAACTCTGAGCCTTCTTATCTCAGCTGTGTGCTGGGAACAGATGTACTTTATTAGTTAATAAAGGAATGCCATCCTCTTCCTGGAATGCGGCACGGTTTACATACTTTCCTTTACATGCACACAAAATGATTCACCTGTCTAAGGTTTCCATGTAAAGCCTTTTAATGGCAGCCAAAAAAAATCCTTCATCAAGACATTCTGTACAGCCGAGTTCGGGAACACAAATTTAAGTTCAGACAAAACCATTTTAGTTTGGAATGGAATAAGGAAGGGTTACACACCTGTCTGGTTTTTACTGCTATCTAGGGCTCTATTAGAGATATTTCCCTAATTTCCTGCCCTGCCCTGCCAACAATGGTTTACCCAGACAGAGAGGAATGCTCAGCAACAAAAAGGGAGGCAAATCATTTCTTCTTTAGTAGAGGAAGGTAGAACCCCTGCCAGAGCCATTGCTGAAGATTTTCTCTTACTTCCTGTCTGGTGAAGCAGTTGACAGCAAAAACCAGAAGAAGTGAGGGTAATTCTCTCTAATGCTGGCCATACGCCATTATTATATTTTTTTGGTTGAATCAGCGGATTCCCCCAATCCAGACATTCGATTCCTGCTGAGATTTTGTATTCTGACAGTGGAGAGCGTTCCCCACCGTCAGAATACAATGATCAGTGTTGCCGGCTGCATGGATCCTACGATAATTTGACTTGCGTACGACCAGCCTGCCCATACATGGATCGAAATCCGGACGGTTTTTGCTGAACCATCTGAATGTCGATCCATGTACTGTCCATGAATATCAATCTCAACTACTTACCTGGCTCAGCTTTCGATCCCACACTGTATCCATGTGCAGCAGTGCTCGTCTTCTCTCCTCCTCCTTAAAAGGCACAGATGTCATTCAAATTCTGTGAGGAGGGAAGAGTGGGGTAGGGTTGGGGCCAAGCCGTGCTGTGTGTTTCTATAGATGCACACAGTCGGGATGGAGCCCACTTGAGTGGCCCCACAGCAAAATGGCTTGCTATGGGGTATAGCTGCACAATTAATTGTTAAAAAAATTGTGATCTCGATTCATCCACCTGACGATCTCTATTGCAGATTCTTTCATATAAGTGGAGAGACTTATCTGCTCACTCAGCTGTCAAAAGAAAACATCTGGGCAGTCTGCCAAGTTTTTTTTAACATGAAACATTGTAACCAACTCTTCCCAAGGCCCCTTTCACACGGGACGGACCCGTAATGATCCGCCCCGTGATGATCCGCTTGCTCAGCGGGGATCGCTCCTTATTACCCCCGCTGAGCCAGCGGATTACAGGGCGGTCCCTGCACACTGTGCAGGGACCACCCTGTCAGCTCTCTGCTCTCTATGGGGGATCGAATGAACACGGACGGATAGAAAAATAGGATTTTCCTCCGTCGGCAGAATCAGACCATTGCGGAGACGGACGATATCGGGTGTCAGCGGAGACGGACGATATCGGGTGTCAGCGGACGTTCATCCGCAGACACCCACTATCCCATACGAATGCATGCATGTCCGTATTTCATCCGCTAACGGATGGATGAAATAGGGACATACTGTCCGCGTGTGTGCAAGGGGCCTTACTCTTGTGCAGCTCTACTATGGGGGTACCGAGGAGAGAAAGAGCAAACAGTGCAGGCAAGAGGACCCCAGAAAGGGGAGGTTCGGGGCCACTGCGCGATATACTTGCCTGCTCTGTGCAAGTAGAACACATTTTTTATTTAGTTTAAAAAAAAAAAAAATAATAATTACACACACCTTTACAACCATTTTAAAATACAAATCATAGCCTTTGATATCGCTTACAAATATTTTCTCCTACACATAGTTCAATGACTCCAAAACTAACATTGCTATGATGTTTAGGACCTTTCGCAGGGGCAATCCGACCAGGTCTGCCTGTCGGGTTTTTCCAAGCAGACCCGACCAGAAGGTCCATGCATTCCTTTGGCCAGACGGGTGTAAACACAGCTGTTTACACCCCGTCTACCTCTGGGTCCGAAATTGAGCAGACACAGATTTGTCATCCGCCCGCTCTCCTCCGATCAGCAAAAGGATCTGTGAGCTGATCCCCCTGCCGATCAGAACGGATTCCGCCCCGAGTGAAAAGGGGTCTTTTTTGTTCAGTCAACTGCCAGCCAGCAGATACAATGTAACATGATGTCAATCAGTATTGTCCAACTTGTAACAGATTGGAATGTAATGTCAATATTCGTTCTACTTCATCAAAAACAAATCTGCAGAGCCTGCACAACCTGCAAAAAAGAACACCATACAAATAGATCGCATATTAAGATTGCAGCCCCTTCCTGATCCAGGAATCCACAGAGCATGCCACTGATAAAGCAATTCACACAAACCGGACCTCTGCAGCATTCTATGCATTGCATCGGAAGACACCACACAGGTTGGCAGGTTCTGCTAATTAAAAGCGTTACAGTGCAGATTAATGGTACATAAACATGATCCTGTCAGTTCTGCAGTCTCATTAGCCGCCAGCAATCAAAGCTAAAATATGCACAAACCTGACACCTACCTCTTGTGATACAATCGCTCTGGTGTGAGGTAAAGCATGAACGACGCGGAGAGAGATTCCCAGAGCAAAGGCGAGGCTAGGTAAGCGGGTCTCCAGCTGCTTTAAGCCGGGATTAGTGTGCATGTCTGTCTTATGGCAAAAGGGCTGGAGATGTTTAGCACAGAGTGCCACGGGGAGCTGCCAGGACCGAGGCTGAATCACTTCCACCCAGGAAGACTTCTGTGGAATTTAGGTTCAGTTTCACTGAAACTCACAGTGCATGCATAACACACCAATAGCAGGCAAGCTCCCAAATACACATAAAATGCATCAGCCGCTACTTATAATACCTACTTCTCCTTGAATCACCGGTATTGTTTACATAGTCCATGTGACTCCAGCCAGATTCCTTTTTATTATGTGAACCAAGGGTCTTTAGTCACCCCACCCCCTCCAAAAAAAAAATGCGAGAGAGGCTATGTCATTCTTAAATACCACCCATTCTTTAAATAACCCACAGCTTCCTACATAAGCAGGAGTGCCCCCCCCCCCCCCACCCCCGATCTCCCTAAAAACAGTCCCAAAGAGTCCATCACCTAAATAAAGGCAAACATGGACCGCTCTCCTAAAATAACTGGAAAAGGTCCGCACGTACACACAAAAAAAAAAAACAAAAAAAAAAAAGAAGTGCAAACAAAAAAGTAAACCAATTTAAAAAATCCCACACAAAAGCATATATTTTTTTTTTTACCAGACGTAAAAAAGTTTTAAAAAAACTTTAAAAAAACACAACAGTTACCAAAACCGCAAAAAGAAGTTACCAACATTGTAACAAAATTGTTTTTGTTTTTTTTTGCCAAAACTGTATGCACAGTATGCTAAACAGCCTTTGATGGTAAAGATCACCCCCCCTGTACCCCACCCTAATCCCATTTGTGTCAAACTAGCTCAAACCCTACAGTTTTTTTTTTTTTTTTTCACCCATAAAACAAACACTGAAAGCTCCGCTCCGGAGCCCCCCCCCCCCCACCTGGGCACTCCAATTGTTGGCTGAGAGAGCTGATCAGGAGTCCGTCGGCTGCTGGGTTTTCTAGCAGCATGTACATCTGACAGAACCGACATACACATGGGCAGAATGTCAGCCGTTTTTTTTTATTTTTTAGTACTGGCAAAGGTCTCCCGATAGTGTGAGTGTGTGAGTGTGAGTGTGTGTTTAGATAGAAAAACCAGTGTCTTCTGACACACCCAGATACCAAATCCACAGAAAAAAAAAAAAAAAAAAAAACATATTTATTGGGATTGATTTCCTAAAACTGGAAATCGCAAAAACTGGTGCAGCTCTGCATAGAAACCAATCAGCTTCCTTTTTTCTTTTTTTTTCAAAGCTTAAATTGAACAAGTTGAAGGTATAAAATGGATTGGCTACCATGCACAGTTGGCACCAGATTTTGTACTCTACAGTTGTAGACCCCTTTCGCGCGTTTTTCAGGTGCTTTAGCATTAAAAATAAATAAAGCGCCTGAAAGAAGCCTTATCTGCAATCCCAATGTGAAAGTCCGAGTACTTTAAGAGCCCTTTCACACTGCCAGCATCCGGAAAACGATGGATAATGCGCCACTTAAACTAGCAGCACTCCACCAACATTTTTGGGAGCGCTAGCGGGGAGCATTTAACCCCTGCTTGTGGCCAAATAAAGGGTCAAAAGCGCCCTCAAAGAGCAGCTGCCAAAAGTGCTTTGCAGGCGCTTCCCATTGATTTCAATGGGCAGGGGTGCTTTAGGAGCGGTGTATTCACCACTCCTAAAGCGCTGCAAAGAAGCTGCTTGCAGGATTTTTTTTTTTTGACGCGCCCCCCCCCCGCAAGTGCATCGCCTCAGTGTGAAAGCTCTCGGGTTTTCACATTGAGATTGCAGATGAGGCTTCTTTCAGGCGCTTTACAGGCGTTTTTTTTTTTTAACACTAAAGCACCTGAAAGAAGCCCCAGTGTGAAAGGGGTCTTAGTAAATCAGTTTGTTACGTGTGTCGTTGGAAACTGACGTTTTTCTTTCTTTAAAAGCAATTGTAAAAAGGAACATTTTTTATAAAAAAAAAAAAAAACATGTCATACTTACCTGCTCTGTGCAGTGGTTTTGCAAGTTGGTTTTGCCCCAAACCTTCTCTTGTAGTCCCCCGCTGGTGCTTTGGGCCCCTTCCCGAGTGCCCCCATAGCAAGCCACTTGCAGCAGGGGGCACTCGTGCATGCTCTCTCCTAAACCAGCTCTTTGTGTCCATAAGACACAGAGAGCATTGCTAAACCCCGCCAACCACCTCAATGGTTGAGATTGATAGCAGCAGGAGCCAATGGCTCACGCTGCTGCATCTCAGCCAATCAGGAGGGAGAGACCCAGACAGCCGCGGCTCTCAGGCATCATTACTGGATTGAGATCAGGCTCAGGTAAGCATTGGGGGGGGAGTTACACAGAAAGTTTTGTTGAATCAGGGCCCGCTGAGTCCTCTTGTACCAAATTGTAACGCAACTGTACTGTCTGCCATCATTTTGTTAAGCGATGCGCAAACTGTTGGTGCTATAAATCCTGAATAATAACAATAAATAATAATAAATTAATATAAAAAAACTGCCTTTAGAAACACCTTAAGCCCTGGTTCACACCGGTGCAGCTTTCAAAACACGCTACTTCAGCATGATTTCAAAAGCTGCACATCAGTGCGATTCACACTGCCGATGTCATTGCGGCTTGCGACTTCATTTAATAAAAGTCTATGCGACATGAGCGGTTCCATTGCCGGCAATGAGGTGCGACTTGCCATGTTATTTGAACGGTCAAATAGCATGACAAGTCACACCGGTGTGAACAGGGGCAAAATCCTGTTTTTACATATTTCTGTCCTTTAATTACATCTTATTGCTGCCGATCTCCTGCGGTGCTGGAAATGGCTGCAAAGAGGCTGCCATTTCCAGCACCACATCGTTGCCTTAGACCCGATGGCGACTATGGAGAATCACGCCTGTGCAATATGCGATGGCACAGCTGCTTGCATGCGACAGGGTGACAATGCAGAAGCACAACTGTTGCACACCAGGTAATGCCTGATAAGAAACCTAAAAGGATAAGTACACCTTTAAAAAAAAAATATATATATATATATTAAATGCACTTTTTTTTTTTGCAGGTAAATAAAATGTACATTTATTTTTTGTTTTCTAGTAAGCCTGCAGAGCATTACACCCAACGTCAGCAGATCGCGGGTGCAATCAGACTCTCAGGATAGCGGTCTGCACATACCTCAGATACGGGCAGGCAGTTGCTCGAGAGCAGGAAGATGAACTACAAGAGCCCTCACTAGCACCCTTGCAGTTTGAGAGCTACAAGCCGTCAGCTACAATGGGTGATGATACTTTAAGTCTAATCAAATGACAGGCCTGTGTGGGCGGAGCCCTACATGGCCACACCGTTTTCAAATTGTGAAAGCTGGTGCAGGGAGAGGATCCCCCCACTGTTGGGGGGAGGAGAGGGAAATCGGGGGAGCATACTGAACATGATACTACCTAAATACAGGTGTAAAATGTAAGGTTTTTAGGAAGGTGAACTTAGCATTTAAGCTTCCGTTCACATTGAATCGCAGAATTTCAAAGCCGCATGTCAGTGCTACTTCAGGTGCAATGTGGAAGACATCTGTGCAGCTTCGTGTACAGAGTTCTATGCAAGTCGCACCCGAAAATCATCAAAAGTAGCGCAGGAACTACTTTTTCAACTCAGTACGGCACTGCAAAGGACGTTGTACCTATATGAACAGAGTAATCGCCGGCAATAGGCTGCGACTTGTCATGCGATTTAATCTGTCAAATTGCATGACAAGTTGACCCAACGTGAACGGGGGCTAAAGCTCAATTCTGGGAAAAGTAAAAATCATCCCTTGCAGTGGGGCTTCCTCGTTACTGTAAAGGGATAAACACTTGTTTAGACTTGGCGAGAGGAAAAGCCATTTTTACTTACCTGATCCAGTGCTTTTTCCCCACCCCACGAAGACAGCGCTCCCCTACATTCCAGCAGTGGACTGCTCCTCAGCATTCATTGCAAGGCAATGAGCCCTTGCAGTTGCTGGGGCTGATCTTGCAGCATGGAGGAGTGCATGTAATGTGGCGGCAGCCCCACTGCAATGGAGGAATTTCACTTTTTCCCCTGGAGTTTAGCTTTAAAAAAGGAAAACCAAAGCCATGTCCCCCCCCCCCCCACCCCCCCATTTTGGATACATCAAAGTGGTTGTAAACTCTCCTCCACAACTTTGTCCCATGTAAATCAGCATAAAAAAAACCCTAATGAACACTGCTTGTAGATATCGCCTTCCTTGCTTAGTATTGTTGGAATCCTTTTTGTTCTTTAGACTGACGTCACCGAGCATGCCCAGATCTCCCCTGATTTACGCCACACTCTGTGTACTTTATCCTGGACCTCCTAGGGCACACCACTGAAATACCAGGAGACTGCAGAATCAGAGCTTCCTTCTACACCCCAAGTAACATCACATGCAGTGTAAAGCTGAAGCTGATAAGACTGACAAAGGCAAACACTAGATAGTCGGCACAAGTAAATACTATGAAATAAAACTAGTAAGCTATGAACAGGGAAGCAGGGTTGCCAGAGAAACGTTGGCTTGAGAAGGAGGCTTGGTTAACAGTACAGGAAGTGCTCAATGTAAAGAGCGGAAATACACTCCACTGTGGACTCAGAAAACAATACTTAAGATGGCGCTGCCTAACCCCCGGAAAAAAGTTTTTTTTTAAAGTTTCTTTAAACAGTAAGTAATATGAAATTTGGGCTAGATTACAGCGACTATAGTTTGATAATTACTTATTAGAATGGACTAAATGAAAAGAAGCAGAGTGGGAGAGTTTACTTCTTTAAGATAGGGTTCTAACCCCTGGCAGGTTTTTATTACCATCTGCATCCCGTTGGGGAGATTTCCCTTCACTTCCTGTTCCATATCCAACACAGGAGCGAGTGGAAATCCATGGGGGGGCTCCTCCAGGACACCAGACGATTTTCCCTCTATTACTTTTGTGGGGCCAACCCAAAATTTTATTTTACTTTCACTTTTGTTGATAATAGTAAACAGGCCCAACCGAGACGGAGACTATCCCTAATGGAGGTACAGACAGCACTAAAAACCTGACAGGGGTTCTAATTCCTCTGCACTCTGTCCAAAACTAAGAAAAAAAAAAAAAAAAAAAGAAGAAGAGGTTTTGCCCTTAGTTATATATTTCAGTGACAGTTGCAGTTTTAAATAGACTGAAAACATCTGGAATAATGTGAACATGTTATTTGAGATTTTAGAGTTTGGCTTTTGATCTACTTGAAGTTGAACCTATCCGGCTTCACTACAATGACATCACTTTTATGGAATGAGCATGAGGTGGGGGGGATGGAAGCTTCAATGGGAGGCCCTACTGGGAAAGCGGTGTCCATTGGTGACAAGTCCTAAATGTTACACTGCTGCACCCCCCAATACAGTGACAATATACTCTTTAACACCCCAATAATGAGGGCGTCAGGCACACGAGAGGAAAACATTGCGATTTCTACGCCAGCCTACCGTTACTGATTTTGAGATCCATCAGTGGCCGTCTGTAGACCTGCCGATAGTCATCGAAAAGGAGCGCTGGTGTACAGTTCATTATTGGGGTGCAGCCGGGTGGAGAGAGCTCCAATGTTGTCACCGTACAGGGGTGCAGATTACAAGGCATACAAGCTATACTCAGCGGATGTATGTGATCTGACTGCATTAACAAAAACACACCCGATAAACAGCATTGCAAAAAAATAAAAAATAACATAAAAGCGGGGGGGGGGGGGGGGGGGTTGGGTTCTTTTTCTTTTACCATTACAAATTAATGGTACCAGGTGGTATGAACCATCTCCATCCTAAATACCAGGACACCTCAAGAGCCAGAATTTGTCACACACTATACTAAAGACATAACTCAACGTGGCAGGTAAGCAACACCCAAATATTCCACGCACCCTGCAACCCCCCCCCACCCCCCAATATTCCACGCACCCCGCAACCCCCCCCCCCCCCAATATTCCACGCACCCTGCAACCCCCCCAGTATTCCACGCACCCTGCAACCCCCCCAATATTCCAAGCACCCTGCAAACCCCCCAATATTCCAAGCACCCTGCAACAGCCGAATATTCAGCGAACAAGCTAAAAATATGGGGATTGGGTCACACAATATAGCAACCTCCCCAAAAAAAAATAAAAAAATAAAAAACACACACACACACACATTAAGGGCCAGCTCACACCATAAAAACGCAGTCCGAATGCATTCCAGATGCTTTCCTGCATGCGCTTTTTTAATGCAATCCAGTGCGTCGTCCCCCCCCTTTCTTTTTTCTTAACCTTAGAGGACATTTGCGTTCCAGTGCGTTTTATAGCATTCCAGTGCAGGAAAAATGCAACATGTTCTACTTAATTTTTCTGGTACAGCAAGCACTGGTGTGAACTATGCCACTGAAACCCATATAACCGACTTTCCATGCGGTTTTGATGCACTGGACTGCGTGTGGTGTGAAGCGGCCCTAAACGTTCACAATCGCCAGATTTGCTTTCTGAGCCGAGAGAAACATCTCACGTCAGAACTTCCCCCCCCCCCGATGACCAACAGAAGGAAAATGCTCCGTGTCCACCGCCTGCACCTCCCACTGCATCATGTGACCACAACACCAGAATACATCGCACCCCAACGCTGACCACCCCCCCCAACAGAGCATCGCACCCCAACGCTGACCACCCCCCCCAACAGAGCATCGCACCCCAACGCTGACCACCCCCCCCCCCCCCCAACAGAGCATCGCACCCCAACGCTGACCACCCCCCCCAACAGAGCATCGCACCCCAACGCTGACCACCCCCCCCCCAACAGAGCATCGCACCCCAACGCTGACCGACCACCCCCCCAACAGAGCATCGCACCCCAACGCTGACCGATCACCCCCCCCCCCAACAGAGCATCGCACCCCAACGCTGACCGATCACCCCCCCCCCAACAGAGCAGCGGCACCCCAACGCTGACCGACCACCCCCCCCCCCCCCCCAACAGAGCATCGCACCCCAACGCTGACCGACCACCCCCCCCCCCCCAACAGAGCATCGCACCCCAACGCTGACCGACCACCCCCCCCCCCCCAACAGAGCATCGCACCCCAACGCTGACCGACCACCCCCCCAACAGAGCATCGCACCCCAACGCTGACCGACCACCCCCCCCCCAACAGAGCATCGCACCCCAACGCTGACCGACCACCCCCCCCCCCCAACAGAGCATCGCACCCCAACGCTGACCGACCACCCCCCCCCCCCCCAACAGAGCATCGCACCCCAACGCTGACCGACCACCCCCCCCCCCAACAGAGCATCGCACCCCAACGCTGACCGACCACCCCCCCCCCAACAGAGCATCGCACCCCAACGCTGACCGACCACCCCCCCCCCCCAACAGAGCATCGCACCCCAACGCTGACCGACCACCCCCCCCCCAACAGAGCATCGCACCCCAACGCTGACCGACCACCCCCCCCCCCCAACAGAGCATCGCACCCCAACGCTGACCGACCACCCCCCCCCCCAACAGAGCATCGCACCCCAACGCTGACCGACCACCCCCCCCCCCCAACAGAGCATCGCACCCCAACGCTGACCGACCACCCCCCCCCAACAGAGCATCGCACCCCAACGCTGACCGACCACCCCCCCCCCCCAACAGAGCATCGCACCCCAACGCTGACCGACCACCCCCCCCAACAGAGCATCGCACCCCAACGCTGACCGACCACCCCCCCCCCCAACAGAGCATCGCACCCCAAGGCTGACCACCCCCCCCCCCCCCCCAACAGAGCATCGCACCCCAACGCTGACCGACCACCCCCCCCCCCAACAGAGCATCGCACCCCAAGGCTGACCACCCCCCCCCCCCAACAGAGCATCGCACCCCAACGCTGACCACCCCCCCCCCCCCCCCGCAACAGAGCATCGCACCCCAAGGCTGACCACCCCCCCCCCCAACAGAGCATCGCACCCCAAGGCTGACCACCCCCCCCCCAACAGAGCATCGCACCCCAGGCTGACCACCCCCCCAACAGAGCATCGCACCCCAAGGCTGACCACCCCCCCAACAGAGCATCGCACCCCAAGGCTGACCACCCCCCCAACAGAGCATCGCACCCCAAGGCTGACCACCCCCCCAACAGAGCATCGCACCCCAAGGCTGACCACCCCCCCAACAGAGCATCGCACCCCAAGGCTGACCACCCCCCCCCCCCCAACAGAGCATCGCACCCCAAGGCTGACCACCCCCCCCCCCCAACAGAGCATCGCACCCCAAGGCTGACCACCCCCCCCCCCCAACAGAGCATCGCACCCCAAGGCTGACCACCCCCCCCCCCCAACAGAGCATCGCACCCCAAGGCTGACCACCCCCCCCCCCCAACAGAGCATCGCACCCCAAGGCTGACCACCCCCCCCCCCCCAACAGAGCATCGCACCCCAAGGCTGACCACCCCCCCCCCCCAACAGAGCATCGCACCCCAAGGCTGACCACCCCCCCCCCCCCAACAGAGCATCGCACCCCAAGGCTGACCACCCCCCCCCCCCCCAACAGAGCATCGCACCCCAAGGCTGACCACCCCCCCCCCCCAACAGAGCATCGCACCCCAAGGCTGACCACCCCCCCCCCCAACAGAGCATCGCACCCCAAGGCTGACCACCCCCCCCCCCAACAGAGCATCGCACCCCAAGGCTGACCACCCCCCCCCCAACAGAGCATCGCACCCCAAGGCTGACCACCCCCCCCCCAACAGAGCATCGCACCCCAAGGCTGACCACCCCCCCCCCCAACAGAGCATCGCACCCCAACGTTGACCACCACCACACCCCCCCCAACAGAGCATCGCACCCCAACGCTGACCACCCCCCAACAGAGCATCGCACCCCAACGCTGACCACCCCCCAACAGAGCATCGCACCCCAACGCTGACCACCCCCCAACAGAGCATCGCACCCCAACGCTGACCACCCCCCAACAGAGCATCGCACCCCAAAGCTGACCCCACAAAATGCATCACACCTCAAAGATGACCGACCCCCACCCCCACAGTACAGCCCCATTTCATTGTACCCAACACAGTCACCATTCCCACACACAATGCATCTTAGCCCAACACTGATCCCCCCCACATATACATACAGTGCATGTGCATGGTGCATCACACCCCAACACTGACACTCCAGACCTGACCCCCCTCACAATGCAGAATTCCAGCACTGATACTGAGTGTACACCCCTCCCCCCAACACCGACCTGTCACCCCTCCCCCCCTCACTGACCCCAATCATAGAACTGACCTCACCCCCCCTCCTCCTCCTCCTCCTCACAGTGCAATATAACCAAAACACAGAACCCCCCACAGTGTACAACCCCCCAACACCGACCCCCGGAATGTGTACATACCTCCTCATAGAGCACCCCTCAGTCCTCCCCCCCAACACTGACCGCACACACAACCCCCTCATAGCGAACTCACCGTCCACCGGGGCCGCTCTCACCCTCTGACGCCCCGCCTACCGGAAATGACGTCACCGCCCCTCACTCCGCACCTCAGATCCCCCGCAGCCCGCAGCGGGCCTATGTTCATCGTCTCCAGCCGTCCCCGACTTGCGGCCACTCCGCCGATGTTCTATCATAATCTCCAACCTGGAGGAAAAAAAAAATCCAACCGCTTACATTGCGCATGCGCGAGCGCGTGCACGAGAAGGGCGTTCTTCTGCACGTCGGATTGCGACGTAAAAACCATCAACTACACCTCAACTCCTCTCTCCGCCGCACCGCGCCTGCGCGGACTTCGTGTAACACCAAAATCAGTCCACCAAATTCGCCAACTGTTGTGGCAGCATTGCGCATGCGCGGGAACACTAAACTCCCCTGTCATATCTTTTGACGGTCTCACCACACATAAACCAAGGGAGGTCCATGGAGAGAAAATACCGAGTTCTATCATACGAGATTCAAAGCAATGACTTCCTCCGCTGTGTGCTCCTACATGTATCCTCCATTCCTACATGTATCCTCCATTATCCTCCAATGTATCCTCCATTATCCTCCATGTATCCGTCATCCATGTATCCTCCATTCCTCCATGTATCCTCCAATGTATCCTCCATTGTATCCTCCATTCCTCCATGTATCTGCCATTCCTCCATGTATCCTCCATATATCATCCATTCCTCCATGTATCCTCCATTGTATCCTCCATGTATCCTCCAATGTATCCTCCAATGTATCCGCCATTCCTCCATGTATCCGCCATGTATCCTCCATATATCCTCCTTCCAAGTATCCTCCAATGTATCCTCCATTATTCCATGTATCCTCCAATGTATCCGCCATGTATCCTCCAATGTATCCTCCATGTATCCTCTAATGTATCCTCCATGTATCCTCCATGTATCCTCCAATGTATCCTCCATGTATCCTCCATTCCTCCATGTATCTGCCATTCCTCCATGTATCCTCCATATATCATCCATTCCTCCATGTATCCTCCATTGTATCCTCCATGTATCCTCCAATGTATCCTCCAATGTATCCGCCATTCCTCCATGTATCCGCCATGTATCCTCCATATATCCTCCTTCCAAGTATCCTCCAATGTATCCTCCATTATTCCATGTATCCTCCAATGTATCCGCCATGTATCCTCCAATGTATCCTCCATGTATCCTCTAATGTATCCTCCATGTATCCTCCATGTATCCTCCAATGTATCCTCCATGTATCCTCCATGTATCCGCCATGTATCCTCCATGTATCCTCCCTCCACGTATCCTCCAAGTATCCTCCAATGTATCCTCCAATGTATCCTTCATGTATCCTCCATATATCCTCCCTCCATGTATCCGCCAAGTATCCTGCAATGTTTCCTCCATGTATCCTCCATGTATCCTCCAATGAATCCTCCATGTATCCTCCCTCCATGTACCTGCCAAGTATCCTCCAATGTATCCTCTATGTATCCTCCAGTGTATCTTCCATGTATCCTCCAATGTATCCTCCATTCCTACATGTATCCTCCATTCCTACATGTATCTTCCATGTATCCTCCAATGTATCCTCCATTCCTCCATGTATCCTCCATATATCCTCCTGCCATGTATCCTCCATGTATCCTCCAATGCATCCTCCATTCCGCCATGTATCCTCCCTCCATGTATCCTCCAATGTATCCTCCATGTATCCTCCAATGCATCCTCCATGTATCCACCATGTATCCTTCCTCCATGTATCCTCCAATGTATCCTTCATGTATCCTCCATGTATGCGCCATGTATCCTCCATGTATCCTCCCTCCATGTATCCTCCAAAGTATCCTCCAATGTATCCTCCATTCCTCCATGTATCCTCCATGTATCCTCCCTCCATGTATCCTCCATGTATCCTCTAATGTATCCTCCCTCCATGTATTCGCCAAGTATCCTCCAATGTATCCTCCATTCCTACATTTATCCTCCATGTATCCTCCATTCCTACATGTATCCTCCATGTATCCTCCCGCCATGTATCCTCCCGCCATGTATCCTCCATGTATCCTCCATTCCTACATGTATCCTCCATGTATCCTCCATGTATCCTCCAATGTATCCTCCATGTATCCTCCAATGTATCCTCCATTCCTCCATGTATCCTCCAATGTATTCTCCGTGTATCCTCCAATGTATACTCCAATGTATCCTCCATGTATCCTCCATGTAGGGGGAGCACACAAAGGGGTGAAATCCTGATCAGAGCTGTCATAGGAGGGCCGGACACATGGCAGGCAGGGCAGTGCGGTTGGCACACTCAGGGTGATCAGGTTCCTGTCCTCGGGGGAGATGGGGGTCCCTGTTCCTGGGGGAAATGGGGTCCTTGTTCCCAGGAGTGATAGGGGTCTCCCTGTTCCCAGGAGAGATGGGGGTTCCTGTCCTCAGGGGAGATTGGGGTCCATGTCCCCGGGGGTGATAGGGATCCCTGTTCCTGGGGGAGATGGGGTTCCCTGTTCCCGGGGGTGATAGGGGTCCCTGGGGGAGATGGGAGTCCTGTCCCCGGAGTGATAGGAATCCCTGTTCCTGAGGGAGATGGGGGTCCCTTTTCCTGGGGGTGATAGGGGTCCTTGTTCCTGGGGGAGATAGGGGTCCCTGTTCCCAGGAGAGATGGGGATCCCTGTTGCCTGGGGAAATGGGGGTCCCTGTTCCCGGGGGAGATAGGGTCCTTGTCCCCAGGGGAGATGGGGTTCCCTGTCCCCGGGGGAGATAGGGTCCCTGTCCCCGGAGGAGATGGGGTCCCTGTCCCCAGGGGTGATGGGGGTCCCTGTCCCTGGGGGTGATAGGACTCCCTGTTCCTTGGGGAAATGGGGGTCCCTGTTCTCGGGGGAGATAGAGTCCTTGTCCCCGGGGGACATAGGGTCCCTGTCCCCAGGGGAGATGGGGATCCCTGTTCCCAGGGGAGATAGAGTCCTTGTCTCCAGGGAAGATAGGGGTCCCTGTCCCCAGGAAAGATGGGGTCCCTGTCCCCAGGGAAGATAGGGTCCTTGTTCCCAGGGGAGATGGGTGTCCCTGTCCCCAGGGGAGATAGGGGTCCCTGTTCCTGGAGGAGATGGGGGTCCTTGTCCCCTGAGGAGATAGGATCCTTGTCCCCAGGGGAGAAGATAGGGCCCTTGTCCCCAGGGGAGATGGGGATCCCTGTTCCCAGGGGAGATGGGTGTCCCTGTCTCCAGGGGAGATATGTAGGATGCCTGTCCCCAGGGGAGGAGGGGTCCCAGTCCCCAGGGGAGATGGTGTGGGGGGTATGGGATGGTCTCACCATGACCAAGTATGCAGGTTCCTCATTCATGGTCACCTGGGCTCCCTCCAACAACAGCACGGATGGCCGATCAGCATATCCCAGGAGAGCACAGCTACGGCTTGACATGCTCTATCTACAGGACACTTTTCAAAATGACAAAGAGTGACAGAGATCAGAATAGACACAGCTCTTCTTATATTAGCAACTAAACTGTAGGTCATAGAGTGCAAGCTCTTGGGCACAGGGATCAACATTCTGACAGACCCCCCCCCCCCCCCCACTGGCACCCCGCTGTCAATCCAAGCTCCAGTGACACATACATTATTATTATTATTATTATTATTATTATTATTAACTATTTATATAGCGCCAACAGTTTACGCAGCGCTTTACAATGTATGGGGGAGACAACACAATTACAGTACAATACAAAAGGTACAGGAGGGCCCTGCTCATAGAGCTTACATTCTAAAGGGAGGGGGTGGTGGTACAAAAGGTAATAGCTGCAGAGAATGATTTGATGGGGGCAGCTCGGGGACAGTTAGGTGGGTGTGGGATAGGCTTCCCTGAATAAATGAGTTTTCAGGGAACTCTTAAAGGTCAGGGTAGGGGCTGAGCGGACAGACTGGGGCAGGGAGTTCCAGAGGATGGGAGAGGCTCTGGAGAAGTCTTGAAGGCGAGCATGAGAGGAGGTAACAAGGGAGCTAGAAAGCAGGAGGTCATCGGAGGAGCGGAGGGGACAATTTGGGCGATATCTGCTGATGAGGTTGGTGATGTAGATGAGGGCGAGGTTGTGGATGGCCTTGTATGTTGTGGTTAGCATTTTGAATTTTACACGGTGGGGTAGGGGAAGCCAGTGAAGGGATTGGCAGAGAGGGGCAGCAGTCACGGAACGATTAGTGAGGTGTATTAGTCTAGCAGCAGCATTCATAATAGGCTGAAGGGGGGATAGCCTGCATAAGGGTAGGCCATTAAGGAGAGAGTTGCAGTAGTCAAGGCGGGAAATAATCAAGGAGTGAACGAGTTGCTTTGTGGTGTCATTAGTCAGGAAGGTCGAATTCTGGAGATGTTGCGGAGGTGAAGGTGGCAGGATTTAGCCAGTGATTGGATATGGGGGCTGAAGGAGAGGTCAGAGTCAAGGATTAGGTTGTGTTGTTGATATTAATGGTGAAGTCACAGGGGGGGGGGATCGTGAAGGAGGAAATATAACAAGCTCAGTTTTAGGAAGATTGAGTTTAAGGAAGTGGTGTGACATCCATACTGATATGGTCATTCAGTAAATTGGAGATCTGTGAGGAGATTGAGGGGTGAGTTGAGGAGTGGAGAGATAGATCTGGGTGTCATCGGCATAGAGGTGGTATTGGAAACCATGGGAGCTTATCAACTGGTCCAGGGAAGAGGTATAGAGTGAGAATAGGAGAGGCCCCAAGGACAGAACCTTGGGGTACCCCAACAGAAAGAGGAAGGGGAGCAGAGGAGATTGAGTTGTAAGCGACACTGAAAGTGCGCTGAGATGGGTAGGAGGAAAACCAGGATAAAGCAGAATCGCAGAGGCCAAGGGAGCGTAATTTGCTGAGGAGGAGCAGGTTGTCAACTGTGTCAAAGGCAGCAGAGAGGTCTAAAAGTATGAGTATGGAGTAGTGGCCGTTGGTTTTAGCAGTTAGTAGGTCATTGGCGAGTTTTAGTAGGGTAGTTTCAGTAGAATGTTGTGGGCGGAAGCCAGACTGTAAGGGGTCAAGAAGGCTGTTGTCCATGAGGTAGCGACTCAGGTAGCGACATACATGGCTATGCACAGGGCCCACCTCCTTCTCCAGAGCAGCCTGGGGGCGTTTTAGTGGCGAGGGCGGGACTGGGCGCAGTGCTCCCGCTGATGTCATATATCAGTCTATATTATGAGTCTATAATTTTTCTGGACCTGGAAAAAACATTATGCACATGCGCGGTGAAGCCATGCAAACAGCTGTTTTCTGACGTAGCCTCAACGGAAGTGACGCGGTCGAGGCTTCGCCTAAGTCGAGTTTTTTTTATAACACCGGTGTTCTGCCAAAATCTGTAAGCTGTCAAAAACTCCAACCGCGCCATAGGTGGGTGTATTGTTTGTTCTGTGCGTCAGATTGTCACGTAAAAGCCATCAAATACACCAACTGCTCTCGCCGCCACAGCGCAGCGCCCCAGGTCTATTTGATGCCTCAGTCGTGCTGCGGCGGTGAGAGGCGTTGGTCTTTTTGATACCTCAGTCACGCTGCGGCGATGAGAGCAGTTGGCCTACTTGATGCCTTTTACGTGACAATCTTACGTTCAGATTGCGCAGGAAGACTCACATCCCCCTGAACTGGCAAGATAATGTACAGAACAATGTGTGGATATGTATGCGAGTGTGAACATAGTTCTGCAATTACCGCATTTATCGGCGTATAACACGCACCTTTTTCCCCTTAAAATCACGGGAAAATCGTGGGTGCCTGTTATACGCCGATCCCCCGCCAATCTCCACTAACTGTGAGTGGAGCGGAGCGATCGCCGCAGAGATTCACATAGCCGAATGTACTCTGCTCTTTTTGGCTCCGCTCACAGTCACGCCCAGTCCCGTCATAGGACCTGTGTTATGTCCATCATAGGGCGAGACTGGGCGTGACTATGAACGGAGCTGAGTACACTCAGCTATGTGTATCTCGGCTCCGCCCAGTCTCTGCGACCTTGGCGGCGTCGCTCCGCTCCGGCAAGTCTCGGCGGTGCCAATTTTAATTCTGACAAGCGATGAACACTGGGGGCAAGGCTGCACTGGGGAAAGGCTGCACTTGGGAAAGGCTGCACTGGGGCAAGGCTGCACTGGGGAAAGGCCTCACTGTGGCAAGGCTGCACTGGGACAAGGCTGCACTGGGGAAAGGCTGCACTGGGGCAAGGCTGCACTGGGGAAAGGCTGCACTGGGGCAAGGCTGCACTGGGGAAAGGCTGCACTGGGGCAAGGCTGCACTGGGACAAGGCTGCGCTAGCAAGGCTGCAATGGACACTGATAAGGCTGCATTGATGGGCATTTAAATGTAAGTTTTTTTTCCTTAAACTTCCCTCCTAAAAGTTTTTTTCCTTAAAATTCCCTCCTAAACTTGGGGTGCGTGTTATACACCAGCGCGTGTTACACGCCAATAAATACAGTACATTGTTCCGGACCATTTCTTTCCAGTTCATCATGTTCTTTGCTTTGAATCTTGTATAATAAAAGTATTTTTGCTTAACTGTCCACTTTGATTTAGACGGTCGGACGGTCGGAAGATGTGATGGGATGTTAGTGTTCCCGCGCATGCGCACTGCTGCCATAACAATTGGAGAAGTTGATGGAATGATTTTCGTGTGTTACACAAAGACTGCGCAGGTGCGGGGCGGCAGCAGGAGGAGTTGGTGTAGATGATGGCTTTTACGTCTCAATCCGAAGAAGAAAGCCCTTCCCGTGACCACGCTCGCGCATGCGCAGTACAGGTGGTTGGAGTATTTGATAGGTTGGTGATAATAACAGAACACTGACCTCACCCTCTTTCCACAGACGTAATAATTATTTTATTATTACTTTTTTTTACAATTTTATTATTTAAAAAAAAAATGACAATAATTTTTTATTCTTGTTTTTTTACTGGTCTTTTAGGAGCCCCGTTGGGGGGCTTTGGGGAAATATCAGTTAAACAGAACCCTGATGTCTCACTTTTCATTTAGAGAAAGGGGCTGAGGACAGAGTTTTCTCAGTCCATTTCTCTGCAGCCAAGCAGCAGGCAAAATATGCCCAGCAGGGCCATCTTTAATGTTGAATGGGCCCTGGGCAAACATTTTCTTGCCCCCCCAACCGCTTTTAGACATATAACAAATAGCGGTAAAACACAAAATCTGTTTACTGCAGCAGATCAGGCAGCAATTGCAATTGGTTGCCAGAGGATACACCATATTATTACTGATCACTGACTGATTGTTATGAATGACACATCATTTCTGCTTCCTCATTCATTACTGGAGGTTACTGAACATCATTACTGCTCACTGAGAGACGTACTACAGGAGATGACCAGAGACTGGAAATCTAATACAGGAGATAACTAAAGACTGCGCATCTAATACAGGAGATGACCAAAGACTGGAAATCTAATACAGGAGATGACCAGAGACTGCAAATCTAATACAGGAGTTAACCAGAGACTGAAAATCTAATACAGGACATAACCAGAGACTGCAAATCTAATACAGGAGATGACCAGAGACTGTGAATCTAATACAGGAGATGACCAGAGACTGCAAATCTAATACAGGAGATAACCAGAGACTGCAAATCTAATACTGCAGATGACCAGAGACTGCAAATCTAATACAGGAGATGACTAGAGAAAGGAAATCTAAAACAGGAGATGACCAGAGACTGCAAATCTAGCACAGGAGATAAAGAGAGACTGCAAATCTAGCACAGGAGATGACCAGAGACTGCAAATCTAATAAAGGTGATGATCAGAGACTGCAAATCTAATACAGGAGATAACCAGAGACTGCAAATCAAAAACAGGTGATGACCATAGACTGCAAATCTAACACAGGAGATGACCAGAGACTGCGGATCTAATACAGGAGATGACCAGAGACTGTGAATCTAATACAGGAGATGACCAGAGACTGCAAATCTAATACAGGAGATAACCAGAGACTGCAAATCTAATACTGCAGATGACCAGAGACTGCAAATCTAATACAGGAGATGACTAGAGACAGGAAATCTAAAACAGGAGATGACCAGAGACTGCAAATCTAGCACAGGAGATAAAGAGAGACTGCAAATCTAGCACAGGAGATGACCAGAGACTGCAAATCTAATAAAGGTGATGATCAGAGACTGCAAATCTAATACAGGAGATAACCAGAGACTGCAAATCAAAAACAGGTGATGACCATAGACTGCAAATCTAACACAGGAGATGACCAGAGACTGCGGATCTAATACAGGAGATGACCAGAGATTGCAAATCTTGCACAGGAAATGACCAGAGACTGCGGATCTGATACAGGAGATGACCAGAGACTGCAAATCTAGCACAGGAGATGACCAGAGACTGCAGATTTAATACAGGAGATGACCAGAGACTGCGGATCTAATATAGGAGATGACCAGAGACTGCGGATCTAATACAGGAGATGACCAGAGACTGCAAATCTAATACAGGAGATGACCAGAGACTGCAAATCTAGCACAGGAGATGACCAGAGACTGCGGATCTGATACAGGAGATGACCAGAGACTGCAGGTCTAATACAGGAGATGACCAGAGACTGCAAATCTAATACAGGAGATGACCAGAGACTGCAAATCTAATACAGGAGATAACCAGTAAATGCAAATCTAATACAGATGATGACCAGAGACTGCAAATCTAATACAGGAGATGACCAGAAACTGCAAATCTAATACAGGACATAACCAGAGACTGCAAATCTAATACAGAACATAACCAGAGACTGCGGATCTAATACAGGGGATGACCAGAGACTGCAAATCTAATACAGGAGATGACCAGAAACTGCAAATTTAGTACAGAAGATAACCAGAGACTGCAAATCTAATACAGGAGATGACCAGAGACTGCGGATCCCAATACAGAGGATGACCAGAGACTGCAAATCTAATACAGGAGATGACCAGAGACTGTGGATCTAATACAGGAGATAACCAGAGACTGAAAATCTAAAACAAGTGATGACCAGAGACTGCAAATCTAGCACAGGAGATGACCAGAGACTGCGGATCTAATAGAGGAGATGACCAGAGATTGCAAATCTAGCACAGGAGATGACCAGAGACTGCAGATCTAATACAGGAGATGATCAGAGACTGCAAATCTAATACAGGTGATGACCAGAGATTGTAAATCTAATACAGGAGTTAACCAGAGACTGCAAATCTAATACAGGAGATGACCAGAGACTGCAAATCTAATACAGGAGATAACCAGAAACTGAAAATCTAAAACAAGTGATGACCAGAGACTGCAAATCTAGCACAGGAGATGACCAGAGACTGCGGATCTAATAGAGGAGATGACCAGAGATTGCAAATCTAGCACAGGAGATGACCAAAGACTGCAAATCTAATACAGGTGATGACCAGAGATTGTAAATCTAATACAGGAGTTAACCAGAGACTGCAAATCTAATACAGGAGATGACCAGAGACTGCAAATCTAATACAGGAGATGACCAGAGACTGCAAATCTAGTACAGAAGATAACCAGAGACTGCAAATCTAGTACAGAAGATAACCAGAGACTGCAAATCTAGTACAGAAGATAACCAGAGACTGCAAATCTAATACAGGAGATGACCAGAGACTGCGGATCTAAAACAGGGGATGACCAGAGACTGCAAATCTAATACAGGAGATGACCAGAGACTGTGGATCTAATACAGGAGATGACCAGAGACTGCAAATCTAATACAGGAGATGACCAGAGACTGCAAATCTAATACAGGAGATAACCAGAGACTGCAAATCTAATACAGGAGATGACCAGAGACTGCGGATCTAATACAGGAGATGACCAGAGACTGCGGATCTAATACAGGAGATGACCAGAGACTGCAGATCTAATACAGGAGATAACCAGAGACTGCAAATCTAATACAGGAGATGACCAGAGACTGCGGATCTAATACAGATGACCAGAGACTGTGGATCTAATATAGGAGATGACCAGAGACTGCGGATCTAATACAGGAGATAACCAGAGACTGCGGATCTAATACAGGAGATAACCAGAGACTGCGGGTCTAATACAGGAGATGACCAGAGACTGTGGATCTAATATAGGAGATGACCAGAGACTGCGGATCTAATACAGGAGATAACCAGAGACTGCGGATCTAATACAGGAGATGACCAGAGACTGCGGATCTAATACAGATGACCAGAGACTGTGGATCTAATACAGATGACCAGAGACTGCGGATCTAATACAGGAGATAACCAGAGACTGCGGGTCTAATACAGGAGATGACCAGAGACTGCGGGTCTAATACAGGAGATAACCAGAGACTGCGGGTCTAATACAGGAGATGACCAGAGACTGCGGGTCTAATACAGGAGATAACCAGAGACTGCAAATCTAATACAGGAGATGACCAGAGACTGCGGATCTAATACAGATGACCAGAGACTGTGGATCTAATATAGGAGATGACCAGAGACTGCGGATCTAATACAGGAGATAACCAGAGACTGCGGATCTAATACAGGAGATAACCAGAGACTGCAGATCTAATACAGGAGATGATCAGAGACTGCAAATCTAATACAGGTGATGACCAGAGATTGTAAATCTAATACAGGAGTTAACCAGAGACTGCAAATCTAATACAGGAGATGACCAGAGACTGCAAATCTAATACAGGAGATAACCAGAAACTGAAAATCTAAAACAAGTGATGACCAGAGACAGCAAATCTAGCACAGGAGATGACCAGAGACTGCGGATCTAATAGAGGAGATGACCAGAGATTGCAAATCTAGCACAGGAGATGACCAAAGACTGCAAATCTAATACAGGTGATGACCAGAGATTGTAAATCTAATACAGGAGTTAACCAGAGACTGCAAATCTAATACAGGAGATGACCAGAGACTGCAAATCTAATACAGGAGATGACCAGAGACTGCAAATCTAGTACAGAAGATAACCAGAGACTGCAAATCTAGTACAGAAGATAACCAGAGACTGCAAATCTAGTACAGAAGATAACCAGAGACTGCAAATCTAATACAGGAGATGACCAGAGACTGCGGATCTAAAACAGGGGATGACCAGAGACTGCAAATCTAATACAGGAGATGACCAGAGACTGTGGATCTAATACAGGAGATGACCAGAGACTGCAAATCTAATACAGGAGATGACCAGAGACTGCAAATCTAATACAGGAGATAACCAGAGACTGCAAATCTAATACAGGAGATGACCAGAGACTGCGGATCTAATACAGGAGATGACCAGAGACTGCGGATCTAATACAGGAGATGACCAGAGACTGCAGATCTAATACAGGAGATAACCAGAGACTGCAAATCTAATACAGGAGATGACCAGAGACTGCGGATCTAATACAGATGACCAGAGACTGTGGATCTAATATAGGAGATGACCAGAGACTGCGGACCTAATACAGGAGATAACCAGAGACTGCGGATCTAATACAGGAGATAACCAGAGACTGCGGGTCTAATACAGGAGATGACCAGAGACTGTGGATCTAATATAGGAGATGACCAGAGACTGCGGATCTAATACAGGAGATAACCAGAGACTGCGGATCTAATACAGGAGATGACCAGAGACTGCGGATCTAATACAGATGACCAGAGACTGTGGATCTAATACAGATGACCAGAGACTGCGGATCTAATACAGGAGATAACCAGAGACTGCGGGTCTAATACAGGAGATGACCAGAGACTGCGGGTCTAATACAGGAGATAACCAGAGACTGCGGGTCTAATACAGGAGATGACCAGAGACTGCGGGTCTAATACAGGAGATGACCAGAGACTGCGGGTCTAATACAGGAGATGACCAGGAGTAAAGGAGGTGATCAACTAATTAACCATTTTAAAATTTTACCTATCAGCAGTATACAACTATATTGTTCATTAGCAGGTCAGGGCTAGGATAACAGTCAACAAGCAGTCTATGGGGCGAAGGACCTACCTAGCCAGCCAGGCTCACCACCTGCTCTCATTGATTCAGGGATGGTGCTCTCAGAGGTCCAGGTTCAGGGCCTTCAGGGGTCCAGGTGTGGGGCCCTCAGAGGTTCAGGGCCTTCAGGGTCCAGGTGCGGGACCCTCAAACATCAAGGTTTCGGGGGCCCTCAGGAGTCCGGAGGCAGGGCTCGCAAAGGTCTGGGGGCGGGACTCGCAAAGGTCTGGGGGCGGGTTTCGAAGAGGTCCGAGGCGAGGCTCTCAGCGCTCATACTCCAATTTCAGCCCTGAGCGTACAGGTTCCATGGGGCGGGGTCAGAGCTTCAGTGGAGCTCCTGGCCCTGCCCCACCCCACCCCACCCTGCTGGCCAGGCAATACAGCGATGTTTTTCTGTACTCGGCGCCGGTGGGGTTATCAAAGGACCGGGGACCCTAATTTGCAGGCAGCGTGGGCTCAAGGGGCAGCTACTTTGGCGGGCCCCCCAGCCATGACAGGGCCTGGGTCAGCTGCCCCTTTTGCCCTGCGTTAAAGACAGCCCTGATGCCCAGCACATGATGATTAGGGTGTGCACCACACCAAAGATTAAGGGATGCCACTCAAGGCTCCTGTCTATCCAAATCCGATGACTCCCGCTGAGGGTGCAGGCTAGGAGACAGCCCATGCTCATCTCGGCTCGATGAATGCACTATGAAGAATAGAACACAGTAGGTGCTGTACAGAATGAAAGCCCAACAGTCTCTATAGTAAGAGCAGCCTCAGCCCAGGCTCCGTCCAGACCACATCTCACCGACGCATTTCGCCCTGCCCACAGTCATGGAGGTCTATGACTAAGCCTCGTGGGCAGAGCAAAACACATTGGAGTGATGGCCTGAATAGAGCGGGGCTGAGGCTGCTCTTACTATAGAGACTATTGGGGCTTTGTGGGTGTACAGCATATTGCATTTGCTTTTTTTTACCCCCGCTTCCACAGAATGAATGTTCATGTACTTTCATTTGGTGAACTGCTATGCAAGTTTTTATACAAATCGATCTCACAGTATCACAAGCACAGTTCATAGGACAAGTATTGTGTCTGACTGGAGTGGGGATTTGCAAGTCTGTGGGAACAAAGGAAGAAGTAACTTTATCCCCCCCCCCCCAGTGTGCGCCCCTCGTAATGTACAGCAGGGGAACGCAGCCAAAGTCCACACATTACCGCACAGTCTCAGACTGACCTCACTGTAACCCCGACTCTCCCTAAATGCTCCCGCCGGGGCTCTCTCTGTGCAATGAGCAAACAATGCTTGGATCAGACTGTCCGCCCGTCTCAGCGCCCCGCTGAAAATTAAAAACAGACTACAGTCTGATCACATTCCGGAATCCTTCTTTAGTCCAGATTCCGCCTTTCCAGATTTTGGGATCCCAATACGTCTTTTTGTAGATGGACATTGGAGGCGGGGGGGGGGGGGGGGCGAGTTTAGGGTGGGTAAAGATGTTTTTGTCATACCCTTGGTCATACACTCACAAAAAAATTATATTCACACATACACTATATTGTCAAAAGTATTGGAACACCTGCCTTAAGGACCAGCCACCGCAGTTTTACTGCGGCAATGTGGCTTATTCCCGTGAATCTCCATCATTGTACAATAAAAACACCAACATTAAAAATATTTTCCTTTATTTATAATCTAACATATGAGGAAGAGATGGAAAAACAAACAAACAATGATTTGGCATTGAAAGGGTTAAAACGTGTGCATGTAGGGGGAGGGGAGGGTTTACTTGGTTTGACAGTTAAAGGGTTTGAAACAAATGAACAATATAGTTTGGTAGTGAAAGGTCTTAAAAACTGAAAGCAAAAAAAAAAATGATTTGGCAGTTGAAGAGAATGAATCTCCCTAAAGGGGTTCTAATCCCTCTCCACTCCATCCAACACTAACAATGAACAGGATTTTCTTTATTTATACTTTAATATATGGGGGGAGAAATGGGGAAAAAAAAACATATTGGTTTTGGTAGTGAAAGGGTTAAAAATGGGGAGGGGGGGAGTTAAAGAAAATAATTTGTTTAAAAAAAAAAAAAAACAACTTAAAAAAATCTTTGTTTTTCAAATAAAGGTTTAAAAATGAAAAAATATGGTTTGGCAGTGAAATTGTTCATAAATTAAATGAATTGATTGGAATTAATGATTTGGCGGTGAAAGGGTTAATATGTGTGGAGGGGGAGGGAGGGTTTACTCGGTTTGTCAGTTAAAGGGTTGAAATAAATGAACAATATAGTTTAGTAGTGAAAGGGTTAAATCTCATTCACAATAACATGTTTTTTCCAGGAGTCGTATCCCTATTAGATCCGTATACTGATCCTACAGGCTGAATTCACAAAGTTCACAAATAAGGACATGGCTCCTTTAACCGCTTCCCGACCGCACACGACAATGTACGAAGGCAGAATGACACGGACAGGCAAATGGGCGTATAGGTACGTCCCTTTAAAATTGCCGCCGTGCCATCGCGCGCGCGCCGGTCGGGACCCCCGTGAATCTGACCGCGGGTCCTGCGGACTTGATCTCCGCGGGGATACCCGCGATCGTTTAATGGGAGAAAGAACGGGGAGATGCCGATGTAAACAGCATCTCCCCGTTCTGCCTAGCAACAAGTGACACTGATCTCTGCTCCCTGTGATTGGAGCAGAGATCAGTGATCTGTAAATCACAGCCACGCCCCCCACAGTTATAAAAACGCCCCTAGGACACACTTAACCCCTGCACTGCCACCTCCTGATTAATCCCTTCACTGCCAATGTCATTTATACAGGAATCAGTGCATTTGTATAGCACTGATTGCTGTATAAATGACAACGGTCCCAAAAATGTGTCAAAAATGTTCGATATGTCGGCCATAATGTCGCAGTCACAATAAAAATTGTTGATCGCCACCATTACTAGTAAAAAAAAAAAATTATTAATAAAAATGCCATAAAACTATTCTCTATTTTTTAAACGCTTTAACTTTGGCGCCAACCAATCAATAATCGCTTACTGTGTTTTTTTTTTACCAAAAATATGTAGAAGAATACATATCGGCCTAAACTGAGGAAAAAAAATTGTATTTATATATTTTTTGGGGATATTTATTATAGCAAAAAGTAAAAAATAATGTGTTTTTTTCAAAATTGGCCCTATTTTTTTGTTTATAGCACAAAAAATAAAAACCGCAGAGGTGATTAAATACCACCAAAAGAAAGCTCTATTTGTGGGAAAAAAAAAGGATGTCAATTTTGTTTGGGAGCCATGTCACACAACCGCGCAATTGTCAGTTAAAGCGACGCAGTGCCGAATCGCAAAAAGTTCTCTGGTCTTAAAGAGGGATTCCACCTAAAAAAAAAATATTAAAAGCCAGCAGCTATAAATACTACAGCTGCTGACTTTTAATAAATGGACACTCACCTGTCCCGGGTTCCAGCGATGCCGGCAGCCGAGGCCGATCGATCGCTCGGCTCTCGGCTGCTGCCGCCACTATTCTAGGTGAGGGAATCAGGAAGTAAAGCGAATCGGCTTCACTTCCCGGTTCCCTACTGCGCATGCGCGAGTCGCGCAGCGCAATAGGAATTGTCCGTGCTGTCACTGGGACCCGTGTGTGTCCCAGCAGACAGCGCGGCAGGACAGGAAATTACATAGACTCCCATGGGAGTCTATGCCCGGAAGTGGGTGTAAATACCTGTCTTTGACAGGTATCTCCACCCCCCTCCCCCCTGTAAGGTGGCAATTGTGACACCTGGAGGGGGGGAGGGTTCCGATCAGTTTAGGGTAGAACCCCGCTTTAAGCCAGCAAAATGGTCAGGGGCTTAAGTGGTTAAGAAAAATCATCTGTTATTTTTTTTTTCGCTGAGTCATCAAAAAAAAAAAGCTCTGCCTGTGATGTCATTGGCTGAGCCAAGATAAAAAAAAAAAAAAAATAATAATAAAAAAAAAAAAAGTTACATGATACTCAGCCTATGATGTCATCGGCTGAGCCACTATAAACAGGCGCAGGGAAGGAAGGCAGCAGAAGCTGAGAGATCACTGACCAGTAAAAACCTGTTTCTTATCTCTCCTGAGATTTATCTTGCACTTTTATTGGATTTGATTTAATTTGATTCAATTTCATTGTGATTTCTATTGTCATACGTTTAAAGAGTTTAAAACGTTTAAAGTAAGGGCAGCTATGGTAGGAGATAAAAAATAAAATGGCGGTCTTGCAATACTTTATGGCACATCGTATTTGCGCAGCGGTCTTATAAGCGCACTTTTTTTGGAAAAAAAAAATGTTTTTGAATGAAAAAATAACGCAACATTAAAGTTAGCCCAATTTTTTTTATATTGTGAAAGATAATGTTACGCCAAGTAAATTGATACCCAACACGTCACACTTCAAAATTGCGCCCACTCGTGGAATGGCGACAAACTTTTACCCCTAAAAATCTCCATAGGCGGTTTAAAAATTTCTACCGGTTACCATTTTTGAGTAACGGGAGATTTAGGGCTAGAGTTATTGCTCTTGCTCTAACTATCGCAGTGATACCTCATATGTGTGGTTTGAATGTCGTTTTCATATGCCAACGCTACTCATGTATGCGCTCGCTTCTGCGCGCAAACTCGGAAGGACAGGGCGCTTCAAATTTCGAATTTTTCTTTTTCTTATTTGTTTAACTTTTTTTTTATTATTTGACGCTGTCTTTTAAAAAAAAAAAATGTTTTGGGACACTTTTATTTCTATTACAAGTAACCCATGTGTGTCCCAGCAGACAGCGCAGCGGGACGGGAAGAGGCATAGACTCCCACGGGAGTTAGACAGGTATCTGCACCCACCCTGAAAGGTGCCAAATGTGACACCGGAGGGGGGGGGGAGGGTTGCGAAAAGTAGAGGTTCAATTTTTGTGTGAACCTCCGCTTTAAACAGAAAATTGTAAAAATTACCATGCACCGTTAAAGTTTTCGGTTTTGGCTTGAAAAAAAGGTGACAGCCCTAACAAGGAGTGACTCGGAAAGGGGGAGTTCCTGCATCTATTCTCCTAGGAAAAAAAGCCAAGATGGTAGCCAATCAGCTTCTAACTACAGCTCGTTCAGTTAGGCTTTGGCAATAAAACATGGAAGCTGATTGGTTACTGGGCACAGTTGCACCAGATTTTGCTCTCTCCAGTGTTAGTAAAAAACCCCCATAGGCTTTTACCAGAGTGTAGGAGCAGCAGAGTTTAGGGCCAGTTAAATGTCCCTCTCCTGAATGCAGAAGACCAAACGCGGCAAAAATGCGCGTAAACACACCCAAGCACTAGCCGGGTTTAGTCGTTTCTTCATTTCAACGGCAAGTACTCTGGCCAATGAAATGAATATACTCCATGCGCTAAACGCGGCAAAAACACGGTATAGCAAAGTATAGCTTGGGATAGAGAAAAAGGAAAATCTTGTGACCAAAGGGTTACAAAGCCATACATGTCTGTAGACAAAAGGAAACTTGTTTATTCAACTTTTTTTTAAAGATGACTAAGAAGGTCCAAGTGAAAAGAGCCGCTCTGGTGACCTCTTATTGTTTCAAAGTGTTCCAATTGCGTTTACTGGAAGACGTGGAAACTCACGCTGTGTCACGGTGACTCACATCAACATTCAGGCGGCTGGACGGTGATTAGAGTCTCTGAGTTTAAAGAGCCTGAAGCTGACCGCACACATTATAAGGTGAGGGTTGAGGGTTGGGGGGGGACATTCATTTTAAAATGCAATATTTTGATATTGATATTCAAGCAACTGGGGCCACAATGCAACGCTTCACTTGAAATGCTGCCCCCCCCCCAAAAAAGAAAAAATCATGCCCACCAAAAAGTCCCCACATCCATTATTTTATTTCATGATAATTAAAAGTAAGATTACATTTATCAAGAAGTCAGATTTGTGCAACAGCACTTTGTCTATATGCAAAATGATATGACATACCATTATGTTCAATTCCAAGGGGTGGGCTAGGGCAGTATATAGACAGGCTAGGGCAGTATATAGACAGGCAAGGGTAGTATATGGACAGGCTAGGCCAGTGTATAGAAAAACTAGGGTAGTATATGGACAGGCTTAGGGTAGTAAACAGACAGGCTAGGGTAGTATATGGACAGGCTTAGGGTAGTATACATACAGGCTAGGGTAGTATATGGACAGGCTTAGGGTAGTATATAGACAAGCTAGGGCAGTATATAGACAGGCTAGGGCAGTATATGGACAGGCTAGGGTAGTATATAGACAAACTAGGGTAGTATATGGACAGGCTTAGGGTAGGGTTGCCACCTTTTCTTCAAGTCAAACCCGAACACTTTAGCGGCGCACAGCAATTTTTTTTAATAGTATAAAACTATACATATATTTTTCTATTAAATAACATTTCTAATCATATGAAGTTAATAACAAGAGTCCCCCTTTACATCAGAGTCCACAGAGTACCCCTTTTACATCTGAACTCGTAGAGTTCACTTTCACTGTAAGGGAGGACTCTGCAGACTCTGATGTAAGGGAGAACTCTGGGGCCTATAACATAAGCAATGCTCTGGGAACCATGATTTATGGGGGGCACTGAGGACTCTGATGTAAGTGGAAACACTGTGGCCTCTGGTGTAAAGGGGAACTCTGATGTAAGGGTTGCTCTGAGAGCCCTGATTTGAGTTGGTGTACTTACTCAGATGTGGGAGAGAGTAGGGGGAGACTTCAGTCACAGATAGGGATGGATGGTGAGCTCAGAGATGTAAATCGAGCCCTCTCTCTTCTCCCGCCTGTGTGTGTGTTTGGGGGGGGGTTGTCAGTGTTGGCTTTGGGCAGTGAGGGTGTAACACACACTCTAAGCCAGCAACCCTGCTGCTAAGCCATAGTCCAGTCTAAATAAAGTGTCCAGGTTTCAGGCAGTCTGAAACCTGGACACATGATTCCAAACCCGAACTGTCCGGGTCAATCCTGGATAGGTGGCAACCCTAGCTTATGGTAGTATATGGACAGGCTTAGGGTAATATATGGACAGGCTAGGCTAGTATATAGACAAGTTAGGGTAGTATATGGACAGGCTAAGGCAGGATAGGGGCATGCTAGGGTAGTATACGGACAGGCCAGGGTAGTATATAGACAAGCTAGGGTAGTATATGGACAGGCTTAGGGTAGTATATGGACAGGCTAGGGTAGTATATAGACATGCTAGGGTAGTATATGGACAGGCTTAGGGTAGTATACAGAGAGGCTAGGGTAGTACATGGACATGGACATGCTAGGGTATTATATAGACAAGCTAGGGTAGTGTATTGGCTAGGGTAGTATATAGACAAGCTAGCGTAGTATATAGACAGGCTAAGGCAGAATAGGGGCAGGCTGGGGTAGTATATACACTGGCTAGGGTAGTAAATAGACAGGCTAGGGCAGTATAGGGGTGGGCTAGCATAGTATAACAGCAGGCGGAGCGGTCAGGGGGCAGTTGCCATCATGACACACAACTGCTTGAAAAAAAATCTTGGTCGTCAATTTGCTAGGTAAATAGAAGAGAAGGAAAGGTGTCTGTGGTTCAGTTTGCTGCCCCTCTAAAAGTGCTGCCTGGGTCCAATGGACCCACTGGGACCCATGATAGGGTCGGCCCTGACCGCAGAAAACTAAATCCCCATTGAGCTGTCAAAATATGGGCATTCAGGAGGTGGCAGTATTGCTCCTTGAATGTCTGCAGCCACTGCTCCCCCGCCCTCTGAAAAACAATCCACCATGCATTGGCGGCCGCTCCATTAGGGGCGCCACCCCCTAATCCATGTGCCTGGCCCCTAATCTACCTGCAAGGTGCCGGACACATAGATTTCATTGTTTGTTTTTTTAAGAGCCTGAGGCTTTAATTGGCTTCAAAAAAGGGTGGGCTCGGGGTTGCAGGGCATTGTGCCCTGAGCCCACCCATTTGTGTGACATTAGCAAATTAATATTCGCTAATGTCTTCCTGCTTCTCCTCTTGGCCAATCGGGAAGCGAGTCCTAAGACTGGATTGGCCAGGGAGTCTTAAGAGAAGAAGCAATTCCTGTAACGAGAGTTGCCAGGGAGGGAAGAGTCAGAGCGGCAGTTTGCACATGGGAAGATGAGCGGGAGCCGGTGCAGAGAGCAGGGAGCAGTGTGAGTACCGAGGCCAGCCTGTGCCGGGGGGGGGGGGGGGGGGGCGGTGGAAGTATGTGTGGGGGAGGAGTCAGGTTTGTTTGCCACCACCCCAAATATTGAGCACCAGGCATCACTGCTTTCTAGAGGGGTGGGAAGGGCTGCAGCACGAGACACATGATTGAGCTCCCCAAAGCTCAAACATGCATGCCTTTCTCGGGAGCCTCAGCTGCACTGGACAGTGAATGAATAAGAAGTGCTCTGTACGGCTTCCTGCTCATTCACAAACTGAAGCATAGTAAACACAATTTACTATGTTTCAGGTATGAATAACACATTCAGTGAGTGTGTTCAATGTGTTCATTTAGAAAAGTAAAGGGCTGGTAAATGACATATCGACAAGCCCTTTCCCCCGCTTTCCATCCCCGCAGCAGCCAAGGGGAGAAGAGAGAAGAGGAGCGAAGCCAGCAGCACTGCGGGGGAGCAACACAGCGGAAATCTTGGCTAGTAGGGGGAGTCGGCACTGCACAGTGATAAGGGTGTGCCCAGGCACATCTGGCACACTCCCTGCGCAGCCCTACCCCCCCGTGCACGCTTATCACTTCGTTATATAGGGTCATCCAATGTTTGACATATGGACCCTTAAGCTAGGATCACACCCTAGAGGTGCAACACCTGTGCTCCAGCGCATCGTGCATAGGGCAGCCCAGTCATGGGAGTCAATGTGCTCCCCTATGCACAAGAAACACGGAAAAAAAAGTCCTGGCCCCTTTTCCAAAATGATTTTGCACTGAACCATCAAAACAGGATGTGGCACCATGCGGTTTGGTGAATGCTAAAACATGGGCAATAGCAGATGCTCGGGGGGGGTGCCATTAATGATTAATGCTAAAGTCTGCTAAGGCTTCGTTCACACCTATGTGTGTGGCTGCGGGCAACTACTCACAGTAAAAATGTGCTGCTCTAAGAAAACGCTCTGGGCTGCCACTGCATAAATCTATCCATGGCCGCTGTAGCCACCCCCTATTCAGGCATCTGGACCCTTTTTAGATGTAAGATGGGCAGAGTGGCTGCAGATGATGTGCACAGTTGGCTGCATATGATGGGCACAGTTGGCTGCATATGATGGGCAGAGTGGCTACATAAGATGGGCAGATTGGCTGCAGATGATGTGCACAGTTGGCTGCATATGATTGGCACAGTGGCTGCAATTGATGTTTTTGTTTCAGTACTTTTCAGAATGTTTCAGTTTGTTTTCGCCACCCTCAAAAATGGAGCTGGAGCCCGGCTTTAAAGTGGTCCCACATCCACTTGCCTTGTGACTCCTCTCAGCAGCTCCCTCTTCAGTTTGGGAAGCTGAATTTTCCCACAAGTGTCTGGAAACTCCAAATGGAAACAAAAGAAGAGAATACAAAGACATACACAGTATAAGCTGCGCTTTACCCTACTGCCTCAGGCACAGGTCAGCTGATTCCTTACAGTAAGTGCAGTGCCCCAATGCTTGTTCAGGAAATGGAACTTGATATGCTGTTAGAGTTGCAGTTTTTCGCTTTTTGTCATTTGATTCCCCTTTTGTCACCCCTTTGGGGTGTGGGAGTAACTTTTTTTTTTTCTATGTTATTTTATAGTTACTTGCACCTACAGTCACGGGGCCACATTTCTCTTCTCATTTCCTGATCCTCTGTAGAAATGTTTTGCTGTTTATGTGATCTCAGATGACTCACCGTTCTCAAAGCTCCTTCTGTGTTTTCGTTGCAGTGAACAATTCCGATGGAATTAGAGAGCAAAACCTCAAGAATGCAATTCGTAACCAGACTCGGGCACAGGAGAAAATGTTAAGGGTTGTGTTCTATAAATAATACCTTTTGCATTTAGATTAGCAGCGGTGTGACTGTTCTTTATCGAAGGCTCCGTTCACAACATGCAGTTGTGATGGAGCGCGCACGCATTTCTGTGCGTTTCCAGGCGCTCCTGTACGTTGCCCATAGAGTAGCCTATTCATTTCAATGGGCTGCCCTATGTGCAAAGAAGTCCCTGATACTTTTTCAATATTGCAACCGCATGGTGCGGTTTGACGTTTTTAGAAGCATGGGGGACGGGTGCCATCAACAATGACAGTGGTTGTGTTGTTTTTTTCCCTCCCTCCTCCCACATCAGTGGAGTGCGCATGGTGTAGGCGGTGGTCACGTCTCTTGCCTCCAGCTTGGGGTGTGGGTGGCGCACCATGAGCATTCCATGCTTTTCTGTCTCTCTCACTGGTGGACACAGCAAATTTGTACACCAAGAATCTTGACATATGACTACGGGCTAATATGCCATTACTCATGCACATACTTATGGATTCACTTGGACATGGATGCCTGGTCCACCCTTTTTTGGGAGGTTCACCTGGGCTCCGCCGCCTCAACCCCCCGGGGTAGATGTTCCCCATTTCCCCCCAACCACAGGGCTGCTAGATTTTTCCTCCCCCCTCCAATTGAGCTGACATACTCTATTTTATGCATCTACTCTTGAGGAAGTGGAGATCAATCCACGAAATGCGTAGAATGCTTTGAAATGTTTGGATTGTTCTATCATCTGCTATTGCTGTTTGGTTTTACCATGTAAGGACATTACCACTATATGAATACATATTATAGTTCTATTTTAATTACGATGATTATCTAGTATGGTTCAGCTCTGTGAAATAATTTTTACCTATACTCCATCATGTCTGTAAAATTGTTATATTTTTTACTTGTTATCATGTAATGAATTTACTATTATGTAAACTATTGATTATTCTAGTGATTAGCCTCATCTAAAGTCCCCTTGACCAATGTTCTTATTTTTTGTGTTTTATAACCACTGGTTACTTCACTTGATTTACTGCTACAGGGTGGCTGTTCTGTGCAGAATCACGTATATATATAGATATATATATATGTGATTCTGCACTTCCGGGTAGGGTGCAGAAGCCGTTCAGCGGGTGCCGGCCAATGGATGTCTGCCAGCACCCAATAATCGCTGAGGAGACAAACTGGATGGAGCTCTTGTTTGGTTTGCTGGCTGGCTAGGGCAGCCGCCCTCCAAGAAAATGGAGTACCAGCCGCCACTGTATATATATATATATATATATATATATATATATATATATATATATATATATACATACACATGTATGTATCATACATACTAACATATTGGTGCCAGTCCCCATTTATGGCTGCGATCCCCTAAGTTAAAGTGGTTCTAAAGCCTTAAGGTTTTTCACCTTAATGCATTCTATGCATTAAAGGTTTACTAAACCTTTGTGTTTTTTTTTTAATAACAAACAAGTCATACTTACCTCCATTGTACAGTTAGTTCTGCACAAAGTGGCCCAGATCCTCCTCTTCTGGGATCCCTCAGCGGCGCTAGTAGCTTCTCCCTGCATCGAGTGCCCCGTTGAAGAAGCGCTCTTCTTCGGGACACCCATGCGGGCGTGCTCCCGAGTCCTGCTTTTGCGTCTATTAACACAGAAAGCAGGACTCGGCCCCGCCCCCAGCACCCATGTCATTGGATTTAATTGACAGCATTGGGAGCCAATGGCTTGCGCTGCTATCAATCTATCCAATCAGGTCATGAGACACCAGCTAGAGCTGGTGTACGCGTCCTCAGGGGGAAGAAAACCAGGTTCAGGTAAGTAAAACGGGGGCACTGGGGGGAGCACTAGGGAAGGTCAGTGATGTGCATGAGAGCAGTGGCTCATGCCGCTGTTTCCCTCTTACCTGAGCAGATTGATAGCAGCGGGAGCCATTAGCTCCCACTGCTGTCAATCAAATGCTTTACTGAGCGAGCGCGGGGCAGGGCCGAGTAACCTGGTCTGTGCCACAGGTGCCCCCATGGAAAGCGGCTTACCATGGGGGCACTTGTCGAAGAGGAGGAGCCTGGAGTGCCGACAGGGGACCCTAGAAGAAGAGGATTGGGTCTACTCTGTGCAAAACCACAGAGCTAGTAAGTATACCATGTTTAGTATTTGAATTAAAAAAATTAAGCTTTAATGTCGCTTTAAAGCGAAACTAAGTAAGTGCCACAAGAACTAAACTAAACTTCACAACATACCTCCACCTTCCAGGGATACAGAAGTTACACCCTTCTCCTTTCACTTTCATCTTCCCCCTGGGATACTTCTGGGTACCCAAGAAAGCATATAGTAGCCAGTCATTCTGACACAGCCGAAGGGTGCTGGGAATACACCCTGAGCTGCAAGCAGGCTGATAAGTGTGTGGTATTACATAGTATGCCTGCACACTTGTAGCGCTTACCTTGCAGGAGTCGATTGGTATGATGGGTCCTCTGTTCTGCCACGACTCCCCACTGACACACCTGGTTATGGACTAAAGGCCATTCACACCTGTGTAATTTTGGCATTAGCAAATGGCCACTGTATAATAGTTCACAGAAAATAGGCCACGGGCAACGGATATTAGGTAAATTGAGTATTTTATAGCAAAGTAGAATAAACACAATGCACATATCAATGAACAGGTCAATGAATATGTTACGTTAATTGATGGAAATATTAGCCTCACTTACGCCGCAATAAGGCTAAACCCCAATAAACTATTATACACAGCATTAGTAAAACCAGCATCAACTGTAAAGGCATGAATAGCACAAAGAAAAAAGTCTTATGCCGTGTACACACGATCGGAATTTCCACCCGCAAAAGACCGATGAGAGTTTTTCGTAGGAAAATGCGACCGTGTGTATGCTCCATCTGTCTTTTGCTGGCTGCATTCCAGCCAGCAAAAGATTGAGAGCATGCTCTCAATTTTGCCGTCGGGAAAAGTTCCGCGTTCTTGACGGTCATAATTTCAGCAAACTTTTGCATGACCGTGTGTATGCAAGGCAAACTTGAGCGGAATCCCATTGGAAAAGCCACCATATCTTTTTCCGACGAAAAATTTGATTGCGTGTACACGGAATTACTGTAAAGCCCCATACACACGGTCGGACTTGTACAAACTTTTCCGTGGACTTTTGTACAAAGTGTGTTGTCCACAAGTTTGTATTGCATACACACGGTCGGACTTTTTGACAACAAACACGAACGTGGTGACGTCACAACGTACGGACGCCACTTCAAAAGAGGACGTTCAATGACTCCAGCGCCACCTTTGGTCAACTTCTGTATTGTAGTCTGATCGTTTGCAATGGTTCTGAGCATGCGTGTTTGTACCTTGTACAAAAGTCCGATGCTTTTGCATACACACGGTCGGACTTTGCTCCATCGGACTTCTGTTGTCAAAAAGTTTGTCCGTTCGCAGAGCCAACAAAAGTCCGATGAAAACAGAAAAAGTTTGTCCGATGGAGCGTACACACAGTCGGATGTTGCTCCAAAACAGCTAATTTGCATGTTTGTTGTCAAAAAGTCCGACCGTGTGTACGGGCCTTTACTCTTGGCAATGATTATTCAAAAAGTGTCCCTGAGTGTACTCTGCACATACAGCCCTTTAGTGGGTGGGTGTCTGTTTTCTTAAAAAAAGGGGTACCCCTGTAGGTGACTGCAAAGGGCCTAGCACCTGTCAGTGTTCGTCGGCTTTCATTGGACCCCTCCTGTAGGTGGTGCACATGCAGCTGTCCCTTTAAAACTGTACACAAGGGATAGCTGATGGGCTGTTAAGTAAGGGACAGTCTCAGTTGGTATTAATTGTAGGCAGCAAAGTGTCAAGCTCGGTAGTTCCCCTCACCACTCCCAGTATGCAACAGATCAGGTCCAGTACACTTGAGTGTTGAATTTTGAGTGTCATGGCAAAGGCCGTGATACTTACGTACATAGGATTTATTCAGTTTTTATTTTTAATAAATTTGCAAAGATTTCAAGTTTCATTCACGATGTCATTGTGGGTTATTGTTTCTAGAATTATGAGGAAAATAATGAATTTAATCCACTTTGGAATAAGGCTGTAACAAAATGTGGAAAAAGTGAAGCGCTGTGAATACTTTCCAGATGCACAGAATATATGGTGTTACAGCTCATTTTCGTAATGTGTGTTCTGATGTGTGTTAAGGTATAGAGCAGGGATATGCAATTAGCAGACCTCCAGCTGTTGCAGAACTACAAGTCCCATGAGGCATAGCAAGACTCTGACAGCCACAAGCATGACACCCCGAGGCAGAGGCATGATGGGACTTGTAGTATTGCAACAGCTGGAAGTCCGCTAATTGCATATCCCTGGTATAGAGCAAACTCAGCACTCCAGCAAGTCCCTTGTGACATTGCAAGACTGACAGCCCTAGGCATGATCCTCACAGGCAGAGGCCTTAAGGGATCTGTAGTTTCACCGCAGCTGGAGTGTCGAGTTTGCCTAACCGCTGGCATGGGGTGTGCTGTGACCAAGCTCTAAGCCCTTGTACACACGGTCGGAGATTCCGACAACCAAATCCGTCGGATTTTGTCCGTCGGATCTTGTCCGAAACTGTTGCATACACACGGTCGGACAAAGTTGTCGAAAAATCCGATCTTTCAGAACGTGATGATGTAATTTCGTTACAATGGGACTACGTTCAGGCTAGTAGCCAATAGCTTTGATGTAGGAATTTGATCTGAGCATGCGTGGCACTTTGTCTGATCGGAATTCTCTACACATGATCGGAGTATGTCCAATCGGACCAGTTTGTCAGAAAATATTTCCAGCAAGTTGGAAAATTTGGTCCGACGGATATTCCGACGGAAACAGTCCGATGCATAACACACACAGTCGGATTATCCGACAACACGGTCCGATAGGACACATTCCAACGGATTCTCCGACCGTGTGTACAAGGGCTGAGAATGGATGCCAATGCACATATACAATGCATTACTGCATGCGTTATGATGTGAATGAACCCTCAGGGCCCATTTACGTTTTTGCAGTGTGTTAACACATGTTGCACGCTAACATAATCTGCACTACCGTGTTTTGCCATGCGTTGTGGTGCGGTGCAATACAGGTGTGTTGCCTTAGTATGATGGGGTGCCATTCAATATGCAGTAATGTAGTTGTGCATGTTATATATATATGCATTTATATATGCATACAGCAACCTCTATGCAAAAATGTACACAAGACCTAACAGCGTGTTCCTTGAATTCATTCTCACTTATCGCCAGATGGGGGCGACGATGATAATCAGCCCTGTGAGTCAGTGAACTAGTAAAAGCAACAGATGGCGGTGCTTTGCTGCCACCTAGTGAATGAAATTGGTAACTTATTTGAGTTCAAGGCAATGAGTAGCAGTAATCCTAGTGACCAACAATTAGGTGGAATATATATATGCTTGTTTTTGTAGCAGTTATCAGAATGATAGGAAGGGATTTTAAGTGCATAAAAATTCATTCTCAATGACAATTATTATTTACCCTTTAACAGAATTTGCTCTCATATGGTCTTCAGTTCAATCGCTTAGAAAAAAAAAAAAAATTATATATATATATATATATATATATATATATATATATATCATGATCAAATGAACTAATGATCATATGAGAGCAAATTCTGTAAAAAGGTAAATAATAATAATAATTATATATATATATATATATATATATATATATATATATATATATATATATATATATATATATATATATATATATATATATATATATATACACACACACACTCACTGGCAACTTTATTAGGTACACTTTGCTAGTCCCGGGTTGGACCCCCTTTTGCCCTCATTCTTGGTGGCATCGACTCAACAAGGTGTTGGAAACGTTCCTCGGAGCTTTTGCTCCATAGTGACATGATAACATCACACAGTCGCTGCAGATTTGTCAGCTGCACATCCATGATGCCAATCTCCCATTCCACCACATCCCAAAGGTGCTCTATTGGATGGGATAAGATCTGGGCCCCTCTACCACTACCTATTAAACCTGTAAAGTGGCAGATGTATCCCCCTTTTGACTTCAGAACTGCCTTCATTCTTTGTGGCAAAGACTCAAGAAGGTGTTGGAAACATTCCTCAGATATTTTGCTGCATAGTGACATGAAAACATTACGCAGTCCCTGCAGATTTGTTGGCTGCACATCCATGATGCGAATCTCCCGTTCCACCACATCCCAAAGGTGCTCTATTGGTTGAGATCTGGTGAGTGTGGAGACCATTGGAGTGCAGTGACCTCATTATCCAGTGGTGAGATGATTGGAGATTTGTGACATGGTGCATTATCCTGCTGGAAGGAGCCATCAGAAGATGGGGACACTGTAGTCATAAAGGGATGGACATGGTCAGCAACAATACTCAGGTAGGCCGTGGTGTTTAAACGATGCTCAATTGGTACTAAAGGGCCCAAAGTGTGCCAAGAAAATATCCCCCACACCATTACACCACCCCCACCACCAGCCTGAACCGGTGATACAAGGCAGGATGGATCCATGCTTTCATGTTGTTTACACCAAATTCTGACCCCAACATCTGAATGTCGCAGCTGAAATCAAGACTCATCAGACCAGGCAACGTTTTTCCAATCTTCTATTGTCCAATTTTGGTGATCCTGTGTGAATTGTAGCCTCAGTTTCCTGTTCTTAGCTGACAGGAGTGGCACCCGGTGTGGTCTTCTGCTGCTGTAGCCCACCTGATTCCAGGTTTCATGTGCAGTGCATTCAGAGATGGTATTCTGCATACCTTGGATGTAATAAGTGGTTATTTGAGTTACTGTTGCCTTTCTATCATCTCCAGCCAGTCTGCCCATTCTCCACTGACATCAACAAGACATTTTCCTCCACACAAATGCCGCTCACTGGATATTTTCTCATTTTTGTACCATTCTCTGTATACCCGAGAGAGAGGTTTTTGAAATACCAACAACCATGCCACATTCAAAGACGCTTAAATCCCCTTTCTTCCCCATTCTGATCCTCAGTTTAAACATCAGCAGGTCGTCTTCACTATGTCTAGATGCCAAAATAAATTGGGTTGCTGCCATGTGATTGGCTGATTAGCAATTTGTGTTACCAAACAATTGAACAGGTGTACCTAATCAAGTAGTATGTATCCATACACACAGTATATAGCAAAATTCTATAACTGGGGGTTGCAGCATAGATAAAGTTTAAATGTCCATCAGTCATGAATAAACTTTATGTATGCTGCAACCCCCTATTTAGATCAGTTGCCCCCAGCACAGGGCCCCCATAGATTAGTGGCCCCAATAGATTAGTGGCCCCAATCACAATGTCCCAATAGATGCATTGCCCATCACAGTGTCCCCAAGGATTAGTTGTCCCATCACAGTGTCCTCCCAGTGGCGGCTGGTGCTCAAATTTTTTTTGGGAGAGGTGCAAACAAACTGAAAAATTCAGAAAAATACAAAAAAAAAACCATTAATTGCAGTCTCACTGTGCCCATCAAATTCAGCCACTATGCCATCAAATTAAACCACTGTGCCTATCAATTGCAGCCACTGTGCCAATCAAATGCAGCTACTGTACCCCATCAAATGCAGCCACTGTACCCCATCATATGCCACCACTGTGCCCATCAATTGCTTCCACTGTGACCCCCCCCCCCGCGCCCGCTCGCTGTCTGATCAGCACTTACCCTATCTTTGGTGGCGGGTCAGGCAGCTGGTGACGGCAGCGAGCTGTGGAACCTTGCAGCGGATCAGACAGCAGTGAGCTGTGTCCTCCATGCATCTCTCTCCCTCCTCCTGATAGGCGTCCAATAGCAGTGCCTGTCCTTTCAGCCAATCAGGTGAGGGGTAACAGACCTGCGCTTCCTAATTGACAGAGAGGCGGTTCAAGCGAATACTCATTCGCTTTTTTAACACACCTGGGTGGACTCCGAGCGCAATGCTTTGTGCTCCGAGTTCATCTTTTTTGAAGCCTATCAGAGCCTATGGCTCTAATCGGGTGCTTTAAAAATACACCCTCGCCACTGTAATCCAGGCGCCCGGCATCCAAAAAGGGGCCAGACGCCTGAAAAGGGGGTGGGGTTGGTGGCCATGAATAGATTGATGCAATGCAGGAATTCGCTGATCACTGACATTACCAGTAAAAACTAAATTTTTAAAAAAAATTTTGGATATGTATTATAGCAGAAAGTTAAAAATTTATTTATTTTTTTCAAAATTGTCATTTTTTTTGTTTATATTGCAAAAAAATAAAAACTACAGAGGTAATCAAATATCACCAAAAAAAAATAAAAAATTCTATTTTTGGGAAAAAAAAAGACACAAAAAAGACGGTACATTTTATTTGGGTACAGCATTGCATGCCCAAGCAATTGTCAGTTAATGTAACGCAGTGCCATTATAGCAAAAAATGGCCTGGTAAGGGGTAAATCCTTACGGGGCTGAAGTGGTTAAAGTTCAGTTGGGCATTAAAGATTTGTAAATAATTCATGGTTACAGACCTGCCAGACCTAAAAAGAAAGTAACACAGCAGTATTCTTTATGTTGTCTACATGTACAAAGTGATTTCTTTTTGTCAATAATAAAAATTAAATGAAAATAAAGTAACCTGCAACTCATAAACTCCATTCACATTTGGCATTTGGGATCCCAAGCAGAATCTCTAATTGCACAGCACAAAATGCATGCTCGGGTGCTGTTCATTTTCAATTGCACCGAAAACGCGGTTTGGTTTTGCTGAGATTATTGTGCGATAAATTGCATGGCATTCGTGGCAAACTGCAACACGGGAAGCATGTCACCCAACAAGGAGCAGGGAAACAAGCTTTAATGGTGAGCCCCTCCAGGTGGCTATAATGTAAGGTGCTTGGAACCAGGAAGTTAACCAGGGGAACTCAAAGGTTTGACAAAGTGGCCACACTCCGAAACACGTAACCACAACCATTTATGTCATATATGACATCATCACGACCAGCAACACTTCCTTGCTGTCCACATTGGTTCTCATCCATGTGATATATATACACACACATTCTGTTGCTTTTGTTGGCTCTTCCTGATGTTCCCCGGGTTAATGTCCTGGCTCCAAGCACCATACATCACATTCACCCGAAGGGACTTGCTCACCGTTGACCACCTGGAAGGTTGCCACCTGCTGGAGACTTATTGATACACTTTTTAATATCTAGTAAATGTGAGTGCATTTTTCATTTCATAAATATGTTTTAACCACTTGCCCACAGGGAGATTTCCCCCCTCAGGATCAGGCCATCTTTTTCTTTTTGACAACTGCATGGTCATGTAACGCTGCACACAAGTGAAATTTATATCATTTTTTTCCTACAAATAAGGCTTTCTTTTGGTGGTATTTGATCACCACTGTTTTTTTTTTTTGTGCTATAAACTAAATATGACAGCAAATTCTGAAAAAAAACAATAATTTTTACTTTCTGCTATAAAACACATCCAATAAAAAATTGTAACATTCAAATTTCTTCATAAATTATGAATATGATTTCTGCTACATATTTTTGTGAAAAAAAAAAAATCCGCAGGGTGCCCCCCTTCCCCAAAGCACCCACCTCCCCCATGTTCAGGGCATGCGGCCTGGTACGGTTCAGGAGGGGGGGAAACTCGCTTGTCCCCACCTCCTTTAGTGACCAGCTGGGCTGAGTGCTCAGATAAGGGTCAGGTATGGATTTTGGGGGGGACACCACTCTGTTTTTTTGACGTAGGGGGTTCCCCTTAAAATCCATACCAGACCTAAGGGCCTGGTATGCCTTTGGAGGGGAATTCCCTTTCGCAGTCGCTGCAATAGGAAAATTTGTTTTTCCTATTGTAGCCAGCGTGAGATTTACAGTACCCTGTCGTCGAGAACCAGCACGATAGGATCGCACTGGAAACATTCTCGTGGGCAGGTGCTGTAGATGCCCTTGTGTCGTATTTGGTCCGTCGGACCACCATACGAATAGGTTTCCCGCTAGGAACTGGGTCCAGCGGAGTTTCGGCGGGAAAATTTCAAACATGTTCTATTTCTAAAGTCCGTCTGATTTTTGGCAAACAAAGGTCCGATGGAAGCCCAGGCACGATCTAATTGTCCGACGGATTTGTTCTGTTGGACCTTTGCTGTCAATTTGCTGTGTACGTGGAATAATAGTGCAACTAAAGCCCATGAGGTACTGAATTTGCAGTATTGCGGCTTTATACTACTACTTTAAAGTGGACTGGTTCTCATCAGCCAAGAATTGGCATGAAGGGGGGATTGAAGGGGGGTGCATGGGAGAATACAGAGGAGGTGCTAGAGGATCCGGCCGGCAGGAGTCCAAACCATCCTTGTTCTTCCTGAGAAGCAAGCACAGTGTATTGATTACGGTAAGGTGCTTATAACGCAGATTGAAAAGAATATCCATTTAGCATTAAAGCAGAGGAAGAAATACATCAAACCTTAAGAGATGGTTTTCAGTCCCCAGAAACCTTGTGAGTAGTACATGGCTGGGAGGAGTTCCAGATAGTGTAATCCTCAGTGACCCCCAACCACTCTGCTTCTCATGCCTCTGCAAACTTGCAGTGCATGGCTCCCTCATTCTTCAAAGCCTGCAAAAGGACCCGAGAATCTGTGGCATCAAGGAGAATGATCACTCTTAGTTGGCAACCCTTCTTGACCACCGTTACAAGGGTAAAGTCTCGGAACACATCCTGCCCTCACAGAGGGAGCACAGGATGAAATATCTTGAGGACACCTTAAAGAGGAGTTTAACCTCTTGAGATCCACGCTGTAGCCGAATGACGGCCTGCTTTGCTGGGACTATGTCTATTGACATCGTCCCGTGCACGAGCGGCCTGCGCACCCCCTGAGGGGCGCGCGCGGCGCGCTCTGTGATCAGCGAGTCTATGAGACTCGTCTGATCATAGATCGGAGCAAGGGGTCGATCCCGACCCCTTACCATGTGATCAGCTGTCAGCCAATGACAGCTGATCATGTGGCATAACAGAGCTGACAGTGTGAGGAGAAAAAAAAAAGCCGATCACCGGCGGCCGTGAGAGGGACTTTAGTCCCGATTACGGCCAGCTCATCGGTGCCCACCTGCCCCCTGCCAGTGCCACCCAAATATGAAAAAAGTGCCACCCATCAGTGCCCATAGTGCCACCCATCAGTGCCCACAGTGCCACCCATCAGTGCCCACAGTGCCACCTATCAGTGCGCACAATCTGCCTCAACAACAGTGCTGCACCTCAGTGCCCATCAGTGCCACCTATCAGTGCCACCTATCAGTGCCCATCAGTCCCATCTATCAGTGGTACCTATCAGAGCCCATTAGTGCCACCCATCAGTGCCATCTTATCTATGCCCATCTTTGCCCATCAGTGACGCCTTATCTGTGCCCATCATTACTACCTTATCAGTGCCTATCGGTGCCACCTTATCTGTGCCTATTAGTGCTGCCTTAACTGTGCCTATCAGTGCCCACCGGTGCAGCCGATCAGTGCCCACCAGTGCCGCCTCATCAGCGCATTTCAATGAAGGAGAAAAATTACCTGTTTGCAAAATTTTATAACAAACTATTAAACATGATTTTTTTTTTTTTTTTGCATCTTTTTTTGTTTGTTTAGCAAAAAATAAAACTCCCAGCTGTAATTAAATACCACCAAAAGAAAGCTCTATTTGTGGGAAAAAAATAGTATTGCACAGTGGAGGTAAGTATAACAGGGTTTTGTTTTTTAAAATGAGGCTTTACAACCCCTTTAAAGTGTGAGTTCTGTTGAAGTTTAAGCAACGCTCCCAACTGGCCCCCATTTGGAGGGATTGTCCCTGATTTGGAACCCAATCGCCCTCTAAATCTTTCCTCCTTAAAGCAGCTGTATACCCGCTGAATTTTTTTTTTCTTCCTGACCTGCAAAGGAAAAAGCATAATGAGCTAAGTATGCACCGCATACTAGCTCATTATGAAATACTTACCTTAGAACGAGGCCCCAACATCTGGCCCGATCCACGCTGAGGGAGCTGACATGTTCCCTCAGCGTTTCTTCCGGGTATCGTGGCTCTGGCGCTGTGAGTGGCCAGAGCCGCGATATTGTCACTCGTGCGCATGCGCGTGGGAGATTTCTTTCCAGCAGGCCATATTATAGGCTTTCCTGTAAAAGACAAAAAATTGACTATACAACCACTTTAATTGTCCCTCCTTTTAGTTTGGTGTATACTACACTAAACCTTTCATCTAGACTCTATATTATTGCCGGTTTCATTCTGTAACCTATTTCATCATTCTTTTATTTTATTATGTCATGTATTTTGTTATGCTATTTTCTTTTAATGATTTAAATTGTATTTTGTAATGTATTTATTTTATTATTTTGCAATAAAGGAAGGATAAAAAAAGCACTTCCGTGTATAACCAATAATTTATTTCATGGTCCCTGTGAGTTGTGGGCATGGCAGGAGGCGTGTTCTTCTACCAAGGGGTTGGCGAGACCCCGGGGGCGCAAGTAGGCAGTGTTCTTCCGGTGCCACACTAGACCCAGCTTCCGCGGAGGCCGGCCGCTGCACTGGCTCGTAGCTGGAGGGGTGCAGAAATCAGTGCCATGCTGCCCCCTCCAGAAGTTCCATCCACCTGATCCTCTTCTCCCCCTCCTTTCATGTCCTTGTGTCGGTGTGCTGACAGTGAGGTGACAGGCGGCTCACCAGAAGTGGCTGTCCTGTTTTGAGGTGATTACCACACGGCTCTTCCCGCCTAAATTAGCAGACGCAGTGTGCAGAGCGTGCTCCCTTCTTTTCCCGCTTCCCCCTCCCTGTCCGAATGTGAAGGCAGGAAGATTAAACAAGCCGACACTGACTGAGAGACCCCGGAGACCGTCCAAGTGAGTGATGAGCATTGTGACCACACCCTGACTCCTCTCTCCCTCTCTGCCTTTCTCTCTCCTCTCCTTCTCTCTGCCCCCCACTCTGCCTCTCTTACTCTCACTCTCCTGCCCTCCCTGTCTCTGACCTCTTAGGCCCCTTTCACACTGGGGCGGTGCGGGCGTCGGCGATAAAGCGCCGCCATTTTTAGTGGTGGTCTTCGGCCACTAGCGCGGCGGTTTTAACCCCCCCCGCTAGCAGCCGAAAAAGGGTTAAAACCGCCCTCAAAGCGCCGTTGCTGCGGCGCTTTGCCGGCGGTATAGCCACGCTGCCCCATTGATTTCAATGGGTAGGAGCGGTTTAGGAGCAGTGAATACACCGCTCCCTCAGCGCTCCAAAGATGCAGCTAGCAGGACTTTTTTCACCATCCTGCCAGCGCACCGCTCCAGTGTAAAGGCCCTCCGGCTTTCACACTGGAGTGAAAGGGGCCGTTTTTTTCAGGTGCTACACAGGCGCCCCAGTGTAAAAGGGGCCTTACTCTCTCACCCTCCCCCTCTCTCTGCCCTCTCGCTCTCTCTGCCCTCTCGCTCTCTCTGCCCTCTCGCTCTCTCTGCCCTCTCGCTCTCTCTGCCCTCTCACTCTCTCTCTCTGCCCTCTCACTCTCTCTGCCCTCTCGCTCTCTCTGCCCTCTCACTCTCTCTCTCTCTGCCCTCTCACTCCCTCTCTCTGCCTTCTCACTCTCACCCTCCCCCTCTCTCTGCCCTCTCTCTCTGCCCTCTCTCTCTCTCTCTCTGCCCTCTCACTCCCTCTCTCTGCCCTCTCGCTCTCTCCTGCTTCCCCTCTCTCCCCCCACTCTCTCTCTCTGGCCCTCTCACTCTCTCTCTGGCCCTCTCACTCTCTCTCTCTGCCCTCTCACTCTCTCTGCCCTCTCACTCTCTCTGCCCTCTCACTCTCTCTGCCCTCTCACTCTCTCTGCCCTCTCACTCTCTCTCTCAGCCCTCACACTCTCTCTCAGCCCTCACACTCTCTCTCTGCCCTCTCACACTCTCTCTCTGCCCTCTCACACTCTCTCTCTGCCCTCTCACACTCTCTCTCTGCCCTCTCACTCTCTCTCTGCCCTCTCTCTCTCTGCCCTCTCACTCCCTCTCTCTGCCCTCTCGCTCTCTCCTGCTCCCCCTCTCTCCCCCCCACTCTCTCTCTCTGCCCTCTCACTCTCTCTCTCTGCCCTCTCACACTCTCTCTCTGCCCTCTCACACTCTCTCTCTGCCCTCTCTCTCTCTGCCCTCTCTCTCTCTGCCCTCTCTCTCTCTGCCCTCTCTCTCTCTGCCCTCTCTCTCTCTGCCCTCTCACTCTCTCTGCCCTCTCACTCTCTCTGCCCTCTCTCTCTCTGCCATCTCTCACTCTCTCTGCCCTCTCTCTCTCTGCCCTCTCTCACTCTCTCTGCCCTCTCTCACTCTCTCTGCCCTCTCTCTCTCTGCCCTCTCTCTCTCTCTCTGCCCTCTCTCTCTATGCCCTCTCTCTCTCTCTGCCCTCTCTCTCTCTGTCTCTGCCCTCTCTCTCTCTGCCCTCTCTCTGTCTCTGCCCTCTCTCTCTCTGCCCTCTCTCTCTCTGTCTCTGCCCTCTCTCTCTCTGTCTCTGCCCTCTCTCTCTCTGCCCTCTCTCTCTCTGCCCTCTCTCTCTCTGCCCTCTCTCTGCCCTCTCTCTCTCTGCCCTCTCACCCACTCTCTCTCTGCCCTCTCACTCTCTCTGCCCTCTCACTCTCTCTCTCTCTGCCCTCTCACTCTCTCTCTGCCCTCTCACTCTCTCTCTCTCTGCCCTCTCTCTCTCTCTGCCCTCTCTCTCTCTCTGCTCTCTCTCTCTCTCTGCTCTCTCACTCTCTCTGCCCTCTCACTCTCTCTGCCCTCTCACTCTCTCTGCCCTCTCACTCTTTCTGCCCTCTCACTCTTTCTGCCCTCTCACTCTTTCTGCCCTCTCACTCTTTCTGCCCTCTCACTCTCTGCCCCCTCTTTCTCTCTGCCCCCTCTCTCTCTCTCTGCCCCCTCTCTCTCTCTCTGCCCCCTCTCTCTCTCTGCCCTCTCTCTCTCTGCCCTCTCTCTCTCTGTCTCTCTGCCCCCCTCTCTCTCTACCCTCTCTCTCTCTGCCCTCTCACTCTCTCTCGCTGCCCTCTCACACCCTCTCTTACTCTCTCCTTGCTCCCACCTCCAAAGCAAACATTTATTTTATTGCAGCTTTACAAATTTTAGATGTGGTGGCCGCACTTGTGTGTTTTTTTTTTTTTTTTTTAGGTTTTATTTCTTTTATCTTCACCTGCATCATGCTAACATTTCTGATGGCTGACCTGCTCATTGGCATAGCGAGGGGGGCCGTGGGGTCAGGCGCAACCTTTTTTGGGGGGGGGGTGACATTCCGCCCCAGTGAGCGTCTTCACCCGGCTCCATCCTAAATTTGATCTGTGTCCCTGCGCTTTGGCCACCATGTTTAATTTCCGGCTGGCCCTTGGGGGTCGTGTTGCTGGCCCGAGGGATTGGACATGGTCTGGGGAGAGGGAGCAGTCAGTAAGTCTGGTGTGTAATGTAGCCGTCAGAGTGTGTGGTGGTCTGGTCAGTGTGTAGTGTAGTGTAGTGTATTGGTCAGTGTGCAGTGTAGTGGTCAGTGTGCAGTGTAGGGGTCTGGTCAATGTGTAGTGTAGGGGTCTGGTCAGTTTGTAGTGTAGGGGTCTGGTCAGTGTGTAGTGTAGTGGGTAGTGTGTAGTGTAGTGGTCAGTGTGTAGTGTAGGGGTCTGGTAAATGTGTAGTGTAGGGGTCTGGTCAGTGTGTAGTGTAGGGGTCTGGTCAGTGTGTAGTGTAGGGGTCTGGTCAGTGTGTAGTGTAGGGGTCTGGTCAGTGTGTAGTGTAGTGGTCTGGTCAGTGTGTAGTGTAGTGGTCTGGTCAGTGTGTAGTGTAGTGGTCTGGTCAGTGTGTAGTGTAGGGGTATGGTCAGTGTGTAGTGTAGTGTATTGGTCAGTGTGTAGTGTCTAGTCAGTGTGCAGTGTAGTGGTCAGTGTGCAGTGTAGTGGTCAGTGTGCAGTGTAGTGGTCAGTGTGTAGTGTAGGGGTCTGGTCAGTGTGTAGTGTAGGGGTCTGGTCAGTGTGTAGTGTAGGGGTCTGGTCAGTGTGTAGTGTAGGGGTCTGGTCAGTGTGCAGTGTAGTGGTCAGTGTGCAGTGTAGTGGTCAGTGTGTAGTGTAGGGGTCTGGTCAATGTGTAGTGTAGGGGTCTGGTCAGTTTGTAGTGTAGGGGTCTGGTCAGTGTGTAGTGTAGTGGGTAGTGTGTAGTGCAGGGCTCGACAAACCCCGGGCGCCAGATCGCATTGGCGACTAGAATTTGTGATCTGGCGCCTGGGGCAGCACAGCGGGGGTATCCTGTCTCCTTCCACCCCCCCCCCTGGCGTGATCGTGTCGGGCCGCGCCGCCGCCGGCCGGTAATTGAGGCCGCGGCTTTGAGGCCTTCTGTGGTCCTATGTTTAGTTCTGTAATCTGGCGCCATCTAGTGGTGGCTGTTGGTATGACAGCCAGCGATGCTAATGATGCTATCACTGCCTACCCATCTTACCTTTACTTAGAATAAAAAAAAAAAAAAAAAATTTGTGTGTTTGTGTGTGTGTGTATATATATATATATATATATATATATATACACACACACACACACACACACACATATACATATATATATATATATATATATGTGTTTAGGAGTTCTAACAACCTAGAGAATAAAATGGTGGTCGTTGCAATACTGTCTGTCACACCGTATTTGTGCAGCGGACTTACAAGCGCATTTTCGGGGAAAAAGTCTTATTTTTTTAATTAAATATAACAGTAAAGTTGGCCCAATTTTTTTATATTGTGAAAAATAATGTTACACCGAATAAATTGATACCCAACATGTCACGCTTCAAAATTGCGTCCGCTCATGGAATGGCGACAAACTTTTAGCCTTTAAAATCTCCATAGGCGACGTTTAAAAAATTCTACAGGTTGCACGTTTTGGGTTACAGAAGAGGTCTAGGGCTAGAATTATTGCTCTCGCTCTACCGAACGCAGCGATACCTCATGTGTGGTTTGAACACCGCTTTCCTATGCGGGCGCTACTCACGTATGCGTTCGCTTCTGCACGCAAGCTTGGCAGGACAGTGTGCAGTGTAGTGGTCAGTGTGCAGTGTAGTGGTCAGTGTGTAGTGTAGGGGTCTGGTCAGTGTGTAGTGTAGGGGTCTGGTCAGTGTGTAGTGTAGTGGGTAGTGTGTAGTGTAGTGTAGTGTAGTGGTCAGTGTGTAGTGTAGGGGTCTGATCAATGTGTGTAGTGTAGTGTAGTGTAGTGGTCAGTGTGTAGTGTAGGGGTCTGATCAATGTGTAGTGTAGGGGTCTGGTCAGTGTGTAGTGTAGGGGTCTGATCAATGTGTAGTGTAGGGGTCTGGTCAGTGTGTAGTGTAGGGGTCTGGTCAGTGTGTAGTGTAGTGGTCTGGTCAGTGTGTAGTGTAGTGGTCTGGTCAGTGTGTAGTGTAGTGGTCTGGTCAGTGTGTAGTGTAGTGGTCTGGTCAGTGTGTAGTGCAGTGGTCTGGTCAGTGTGTAGTGTAGGGGTATGGTCAGTGTGTAGTGTAGTGGTCTGGTCAGTGTGTAGTGTAGTGGTCTGGTCAGTGTGTAGTGTAGTGGTCTGGTTAGTGTGTAGTGTAGGGGTCAGTGTGTAGTGTAGTGGTTTAGTCAGTGTGTAGTGTAGTGGTTTGGTCAGTGTGTAGTGTAGTGGTCTGGTCAGTGTGTAGTGTAGTGGTCTGGTCAGTGTGTAGTGTAGGGGTATGGTCAGTGTGTAGAGGTCTGGTCAGTGTGTAGTGTAGTGGTCTGGTCAGTGTGTAGTGTAGTGGTCTGGTTAGTGTGTAGTGTAGGGGTCAGTGTGTAGTGTAGTGGTTTGGTCAGTGTGTAGTGTAGGGGTCTGGTCAGTGTGTAGTGTAGGGGTCAGTGTGTAGTGTAGGGGTCAGTGTGTAGTGTAGTGGTTTGGTCAGTGTGTAGTGTAGGGGTTTGGTCAGTGTGTAGTGTAGGGGTCTGGTCAGTGTATAGTGTAGTGGTCAGTGTGTAGTGTAGTGGTCAGTGTGTAGTGTAGGGGTCTGGTCAGTGTGTAGTGTAGGGGTGTGGTCAGTGTGTAGTGTAGGGGTCTGGTCAGTGTGTAGTGTAGGGGTCTGGTCAGTGTGTAGTGTAGGGGTCTGGTCAGTGTGTAGTGTAGGGGTCTGGTCAGTGTGTAGTGTAGGGGTCTGGTCAGTGTGTAGTGTAGGGGTCTGGTCAGTGTGTAGTGTAGGGGTCAGTGTGTAGTGTAGTGTAGGGGTCAGTGTGTAGTGTAGTGTAGGGGTCAGTGTGTAGTGTAGGGGTCAGTGTGTAGTGTAGGGGTCAGTGTGTAGTGTAGGTGTCAGTGTGTAGTGTAGTGGTCAGTGTGTAGTGTAGAGTAGTGGTCAGTGTGTAGTGTAGTGGTCAGTGTGTAGTGTAGTGGTCAGTGTGTAGTGTAGTGGTCAGTGTGTAGTGTAGTGGTCAGCGTGTAGTGTAGTGGTCAGTGTGTAGTGTAAGGGTCAGTGTGTAGTGTAGTGTAGTGGTCAGTGTGTAGTGTAGTGGTCAGTGTGTAGTGTAGGGGTCAGTGTGTAGTGTAGGGGTCAGTGTGTAGTGTAGGGGTCAGTGTGTAGTGTAGTGGTCAGTGTGTAGTGTAGGGGTCAGTGTGTAGTGTAGGGGTCAGTGTGTAGTGTAGTGGTCAGCGTGTAGTGTAGTGGTCAGTGTGTAGTGTAGTGGTCAGTGTGTAGTGTAAGGGTCAGTGTGTAGTGTAGTGGTCAGTGTGTAGTGTAGTGGTCAGTGTGTAGTGTAGGGGTCAGTGTGTAGTGTAGTGGTCAGTGTGTAGTGTAGTGGTCAGTGTGTAGTGTAAGGGTCAGTGTGTAGTGGTCAGTGTGTAGTGTAGGGGTCAGTGTGTAGTGTAGTGGTCAGTGTGTAGTGTAGTGGTCAGTGTGTAGTGTAGTGGTCAGTGTGTAGTGTAAGGGTCAGTGTGTAGTGTAGTGGTCAGTGTGTAGTGTAGTGGTCAGTGTGTAGTGTAGTGGTCAGTGTGTAGTGTAGTGTAGTGGTCAGCGTGTAGTGTAGTGGTCAGCGTGTAGTGTAGTGGTCAGTGTGTAGTGTAGTGGTCAGTGTGTAGTGTAGTGTAGTGGTCAGTGTGTAGTGTAGTGGTCAGTGTGTAGTGTAGTGGTCAGTGTGTAGTGTAGTGGTCAGTGTGTAGTGTAGTGTAGTGGTCAGTGTGTAGTGTAGTGGTCAGTGTGTAGTGTAGTGGTCAGTGTGTAGTGTAGGGGAAGAGGCAGATTTGAGATAATTATATACAAATGATTACTCTTAAAAATAGACTGACAATGTATAATACAAAACAGATTACAGCTCACACATGCAAACATGACATTTATCCTGCAAGGCTAGTTAAAAACACCTGAACATATTCAAAAATACTGGGGTGACAATGTATAATGGGGGGGGGGGTGCCGATACAGATTCTCGCCAAGGGCGCTGGAGACCCTAGGTCTGCCACTGCTTCTACTACAAAGTTTGTGCTGAAATGTGTCAGGTATTCTAAACCTCTATCTGTGCCACTCAAAGATGTGTGAAAGAAAACACAAAGGGGGTTATTTACTAAAGGAAAATCCACTTTGCACTGAAAGTGCACTTGGAAGTAAAGTCGAAGTCACTGTAGATCCAAAGGGGGACATGCAAGGAAAATAAAAAAACAGCATTTTAGCTTGCACCTAATTGTATGATAAAATCAGCAGAGCTTCCCCTCATTTCAGATTTACCCCTTAGATTTAGAGGGACTGCACTTCCAGGTGCACTTTCAGTGCAAAGTGGATTTGCCTTTAGTAAATAACCCCCAAAGTGTTGCTTGTGCCAACTCTTCATCATGTGCAGCATGTCAGAGGCAGGTCTAGGATTTTTGACACCCTAGGCAAAACCTTATTTTGCACCCCCCCTTGGCTCCACCCCTGACCCCACCCCTTTGCTCTGCCCATATATACCCCACCTTTTTAATGAAGCGCCCATCAAATTCAGCCTCACCAGTACCCATAAATGAATGTTTGCTTGCTTCCATTCATTTGGGAGTTGGGACATAGACACAGTCCTCCGCCGCAGCTGCGCCATTGACATTATGGGGGTTATTTACGAAAGGCAAATCCACTTTCTACTACAAGTCCACTGCAAGTGCACTTGGAAGTGCAGTCGCTGTAAATCTGAGGGCGACATGCAAGGAAAATACAAAAAAGCATTTTAGCTTGCACATGATTGGATGATAAAATCAGCAGAGCTTCCTCTCATTTCAGATTTACAGTGACTGCACTTCCAAGTGCACTTGCAGTGCAAAGGGGATTTGCCTTTTTCCTAAATAACTCCCTATGTGCGAACAGAGCGGCAGCTGCCTGCTAATGCTGAGACTCAGTTGCTTGCTGCAGAGAGAAGAGAGTAGGAACACCAGTGGCCGGGCACCCTAGGCAGCAGTGCGCCCTAAGCGGGTGCCTAGTTTGCTTAGTGGTAGCACCAGCCTTGGTCAGAGGTGTCAGTGGTGGGGGTGGGCAGAGCAAATATGCAAATGAGATGACAGCAGGGCAGACACTGACAACAAATTCTTCTGGGTGTGTCATCTAGAAGAAATCCGCCAATTTATGTATTACAGTGAAACTTTGGTTTGTGAGCATAATTCGTTCCAGAAACATGTTTGTAATCCAAAGCACTCTTATTTCAAAGCGAATTTCCCCATAGCAAACAATGGAAACTCCAATGATTCGTTCCACAAATAAAAAATACAGTATAAAGTGTACTGTAAACATAAAACAAAACTGCACTTCAAAATACAGTACTGTAGGACTTCTGTACTGTACCTCTGTATTGCAAAAGTTTTAATATAAAAAAAAGAATGTGCACAGTGACAATGTTAAGGAGTCTGGTGCTCACCTATTTAAAGCCGCTGTGTATACTCTATGTAGAGTAAAGCCGCTGGTGTACACAGCTCTGTATGTGGCCAGAGGTTGGTTCTCATCTATTTAAAGTTGCTCTGTATACAATACTGCATGTTCAGTAAAGCTGATGGTGTACAGTACAACGCTGTATGTGGCCACAGGTTCAGCTCACAGCGCTTCCTAGAGAACCCGGGAACTGTTGACATCACTTCCAGGTACACCCGCTCCTGCTGGGAGTGTCTGCGTGCCTCCGGGAAGTGCTGGGAGCCACCATCGCCCGCAAATCTCTGGCCACATACAAAGCTGTACTGTATGCTGTACACCAGTGGCTTCACTGTACATTTACACAGCGGCTTTACATGGATGAGCAGCAGACTCCTTCACATTGTCACTGTGCACATATTTTTTTTTTTACCTTTAAAACTTTTGCAATACAGAGTGTGGCAGAGCGAGGCTCTGTCCCTATGAAATTGGAGGTAAAAGAGACACAGAGTTTGCATATCTGCGGACTGCAAGACTACAGAGTTTAGAGTTTAAATGGAGAAAACTGCTCTGTCAGGCCTGCTTGTATTGATCTGGAAGCAGTGGCGGCCCTTCCATTCCCGGGCACGGCCCCCCCCCCGCCCCCTCCCGCTGTAGTCACAAAAAGAATTAAAAAAAAAGCAATGTCCTTTAACTAAGTGCACTGTGTCTGGGTCCACTATGGGAAGTGCCACGTCAATGCAATCACGAGATTTCAGACGTGGTGCTTCATTGGCGGGGTTTGGAGATGCTTTGTGGCGCAATCGATCGCCGTGGCGCAAAAGATGGCCGCCGTGAGGACTAATCCTGTGTGTTCAGTGGTATGTAGGTCTACCTGCCTGCCTGGGAGGGTGTCCTGCTTCACCCCCCCCCCCCCCCCCCCAGCTATTCACTCACAATCTGCTGGATTAGACAGAGTCTGACATGTGCAGGAGAGCAGAGGAAAGGAGGGGGGGGGGGGGCGGGACTGCACAGTTCTGATCAGAGCAATGCTTCTCTTATTAACCACTAAATCCCTCTCTCATCTGTCCTGTCTTATCTATCTATCATTCTCTTCCACCCAATATCTATCTATCTATCTGTCTGACTATCTATCTATGTGTGTATTTGTCTCTGTTTGTGTATTTATCTATCAGTCTAGAACCACATAAGTCTAGAGGGGAAATATTCAGAGTGATTCTTCTTGTCTTAATTGGAAGCAGTGAGTAGAAAAACTTAAGTCAGTATTGGGTACCAATCTCTCTCTCTCAGAGCCAATCAGTGGGTTTGTTTGTCTCACTGTGCATTCTGGGAGAGGCTACTTAAGGTGCTCAAGTCATGTGGTTCTGGGTTCCGGTCCAGAAGTATGTTCTGACTCCATGGTCCTGGTCCTCCTGACCAGCCCCCAGAGGCACTCATGGCCTGGGGTGCGGATCCATCAGTTTCCGAGTCTCGGAACTGGCTAGTCCGAGGCACAGGAACTGGAAGGAGGGTTCTAAAGTGGTCCGGTGCCGTCTCTGGTCTTGGAGAGGCCCAGCAACTCGTCATGTAACCAGGGGAGGACTCTTCGGAAAAGGGCCACGTGCGAGGCTGGCTGCCCGGTAAGAGCGTGGATGCTGAGCTGTATGGACACTAATTTATCCACATTTCTTACGGTATCGCCGGACCGGCTGCAAGATACTGGTACTGTAAGAAGGTTCCTACTTTCATCCTTCGGTTACAACGAAGTTCCTGTGAGACTTTCTGTGTTCATCTAAAAGTTTGCAACCAAGTCTGTGGCAGAGACTTTGCTAAGTTTGAGTCATTAGTCGGCTGTCAACCAGGATTTATCTGATGGTGAAAATATCCAGTTGTGAGTGGCTATTCCCTGGATCACCTAGAAAGAGACATTTAGTAAGTGTCAGTAGTTTCCAATGTACCTGAGCTTCCATGCCTATACCCTCTATTCCCAACTGAGAGACTGTGTTTCCGTTCAATGTTTTAAGCAAATAAAAATTCCTAAAGGAATTGAAGTGTCAGTCTCTGCAGTTATTGGGCCATCAACCTCGGGAACCCCTAGACAAGAATGACGAGTTACAAGGTGGAGGAGGTAAACGGTAAGCCCAAGAAAACCAGCCGTTCTTTCCGGGGTCAGTGCTACATCACACAAGTGGGTGGGCTCAGGGCGCAGTGCTCTGCGCCACGAGCTCACCCTTTTTTGAAGCCTATTAGAGCCTTGGGCTGTAATCATGTGCTTAAAAAAAAAAACCCCATAGAAATCTATGCATCCAGCGCCCTGCATGTAGATTAGGGGCCAGGTGTACGGAGTAGGGGGGTGATGCCACCACCGCATTGTTATAGCCACTGTTACCCAGATGTTTTGAATTTAGTAGTAAGCTCTACATGGTTTAAGATTTTTGTCTTTTAGCTGTTCCTGCAGTGCCATTACTTAATTTCTGGGTGCTTAAAATGCCGCATTATTATTACTGTCCCAGCCCTTGTAGCCCTTTCTATCTGTGCAAGAAGCAGCCACCTCTTCGTTAACACCGGGTGGCCTATCATCATTCTATGTCTGGAATCTTCTTTTGTTGGCCTTCTGTGGATCCGTCTGTGAGTGTCTCCAGCCAATTTCTAGAATAAAATATGTTTTCTTGGTTTATAATGACTGGAATTTTGCTTTGAGCTACGGGGAAAGCTGTAATCCGTTTATATATGATAGTGAAGAAATATTGTATATTGTTTTCTTAATCTGTGTTTATTCCCCCATTGAAAAAGGGAAGTGCTTCTCTAATGCTATTGTTCTATTTTGTAACTTTGTTGTGCACTTGAAGTGTTTTGGGTGAAAAGAGGAACGTCATAAGCAGTGGCGTAGCGTGGGTTGGAAGCACCCGGGGCAAGGCAAGTAATTTGCCCCCGAGTCTTTTCAAATACAATAGTACTGACCTACCCGATTCCTATGCTGACCATTACACTAACCTACTTGATTTCAACACTGACCATTACACACTACACTGACCACTATACTATACTGTCCACTACACTGTCCACTACACTATATTGCCCACTACACTACACTGTCCACTGTACTGTCCACTACACTACACTATCTACCATACTGAACACTATACTGAGAAATACACTGTCCACTACACTACACTGTCCACTACACTACACTGTCTACTACACTACACTGTCTACTACACTACACTGTCCACTACACTACACTGTCCACTACACTACACTGACCACTATACTATACTGACCACTATACTATACTGTCTACTATATTGTGCACTATATCTATACTGACCACTACACTATACTGTCCACTATATTGTGCACTACACTACACTGACCACTATACTATACTGACCATAACACACCATACTACACTACACTAACCACCATACTACACTGACCACTAGGGTTGCAACAGATCGTCACCGATCTGTGATCCGAACTGGTCACCCTCTTCAGATTGGCACACGCTGACACGATCCGCGGAGTGCTCCGTGGCCTCGGTCTTAGGAAAGGCCGCAGCTTCGGCTTAGCTCTGGAGCTGCGGCCATCTTGGTGCACCCGACGGCCGTTTACAATGTGATCGCTCCGTCAAATGACAGAGCGATCACTTGTAAACAAACCGGCGTCATGATGATGCCGGTTCCTCTCTCCTCTCTGTGTACAGATCTGTACAGTGGAGGGGAGAGATCAGATGGCAGCAGCGCTGTGGGCTGGATCTGTAGTGCCCACAGCGCTGCTGTGACAATTACAGTCACAGCCATCCCTCCATACCCTGCTAATACCCAGCCAATACTCTGCAAATACCCAGCCAATACTCTGCAAATACCCAGCCAATACTCTGCAAATACCCAGCCAATACTCTGCCATACCCTGCCAATACTCTGCCATACCCTGCCAATACTCTGCCATACCCTGCCAATACTCTGCCATACCCTGCCAATACTCTGCCATACCCTGCTAATACTCTGCCATACCCTGCTAATACTCTGCCATACCCTGCTAATACTCTGCCATACCCTGCTAATACTCAGCGATACCCAGCCATACTCAGCCAATATTACAGTGGGGGAGATGATGTGGATATTACAGTGGGGAAGATTGTGGATAATACAGTGGGGTATGGCTGCAACTAACGATTATTTTCATAATCGATTAGTTGGCCGATTATTGTTTTGATTAATCGATTAATTGATTATACACCACACCTTTTTTTAAAGTTATTAATTTAGTTAATATGTAAAGTTTTAAAAAAAGGCAATTTATTTTTAAATATCTCTATGCAGTGGTAAATATAAATAACCAACTATATGGTTAGGGAGCAAAATATCTAATCCACTCTTAGAATAACAGACAGAAGAGATATACTGTATATATTAGAGGGATATTGTTAGGAATTCCCCTTGTGATCAGTAAAAACTCCAGGTGTTCTGAGAAGCAGGAAAATTTATTTCTGATGTGGCCCACAACAGAGAGACATGCTTACAGGACGAAAGCTGAAGAAAAAGGTCTGCCAAAAGACTGTGTCCCGCCTTCACATACCCCATAAGACAGGGGTTGACAAATTTGCTTGGAATCTAGGAGCCAGCTAAAAAAGTTAGGAGCCAGGTCCGTGACGGCGATCTGGACCTGTCCCTGGCCTGACATGGAGACGAGTGAGGGGAAGATAGCCCCCAGCCCCCCACATATGAGATCACCGCTCATTGGACACACCGCTCGAGTGCTAAATGGCCGCTGTGATGGGTCATTTAGCATGATCTGTGATTGGCTGTATCCAAGGGACACGGCCAACACAGAACTTCCCCGATGCTCGCCCATGGCGGCGTGCAGAGGGGAAGTAAACAGGATTTATAAATTTATAAATTAATAAATTTAATAATATATATATAATATAATGAGAAGCCATTTACCAGCCACCACACTCACCGTTGGGCAAAAAACAGGCACGGGAGCTTCACTCCATTAGGAATTAGCATTATTGGAATAGGGTGTAATTTCTACATCCACCACAAGATGGCGCCAGACTACCGAAAGATTTTAGAAGGCCGCAAAGCCGCGGCCTCAATTACTGGCCGGCGCGGCCCGATGGAATTGCGCGGCGGAGTTCGGGGTCCAAATGGAGACAGGATACCCCAGCAGCGTTGCCCCAGTCGCCAGGACACGAAATCTAGGCGCAAATGCGACCTGGCGACCGGGGGGTTTGTCGAGCCCTGCCATAAGAATAACATCTCTTTGCTTCTATTGGCTGAGGGAACATAAATAACGTTGTCATGGCACAGAATGGCACTTTATTAGCTATTCATGTTCCGTACATTCTTAGGCTATCATATTTAGTTAAATCTAATCATCCTACTTACTATGGAGTTAATTAGGACAAAACAATACAATGAGTTAATACAATAATGTGCTCAGAAGTAAGCTTTTTAACAAATCAGTCTCAGGACTATTGTTTTTCTAATAGTCACACAATAAACATTTAAAACTTTTCTAACAGATATATACTGTATATACTATTAGAGGAGAGATATACTATGTATACTATTAGAAGAGATATACTATTAGAGGCTATATACACTATTAGAGGAGAGATATTCTGTATATACCATTAGAGGGGATATACTGTATATACCGTAAGAGGAGAGATACTGTATATAATATTAGAGGAGAGAGATACTGTATATAATATTAGAGGAGATATATACTATTAGAGGAGAGATATACTGTATATACTTTTTTTTTTCTTCTCCAGTGTTTTGGAGCTTCGAGGTATGAATGGGCCCTAACTGGCCTTTGCAGCAAGGAGCACATGGAAGGGCGACACATGTAAAAAAAACAACAAAGAAATATTCCCAGCTCAACTTTCCAGCCAGCCTGCAACAAACCTGAATTGTCCTGTCTAACAGGTCATGTTAAAACCAGGGGTTTAGTTTGCACACATTTCCAAATATATGCGTAAGCTGCAGAGGCCCCCCAGAGTACTGCAGTCCTAACTCTAACTCTATAAATTTTGAGAGCCTCCAAAGTTGGAGCACATATATAATAATGGATATATTAAGGGAAAGTGTAGTTCTCAGTGACCCCCACTAGGGCAGCTAGGCGAGGTCCTCTTCTATTGGCAAGTTCTCCTAAAAGGGAAATCTCAGTTTGAAGTTGAGACAATGTGTCTGTTTTTATATAGTAACACAATGTAGAGGCAGGTCATTGTCACTGTGCCCCCCCCCCACGATAGCTCTGAGGATGGGGACGCCAAGTAACCATGGCTCTGTCTTGCAGGTGGATGGACTCTTCATCATCGGCTGGATCTACCTACCTTCTCATGACCCGCATGTGGACGAACCCATGAGGCTGAAACCCATATTACGGATCCACCTAATGGAGAAGAAAACCGCCGCTGTGGAGTGCAAGTATGGCCCCAAGGGGCCCACAATGGGCAGATACAGGTAAGAGGCTAAGGGCAGACCCCCCCCCCCCTTTTTTTTTTTCGGAAAAGGGAATTTTTTGTTATTGAATGCATTGTTTTTTTTTTTGTTTTAACTGTAAAAAAAAAAAAAATCATTTATTTTTACGATGACAAAACACAGAATTATTGCCAATAAATGCATTTTTTTATTTTCTTTAATTGTAAAAAGATGTCATTTATTTTTACGATGACAAAACACAGACTGATTGACCACAAACAACACAGAACTATTGACAATAAACCATAAATGCATTTTTTTTTTTTAACTGTACAAAAATGTCATTTATTTTTATGACGAAACACAGAATTATTGACAAAAAAAACAATAAATGCAATTTTTTTAAACTCTAATAACTATAAAAAAGTCATTTATTTTTACGATGACAATTTTTTTTTTTTATCAATTAACGTTTTATCCAATATATTTGCAATACACGTAAAACAGGGAAGGTGTGCAGTATATATTTGCTCTTTAACCGCTTAAGGACCGCCTCCTTCACATATACGAATGGCATGGCTGGGCACAAGCACGTACCTGTACGTTGCTCTTTAAGTGCCCAGCCGTGGGTCGCGAGCACGCCGGCGGCGGCACGCTCCCGACCCGCTCCAGAGTTCTGTGACCGTGACCGTGGCTGTGGGACCAGCGGACCCGATCGCCGCTGGTGTCCCGCGATCGGGTCACAGAGCTGAAGAACGGGGAGAGGTCTGTGTAAACAAACCTCTACCCATGCTTCCTACTGAGCCTGTCACTGATCGTCTGTTCCCTGTTATAGGGAAAGACGATCAGTGACGTCAGATGCCAAGCCACGCCCCCCCTACAGTTAAAAAAAAACAAAAAAACACACACACTTAACCCCTCCCCGCCTCCTAGTGGTTTTCTCCTTCACTGCCAGTGTCATTTACACAGGAATCAGTGCATTTAAATAGCACTGATTGCTGTATAAATGACAATGGTCTCAAAAATGTGTCAAAAATGTCTGATGTGTCCGCCATAATGTCGCAGTCACAATAAAAATTGCTGATCACCGCCATTACTAGTAAATTTTTTTTTATAAAAATGCTAAAAACTATCCCCTATTTTGTAAACGCTCTAACTTTTGCGCAAACCAATCAATCGCTAATTGTTTTTTTTTTTTTTTTTACCAAAAATATGTAAAAGAATACGTATCGGCCTAAACTGAGGATAAAAAAATGTTTTTTTATATATTTTTTGGGGATATTTATGTCTCTATTTTTGTTTATAGCACAAAAAATAAAAACCGCAGAGGTGATAAAATACCACCATAAGAAAGCTCTATTTGTGGGGAAAAAAAGGACGTCAATTTTGTTTGGGAGCCACATCACACGACCGCGCATTTGTCAGTTAAAGGGACGCAGGGCCGAATCGCAAAAAGGAGCCTGGTCCATTGGCTGCAAATTGGTCCAGGGCTTAAGTGGTTAAGAAAAACAAACAAAAAAAAGTCTTAAACCAGCATAAAAGTTCTTATCAGAGATCACTGAGTTCTTCACAAGTCACTATCAACAAAACCGTTTTTTGCTAATTTGGAAATGAGGAACCTGTATCCAGACAGCATATAATGTGGCTATGTTTGCAGAGGAACGAGAGTCACAAGAATACTCTCGGGTAGGTGGAGGAGAGAGGAGAGAAAAGAGGGAGAAAAGGTAAAGAGAGATCATCACCAAGGAGGTCCAGCATATCCGATCAGATCCGGCCCTCCCGGAGATGCCAAGGATTCCATACTTTGTCATGGGCCTCCAGTCTGTCCTGGCAGTCATCTTCTCCATCAGCTCCATGTCTTTGATTCTAGCGTGTAGGGCGCCAGGGGTAGGGGGGTGTTTCTTTTTCCAGTTTAGGGTGGTAAGACAGCGCGCCGCTGTTAAGATATGTTGGGAAAGTTTTTTTTTGGGCTGCGGAAAGTTTTGGGTGATTTATACGTAGCAGAAAAGTATTGGGGGTCAGAGGAAATTGTGAATCCAAGAGGTGGGCTAGTAGCTGTTGGACCTCCTTCCAAAAGGGGACAATCAGCGGGCAGGTCCAGTAAATATGGAATAGTGTGCCTTTATCCGATTGGCAAAGCCAGCAACAGCAGGGGTAGATGGCGTGGAGGACATCAGGGGTCATGCACCAAAAGAAAAGTATTTTGTATGCATTTTCTTTGTATAAGGTGCATAGGGAGCTTTTGGCTGCCTGTGACCATATCACCCGTCATTGTTCCATGGGAATTTCCTCATTGAGGGCCTTTTCCCATTTGAGCATATATGCATGTTTGCCTTTAGATTCCATAGGGAAGGCATTTATTATTTTGTAGATGTCTGATATTAAACCCTTCTGGGCCATGCCCGCTAGGATTAGATTTTCAAAAGAAGATGGAGGGGAGAATTGTAGGCCGGGTGAGATGATCAGGGCAAAGTGGCGTATTTGTAAGTAGCTATAAAATGCCTGGCGAGGTAGGTCAAATTTGGCCTGGAGATCGGCATAGGGCAGTAGCCTACGTGACCTGGGGTCTACCAGGGTCCCGAAATGAAAAAGGTTTTGCGACGCTCACGGATAAGACATTTGGTGAGATAGACTGTCTGGGACCTTGGGATTACAGACAAACAAGGTTAGGAGCGATCTTTCAGATGACAATTTATGCGTCTTGGAAGGCTTGCGCCAGAGGCGTTGCAGCTGAGACATAGAACCCAGTAAACGTTTGGGGGGGGGGGTCTCCGCACTTGCAATCCAGAGCAAACTGTAATGCCGCGTACACACGACGGGACTTTTCGAGGGACTAGGTCCGACAGACTTTCGACGGAGTTCTGACAGAGTTCTGACGGACTTTCCGAATGAACGGACTTGGCCACACACAATCACACCAAAGTCCGACGGATTCGAACGTGAAGACGTACGACCGGACTAGAATAAGTAAGTTTATAGCCAGTAGCCAGTAGCTGCCCTCGCTTTGGTTTTTGTCCGTTGGACTAGCATACACACGAGCGGATTTCTCGGTAGGAACTGGGTCCAGCGGAGTTCCGGCGGAAAAATTTGAAACATGTTCCATTTCTAAAGTCTGTCAGACTTTTACAAATCAAAAGTCCGCTGCAGCCCACACACGATCGAATGGTCTGCCGGAATCGTTCCATTGGACCTTTGATGTTGAAAAGTCCGGTCGTGTGTACGCGGCATTAGGGTGGATTGGGGCCAACCATATTTTTTCAATTTCTGACCACCTGTTGTAGGATCGTTGGGTGAACCATGAAGCGTCACGATGACAATTTTATTGACCATAAACAACACGGAATTAATGACAATAAACCATAAATGCATTTTTTTTTATTGTAAAAAAATGTCATTTATTTTTATTACAAAACACAGAATTATTGACAATAAGAGCAATTTTATTTTTTAACTGTAAAAAAATAAAAAATCATTTATTTTTACGATGGCAAAACGTAGAATTGACAATAAAAATAAATGCATTTTTTTTTTAATTGTAAAAAAACGGCATTTATTTTTACGATAAAAACACAGAATTATTGACAAAAACAATAAATGCGTTTTTTTTTTAAAATATTTTTTACTATAAAAAAATGTAATTTATTTTTGCGATGACACAACACAGAATTATTGACCATAAACACAGTATTATTGACGATAAACAACAATGAATTATTGGCAAATGTCATTTATTTTTACAATGACAACACACAGAATTATTGACAAAAAACAATAAATGCATTTAAAAAAAATGTGTTTAACTGTAAAAAAATGTAATTTATTTTTACAATGACATAACACAGAATTATTGACCATAAACACAGAATTATTGACAATAAACAATAAATGAATTTTTTTTTTGAGGTTGACCTGGTATCGGCCTCTTGCAGTTCCTGTACAGCAGAGCTCAAACTGTGAGCAGCACAGGAAGCCAATAAGTTTTGCTACAGTCAGTGTTCATGTGCTAACAAGGCGCATGCTGATAGGAGGAGAGAGCAGAGTGACTGAGAGATGAGCTCATCAGTCTACTGCTACTCCTTTCACTGTCCATTCACAGGGCAGTGAAAGGGAATGAGAGACCTCCACCCCATCAGGAGGGACTTTGCCTGTGTCCACAGGAAAGTACTGGTAGCATACCACCACAGTCTTTAAATAGGTGGTATGTGGATTGAAAGATTCAGGAGAGCCAATGCATTTCGGGGATCTCAGTCCCCTTCATCAGGGTTAATAATTAACAAAATATAAATACAAAATTCTGTAAAAATCGATGTCTAGGCATGCCTATGCAGGTGAATATATTCCAATGGCCAGAATAAATGAATATTATATGCACAAATGTTCACACAAGTTGTAACGTTACAGGACATTTTTGTTTGTCAAGTTCTGGCAGAAAAAAAATCTTATTTCTCTTATATTCACCGACCGACAGCTCCTCTCTGTAACTAAATGGGTTTGTTAGCCTGCCATTAGGAGAACTAGGCAAAATTGTAACACAATACACAGAACTTTCAGTCCCGCCCCGGGGGACGGACCCTGTGCTAACAACCCTCCCTGCTGCCCCAGCAGACCCAGTTTTATTTTGCCTAGGGAAGGAGAATGACCTAGGAACCTTGCAGGCCCTTTGGTCCATTTTTTTTTGATGCAGGATTGATGCTTTTGCGCAAGATAGAAGATCCCAGGATCTTTCATCAACTGCCGGCTGGGTGACAGGCTGATTGAGTTATCCTTGTAGTTCCCCCAATCTGGCATGTGCAGGTCGCAGCTAAGGCTCGGCAGGCCACGACATGCCTCAGGTCCAGAGGTGGTCGGTGAGCTTCAATGCTCCGGGGTATACATATGACCGGGCTACTGATGTCTGGATCACAGTATACCGGGCCAGCAGCCACCCTGTAACTGCGCAGGAGTGGGTCTTTGATAGACTGTCTCCTAGCTCTTCAGGACTGGTAAGTACGGCTCTCCCTCCTCGGGGAGTTCTCTTCTCTCCCACGTCCCTATCTTCCCTCCTTCCCCCCCAGGGGCGGCGGTGTGTGTATGGGGATAGCTGGGTCTCTCACCTGTGGGGGGTCTGTGCGGCTAGCGATGATCCCGGTCCCTGTGTGGGGGTCCCAAAAGGTGTCTGGGGGGTATTACTGGTTTAAGGCAGCGCTGTTTGATGGTTTTTTCTGTCACCGCATGGCGCTGTCCGGCGGCCATTTTGACTGTGGGCAAATCGGCAGGTTCCCCTTGTGAGTCTTGGCGGCCATTTTCTAGGAGTTTTTCCTATTAGTTGCATTGGTGGCCATTTTTTTTTAAGCCCGAGTGCTCTTTTCACCGCAGTTCTCTTGTGACAGCATTACATGTGCTCTCACGTGCTGTTTCCAGTGTCCACTGTGTATACAGGACTCTGGATGGCAATTCCCTGAACGCTGGTGCAAGCTCTGCAGATCGTTTCACCGCTATTTTCTACAGCTGCTGCCGGCACAGTTTCCTCACTCTGCACTTGGGTAACCTCCTGGGGACTACAGGCACGGCTAGTGACCATTATAGAACGCACCAGGGTGGTTAGTCTGGAGCTAGGAACCCCCCGGTGGCGGCAGCAGGAGGGTGGGACCTTCACTGTCCTAAGTCTCCTTACAGGTGGCAGGTGACAGGGTAGCGTCAGCATGGCTTCAGAAACTGGTCTTTCTTCCTCCGAAATCCAGGCTATTGCAACCGGGTCACCTGCGGATAGCGCTGGGCCCATGGACACCCTGACGGCGGTCCTTAACTCTTTTGTTGCTAAAATAGAGGCGGTGCGTGGAAGAAAGGGTGCGCGTAAAAGGCCCCTGCCCCCCCCCGTCCTCTGGGGAGAGCTCTGATGCAGACTCGGGCCCTGCTGCGGCTGGTGACCCCTGCTCTGACCTATCAGACGAGGCTGACCAGGACCATTCTGTTAGGAATCATGAAACAGACTGAGACAGAAGTACAATCAAATCACACTTGTTTATTAATAAAAATAAAAAGGTAAATAGAAAAAAGCGTAGTCAAGCATAGCCAGAGTCCAGTAGCCAGATCAGATAGTCAGCCAGTCCAAAGTTCATAAACCAGATTGGGTAATCAGCCAGTCCAGAAGTCAGAGATCCAAGGAGAGCAACTACAAGCAGGATAAGAAGCCAGGAGGGGTGTCAGCAAGCCACTCTTGAAACTAACAGCAAGAGATGGTCCCTTGTGATGTGACCAATGCGAAGGCGAAGGAAAGAGTGAGCTGGAAGGCTTTAAATAGGCAGGTCAGACGAGCATCATCGGGAACAGCTGGTAACTGTGGAAAGAGAAGAGAGCTGGCAATTAGCTGACAGCTGAGCGGCCAGCCCAGAGGAGGAAGGGCTAAGCCAGCCCTGACACATTTGGACAGTGAGGATGATTCCCCGTCCGGGTCCGGGCGCGACAAAGCGCTTGTTGGAGCACTTATCACAGCTGTGCGTGATACCCTGAAGATCCAGGAGCCAGCGGATCCCTCTGCTGATGTATCGGTCCCTTTTGGGTCCCGCAAGCCAGCACGTTCACCTAAGGTGTTCCTGTATTTGACTTATTTTGACAAGTTTATCTACAGGGAATGAGGTCAGCCGCAAAGGACCTTTTCAGTCCCCAAAAACATGGCGTTGCGTTACCCCTTTGAGTAAAGCCTTCTCAAAAAATGGTCGGCTTCTCCGGTTGTGGACCCCCCAGTATCTAGGTTAAATAAAGTAACCACGATCCCGGGGATCGAGGGGACTCCTGCATTCAAGGATCCCACGGACAGGAAGGCCGAGGCGGTGGCTCGTTCCTTGTTTACGGTTGTGGGGTCAACCGTGCGACCAGTACTGGCATCCGCACTGGTGTCGCAGACACTGACTGAGTGCAAGGCCTTAAGTACATTTGTGACGTGGCCCTGGATACTCTCCCTCTGTTATCCAGGGCTTCACTGTCAGCTGTGGGGCTGAGGCGCCTGATTTGGCTTAAATGCTGGTCTGCTGACCAGGCATCCAAGAAAGCCCTGACGGATCTTCCCTTCCTTGGCGACCGGCTCTTTGGAGCTTCGTTGGATGACATTATTAAAAATGCCACGGGTGGTAAGAGTACACTACTCCCACGGGCCAGAAAGGCTAAGGAGCCACGCCGCAGGCAAGGGCCCTCTTTTTCCGCTCACAAGCGGCTTTTTTGTCTGCCCAGTGCCCGACAAAATTTTCCCAGCCCGACAGGACGTCCATGGACGGTCAAAAGCATCCCTGGAAGCGCAAGCCTAACAAGCCTGCGAACAAAAGTGCTACTGCATGAAGGTTTGCCCCCACCCACATATCAGGTGGGGGGTCGCCTTCGGGAGTTTGCAGCCCGGTGGACCTCTTGGTTATCCAACCAATGGGTCTGCGACCTGATTTCCACAGGCTACAAGATAGATTTTCTCTCTTGGCCGCCAAACAGATTCTTCCTCTCCAGCATACCCGCGTCCCCGGTTCGCCGGGAGGCCCTGTTATGGGCGGTAAGGGACTTTCTGAATCGGGGTGATTGTACCAGTTCCAGAATTGGAACGCTTCCAGGGGTTCTGCTCAAATCTGTTTGTGGTTCCCAAGGAGGAAGGGGTACGTCCGATCTTCAATCACTTTGTGAAAGTGCAGAGGTTCAGAATGGAATCAGTTCGCTCAGTAGTCGCTGTACTCCATCAAGGGGATTCCCTGACGTCCTTGGACATCCAGGATGCGTACCTGCACATACCCATATGCCTTTGGCATCCAAAATTTCTGCGTTTTGGCAGTTGGGGAAGCCCACTACCAGTTTGTGACTCTTCCCTTTGGCCTGGCATCAGCCCCCGAGTCTTTACCAAAGTACTGGCTCCAGCATTGGCGTTGCTTAGGCAACGCAGAATCGCGATCGTGGGTTACATAGATGATCTCTTCCTGAGGGCATCTTCCGCCTCAGAATTGGAGGAGGATGTGGCGATCACCATGCAGTCTCTGAGAATTTGGGTAGCTGTTGAACCTAAAGAAGTCGCTGGTTGTACCGACCCAGCGTCTGGAGTACCTGGGCTTACTATTGGACTCCGGGGAAGCGAGGGTCTTTCTCCCCTCAGACAAAATGCAGACTCTCAGATCTGCGGTCAAACTACTGATTTTGCATGCGAGTACTGGGGCTCATGGTAGCCTCCTTCGAGGCAGTACCTTATGCCCAGTTCTACACCAGAGTCCTGCAGAAGGAGATTTTGACAAAATGGGACAAATCTCCATTGTCCCTGGATCGACAGGTCCAGGTGAGCCAGCCAGTCAGGGACTCTCTGATCTGGTGGTTGAGGTCCCCGGTGACTCAGTCCGGAAAATCTTTCCTTCCTCTGAAATGGACGGTGATCACTATGGACGCCAGGCTACCAGGCTGGGGTGGAGTGATGGGGATTCAGTCGGCTCAGGGCCTCTGGTCAACTGACGAATCCAAGTTGCCGATCAATCTGCTCGAATTGAGAGCGATCAGGCTGTGCCTCCACACATGGTCGACGTGTCTACAGTCAGACAACGCCATGGCTGTGGTGTACATAAATCACCAAGGGGGAACAAGAAGCTCAGCCGCTGCTCGGGAGGTCGCTCACATACTTCGGTGGGCAAATCGACACGTTCCGGCCCTGTCGGCCATTTACAACCCGGGGGTGGAAAATTGGCAGACGGACTATCTGAGTCGACAGATGCTGGACCCAGGAGAATGGGCGTTGCATCCGAGATATTCAGGCGATTGTGCCTGAAATGGGGCACACCAGATGTGGATCTATTGGCCTCCCGCCTCAACCGGAAGGTGCCGAGATTTGTGTCCAGGACAAAAGGTCCATGGGCAGACGCGTCAGACGCGCTGGTGGCTCCATGGGATCAGTACTGGGTGATCTACGCCTTTCCTCCGCTAAAGCTGTTGCAACGCCTGCTGCGCAGAGTGGAAGCCGAGGGAATCCCGGTGATCCTGGTGGCCCCAGATTGGCCTCAGCGGCCCTGGTACGCAGACCTGGTGCATCTGGTGGCAGACGCTCCCTGGCGACTGCCGCTGCGAGAGGACCTCTTATCTCAAGGTCCAATCTTTCACCCTGCTTTACCATTGCTGGCTTTAACGGCATGGCTGTTGAAAGCCAGGTGCTGAGGAACCGGGGTCTGTCGGATTCGGTGATTCCAACTATGTTGAGGGCGCGGAAATGTTCTTCAAGGAAGATATACCATCGTACCTGGAAGGCGTATATCTCCATGTGTGAGGAGAAAGGGTGGCATCCGCGCTCCTTTTCTATATCCAGGATCCTTCTGTTTCTTCAGCAAGGTGTAGACCAGATGTTGGCAAATTAAGGGGCAAATTTCAGCTCTGGCTGTGTTTTTCCAGCGACCCCTGGCGTCTCATTCATTAGTGAGTACCTTTGTTCAGGGGGTGCGACATGTAGTCCCTCCAGTGCGTCCACCGATACCTCTGTGGGATTTGAACCTGGTATTGTCGGCGCTTCAAAAGCCGCCATTTGAGAATATCAGGGAGATTCCCTTGTTGACCCTTTCACAAAAAGTGGTCTTTCTGGTGGCCATCACATCGGCCAGGAGGTTTTCGGAATTGGTGGCCTTGTCATGCAAGTTTGTAGGTGCTATAACTTTTGCCCAAACCAATCAATATACACTTATTGGGATTTTTTTAATCAAAAATATGTATCAGAATACATCTTGGCCTACACTGATGAAGAAATTTGAAATGTTTTATAGCTGAAAGTAAAAAATATTGTGTTTTTATTTATTTTTTTTTTTTCCAGAATGATCGGTCTTTTTTGTTTATAGCGCAGACAATAAAACCTGCAGAGGTGATCAAATGCCACCAAAAGAAAAGCTCTATTTGTGAGGGAAAAAAGGACAGATATTTTATGTATGTATATTATTTATTAAGGTTGCACCGATACCAATACTAGTATCTACATTGGTGCCGAAACTGAGCATTTGCATGAGTACTAGCAGCTTTATTGAGAGCTATACAGGGAGATTGTAACTTGTAACTACCCCCACCGCTGCACCGATCACCTGGATTGTCCCCTGTGTCAACCTATGGCTCACCAGGTCTTCCGTGTCCTCCTCTCTGTCCCCCTCTGGCCCTCCTCCGGCCTTCCCCTGTCCTGGTTCTATCAGGATGGAGAGCAGAGGAAGCAGTGTCATTTACCGGCTCCTTCCTTTTCTGTATGCGCAGTCAGTGATCCTGATGAAGGGGGCGTAGATCCCTGAAACATGTTGGCTCCCCTGAAACCTTTCAAATGATTGCTATGGTCTAGCATATATCTTTGGATTGCTGATGGAGTGGTGCACTCATACTCTTTTTGCTTCACCCACTCTGTATACACAAGGAACACCATGCTATCTCTACATTGTCATGCGATCAGCCTACAATTTGTATAGCCAGTGCCCATAGACACCTAATAAGTCCTGCAATCAGAGTGGAGGAAGGACAAGACCTGTGTTACTTAACTGTAGAATAATCAAGAAAAAAAAAACAGATCTCCTTTCCTGCCAGACAAGGTTGTACTGTGTGGCAGAACTGTGTAAATTTCAGGATTGGATGTATATACAGCCGTCTTATATGGGAGAAGTTTACACTTCGGTGCTGCAGAGTCAGTCCCTTGAATCCATTTGAATCCTGGACTTCCCTGAAGTATGTAGGCATAGGACCCCCCCCCCCCCCCCACACACACACACACACCCTATTAAAGGAGAAGTCCAATAAGAAAATAATTTATTAAACCTACAAATGATTTTTTTTTTTTTAACCACTACTATTCCTTTATACTGGCTTTTGAAATTGACAAATACGGCCGCTTAGAAATTGGATGAAAGGTTTAGCACTGGGAAATTAAATTGTGCATTTTATATACAAATATATGTAGCACTAACCCCCGAAGGAGCTGCTGGTTATTTTTGGGCTTACCGTTACCTTCCGTTCTCCTTGTAGCACGTCCAGGGGATGTCCCGTGGCAGATGGCCCAGTAACTCGAGACTGACAACAGATCCACTTGAATGGATTTTATTTGCAAAACTCAGACAATTGAACAGTCTTTTAACTTGGGATCAGAGGGTTGGAAAGAGGGTTCAGGTACTCTTAGTGTCAAAGTCAGGAAAAACGTTGAAGAACGTGCTTACTCTGACTGCATCCAGAGAATAGCCATTCGCAACGGGATGATCACTCAGGTTGAACAGTCCTTCTCTCACAAGGCCTAGCCGCCAACTTGGTGCTTACTCAGGAACAAGTCTCTGCCACAGACATTGTTGTAGAAACGTACAAAATAATGTCTCTGACACAGACGTTGTTGTAGAACCCGTAGGAAAACTAAGCTTGAGAACACTTGTAGGATACCTGGATCTCTCAACCTACTTGGCGATATCCACAAGACCAGATTCTCTCGGTTACTTCAGCCCTTCCAGGCTCTTGCTAAGAAAACCAACCTGTACGTGGTGTTCTTCTGAAGAGTCCTCCCCTGGAATGCTGGAAGTATACTGGGTCTCTCCCGAACCCGGAGACGACACCCAACCACCTCAGAATCCTTCCTTAGTTTCCTTGCCTCAGGCTAGCCAGCCCCAAGACATTAAAGTCGGGTGGATCCGCACCCCAGGCCATAGCCTTCCTGGGGGCTGGTTTGGAGGACCAGGACCATGAAGTCAGCACATCATTCTGGACCGGAACCCCAAACCACATGTCCTCTGCATCTTAAATACCCTCTCCCAGAAAGCACAGCGAGAGCACCACTCCCACTGGGTGGGCTCAGAGAGAGAGTAACTTAAGCACCTGACCAGACCATAGTTCCATGCCTGCCAGAGGAGACAGTTCCCCCTGTAGCCAGGCTGAACATCTCACAGTCCAGTCAGCCTGATGCAGAGGCCCAATTTAGATAATTATACCCAAACCAAACTGCAGTTTAGGCAACTTTAACTTTAGAACAATGCATAGTGCGTGCTCTTCAGGAGCCGCTGCTACATATACTATAGTTTTTTTTATATACAACTAATATATAAATATACATATAATATATTTAGTAGCTGAGCTGCCCACCCTGAGCTGGTCTGCTAAAGGGGGGGGGGGGTGCAGCTGGACACATCTATTTTATATATATAATATACACATAGTAGCTGAGCTGCCCCCCAAGCTGGTCTGATAACGGGGGTGCTGCTGGACACAGCTATAATATATATATGTACAGTAGCTGAACCTCCAACCCTGAGCTGATCTGATAAGGGGAGTGACACCAGGTTTTTACGCACCAGGTGACACCAAACCTAGTGACACCACTGGGCTTGTCTCAGCTTGGTGAATGCAAACAAGAAAAAGGATCATTTTTTGCCGCACATCCTACAAAATCTAGTCATGGAGGTCCCCCAAGGCTGAGTCCAGTGGACAGGGCGAAACATGTCAGAGCGGGCAAGGCCTGGATGGATTCTGAGCTGAGACTGTTGCTACCATCACTACCTATGGGTTTTGTTGGATGTGCGGCAATGATCCTTCTCCTTGTTTGCATATTTCAGAGGAAATTGAGATATTCACGTATTTATTTTATTGGTGAATCAGTCTATTTCTTGGCCTATTCCTCTTTGTTTCGGCCTCCCATCTTTTTTTCTTGCGCAGTTAGCACTTCATGTGCAATTCATTGAGGGTCACAGATCATCCCCATCTATTCTGATTTTCATGGCAGTTTCCATTGGCTTTCTTTCTTTATCCACTTTCAGACAGGACCATTTTGCTGGCTTAAGACCAGACTCGCACTTTTTGCGATTCAGCACTGCGTCGCTTTAACTGACAATTGCATGGTCGTGCGACGTGGCTCCCAAACAAAATTGACGTCCTTTTTGTCCTACAAATAGAGCTTTCTTTTGGTGGTATTTGATCACCTCTGCGTTTTTTTTTGTGTGCTATAAACAAACAAAAGCGTCAATTTTGAAAAAAACGCATTATTTTTTACTTTTTGCTATAATAAATATTTGCAAAAAAAATATATATATAAAAAAACATTTTTTTTCCCTCATTTTAGGCCGATACGTATTCTACATGTTTTTGGTAAAAAAAATCGCAATAAGTGATAATTGATTGGTTTGCGCAAAATATATAGCGTTTACAAAATAGGGAGTTTAGATAGTTTTATAGCATTTTTATTAATTTTTTTTTTTACTATTAATGGCGGCGATCATCGATTTTTTTTTAATTTTTTTTTTAATTGTGACTGCGACATTATGGTGGACAAATCAGACATTGTTGACACATTTTTGGGACCATTGTCATTTATACAGCAATCAGTGCTATACAAATGCACTGATTCCTGTGTAAATGACACTGGCAGTGAAGGGGTTGACCAGGGGGTGGCAGTGTAGGGGTTAAGTGTGTCCTAGGGGCGTGTTACTAACTGTGGGGGGCTGGGCTGTGTGTTAGTGAACACCGATCTCTGCTCCAATAACAGGGAGCAGAGATCAGTATCACTTGTTGCTAGGCAGAACGGGGAGATATTTACTTCCGCATCTCCCCCTTCAGCTTCCCCGTGAGACGATCGCAGGTATCCCTGCGGCGATCGAGTCCGCGGGACCCGCGACCAGACCCACGGGGGTCCCGAACAGCGTCCCACGCACGTGATTGCATGGCGGCATTCTTAAAGGGACGTACCTGTACGCCCATATGCCTGTCAGTGCCATTCTGCCGACATACATCGTCATGGAAGTGGGAAGTGGTTAATTTTCGACCTTAGTAACCTTCTTTTACCTTCATACTCCTCTTGGTACTACCAGCTCCTCCTGAGCTCTCGGGAGTGAAATGGCCCACAGAGTAAAGAGTAATGAGCTTCTTCTTTTTGCTTGGTGTCCATCCTCTGAGGAAAGGGCTTCTACAACAGAGGCCTGCTATGCATTGCAGTTAAACATTCCCTTTTAGGAGGCCTACATTTATAGCCGTGTCTCCTCCTTTCTACGGCTCCCCTCTAAGGATTCAGTCACACACCAATTATTATTAAAATACCTTTTATACTACCTCTATTGGCTTCTATTACTGTCCCTTGCTGCCTAAAAACCCCGTTTGTGGGGGAACTAGTTCTATCAGTCACACATATCTTCCCAAATCCAGGCTTTGTCTGCTATGCCCTCTGCCTCTTTAGATAACCCATTGTGCTCTGGGAATGTATTTACTTGTCATCTGATGTTTATTGACAACAGTAAAATTGTATATGCATAATATAAGTTGTATCTAATAGCAGTGTACAAAGAAGGACAGCTACAGCAGTTTAGAACTAGCTTTTGAAGTAAGGTGCACATGGAAGGGCTTTGCACAACACAAAAACAAAAGATTTCCCAGCACACTTACCAGCTTGCCTGCAAATAAATCCAAAAATGCACAATCTAACACTTGACATTAAAAACAGAGGTCTTAGTTGCACACATTTGCAAATGGGGAAGCTGCACTGCTTTGCCAAGGCTGCTCTGTAAAGTGCGAGGTCCTAAGGCCTCGTTCACACAAGGCGTATGAATCCATACCCCGTGTGAGGGCAGTGGGTACAGGCACTCCATGCATCCCCGTGCAGGCAGTCACATTGCACACATTTGCAAATGTATGTGGAAGCTGCACTGCCTCGTCAAGGCTCCTCTGTACAGTGCAGTTTTTTTTTTTTTTTTTTTGTGTTTTTTTTGTGTGATTATCCAGACCCGTGTAGATGTAGAGGAAGGCGAAAAAAACCCTGATAAAGCATGGTGTCATTTGCTCTAACAGGGAAAAAATTCCTTCCTGACCCCCGAAGGCGATCGGATTACTCCCTGTATTATACATCTGTGGGTGGACATTACAATGTCTTTTGATGGTTTTCAATTTAAAACAGCTTGTTTGATGAATATCAAAAAGTAATGTACAAAAATGAGGAATCTTTGTTCATCAGGATCTTTGAATATGATATCAATGTCTTTACAGATGAACTGTCCTCCCCAAATTTCTCATGAATATATCGGTATATAGATCCAATCCATTATGTCACATCAAGAACTATTGTCCAAATATGGGAGGAATCTTCATCATCATATCCATCCACCTCTTTAATGCTGGATTCACACATATGCAGTTTTAGTGCTATTTGCAGTTTGCAGATTTGCACTACAGTCCATTTAACATTGTTTCCTATGGAACACATTCTGTAGTGCAAAATGCAAAGAGCACTAGAAATGCATAGGTGTGAATCCAGCCTACGGGGACGCAGCGGCTGGACAAACACAGCCCTAATTTAACAGGTGTGCAGGAGTGGGTGAGTGGCCCTGAATGCACACAAATTAGGACCTGTGTTCCCCGGCTGCCCGGCTGCTCCGTCCCCATAGCGTAACATAGGCTGTCAGCACCCTGCTGTGGGTGAGCTTGCTGGTTGGCATCCTGCTGTGGGTGGGTTATTGGCCGGCACCCTGATGCAGGTGGGCTTGCTGGCTGCCACCCTGATGCGGGGAGGCTTGCTGGCTGACACCCTAATGTGGGGGCTTGCTGGCTGGCACCCTGATGTTGGTGGGCTTGCTGGCTGGCACCCTGATGTTGGTGGGCTTGCTGGCTGGCACCCTGATGTTGGTGGGCTTGCTGGCTGGCACCCTGATGTTGGTGGACTTGCTGGCTGGCACCCTGATGTTGCTGGGCTTGCTGGCTGGCACCCTGATGTTGCTGGGCTTGCTGGCTGGCACCCTGTTAGAGAAATTAAGTATTATACCTCTAAATGTCAACTATGAATATGCATAGAAATATAGCTTTATCTTAATTAAGTTTAAAATGCTTAGAAATATGTTTTATATAACCCTATTATACTTCAATATGCTGAATAATCATATAACTATGAAAATGCTTACATTAGCAGAAATTGAAAAACACATAGCTCACATCAATGCCAATGATGGATGCACGGATTTTTGAAGCCTGAACGTACATGTAACCATTTCTCTTGAATATGGAATTAATGTCTTACCTTGACTTGAGAGACGGTCTGATTATTCTCCAACACACCCTGCTGTGGGTGGACTTGCTGGCTGGCAGGCACCCTGTTGCAGGTGGGCTTCATGGCTCGCACTCTGCTGTGGGTGGACTTGCTAGCTGGCAGGCACCCTGTTGCGGATGGGCTTCATGGCTCGCACTCTGCTGTGGGTGGACTTGCTGGCTGGCAGGCACCCTGTTGCAGGTGGGCTTCATGGCTCGCACTCTGCTGTGGGTGGACTTGCTGGCTGGCAGGCACCCTGTTGCAGGTGGGCTTCATGGCTCGCTGGCTGGTAGGCACCCTGTTGCTGGTGGGCTTCATGGCTCGCACTCTGCTGTGGGTGGCTCCTCTGTACAGTGCAGTTTTTTTTTTCATCTGTATCTTCTGAGGATGATATCAATGTCTTTACAGATGAATTGTCCTCTCCGTATCTCTCATGAATATATGGGTATAGCAGTACAATCCACGTATTATGTCACATCAAGAACTATTGTCCAAATATGACCAATCTTCATCATGTCCATCCACCCTTGGGCTTTCTGGCTTGCAGCCTGCTGTGGCTGGCTGGCTTGCCTCCCTGCTGTGGGTGGGCTTGCTGGCTGGCCTCCCTGCTGTGGGTGGGCTTTCTGGCTTGCAGCCTGCTGTGGCTGGCTGGCTGGCCTCCCTGCTGTGGGTGGGCTTGCTGGCTGGCCTCCCTGCGTTGGGTGGGCTTTCTGGCTGGCACCCTGCTGTGAATGGGCTTTCTGTCTGGCACCCTGCTGTGGGTGGGCTTGCTGACTGACACCTTGCTGTGGGTGGATGGCTGGCTGACACCTTGCTGTGGTTGGCTGGCTGGCACCCTGATGTGGGTGGGCTTGCTGGCTGGCACCCTGATGTTGGTGGGCTTGCTGGCCGGCACCCTGATGTTGGTGGGCTTGCTGGCCGGCACCCTGATGTTGGTGGGCTTGCTGGCCGGCACCCTGATGTTGGTGGGCTTGCTGACTGGCACCCTGATGTTGATGGGCTTGCTGACTGGCACCCTGATGTTGGTGGGCTTGCTGACTGGCACCCTGATGTTGGTGGGCTTGCTGACTGGCACCCTGATGTTGGTGGGCTTGCTGACTGGCACCCTGATGTTGGTGGGCTTGCTGACTGGCACCCTGATGTTGGTGGGCTTGCTGGCTGGCACCCTGATGTTGGTGGGTTTGCTGGCTGGCACCCTGATGTTGGTGGGCTTGCTGACTGGCACCCTGATGTTGATGGGCTTGCTGACTGGCACCCTGATGTTGGTGGGCTTGCTGACTGGCACCCTGATGTTGGTGGGCTTGCTTACTGGCACCCTGATGTTGGTGGGCTTGCTGACTGGCACCCTGATGTTGGTGGGCTTGCTGACTGGCACCCTGATGTTGGTGGGCTTGCTGGCTGGCACCCAGATGTTGATGGGCTTGCTGGCTGGCACCCAGATGTTGGTGGGCTTGCTGACTGGCACCCTGATGTTGGTGGGCTTGCTGGCTGGCACCCTGATGTTGCTGGGCTTGCTGGCTGGCACACTGATGGAACACACTCTCCACTAAACACTACACTACACTACACTACACTACACACTAAACACACCACACATTACACACTAAACACACCACACATTACACACTAAACACACGACACACGACACACACCACACACTACACACACACACCACACTACACACTATAGGTTGATCATGTCGATGTTAGGGAATCCAGGCAAGAATACTTTCTTTCCTGGAATTTCCAATGCCTTGCCATCTATCGCTGACGGAGGAAGTCGAGAAGATGTTTCCATGTCCATGTTGGTGGGCTGTAAAATGAAAAACAAATATGAGATTCTGTATTCATAGATTTCTGACCTGAGTAAATATCAGGATATTGCTTAAAGCCCAATTCCTGAAACAAGTATAAATTACCCTTGCAGTATTTGTGTGTGTGTGGGGGGGGGGGGGTGGATTTTGTGCCTAGGGGTAGAGGAATAAGGTATACTAATGTATTCCTTTCTTTGGACAGCCTTCATCTATGCAACCCATCCCTCACAGACCTTCTCTAATGCTTTCCCAGCCACGGTCACATTCTTACCCCCACATACAATGTAAGACTGATAGGCCTGTATTGTACATGATGATGCAGAGAGGTTAGGGCTAGGTCCCTCTTTCTCTGCCCCTAGAGTTTACAAGCAATAAAACATTAGAGTGCAGGGTGGGGTGGGGGTGGTGGTTGCCTATTGCGCAATCTATTTTTTTTTTTTTAAGTTGGGCTTTAACATTGACTAACTTCTTTAATACAACCTAGAACCTTCTTCCTCTTTCCATGCAGTGGAGGAGCAGATAGGATACAAATCTAGATGCAAACTACATGTCTGGTCCCATGCCTTCCACCACATCATGATGGTCAAAGTCACATGTCCTAGACACCCCAGACATTGTATTATGAACCATTGCACCTTCTCACTTCAACTATCACTCCCAGCTGTGCACCAATGGGGTTTATTTACTAAAACTGGAGAGTGCAAAACCTGGTGCAGCTCTGCATGGTAACCAATCAGCTGACATGTTTTTGTCAAAGCTTTATTGAACAAGCAGAAAGTTAGAAGCTGATTGGCTACCATTCACAGCTGCATCAGATTTATCACTCTCCAGTTTTAGTAAATCATCCCCATTGTGTCTGATGCCTAGAAAGTTACATTCTTATTTACTTCCGTAGAAAATGAAATATTGACTGATTAGTCTGTGAGGTTTTCCTGCAGGCTGGGATATGTCTGTACCCCCTATATTAGCTGTAAGGACACAGCAATGCTCCTTACAGTGTGTAACAATCTTCTTTTTGAATCCTCATCCTATAAAGATTTGTGTACTTACCGGACCTACAGAGAAAGGGGGCCGTCCTTTCCCTTGTTCCATCGACTTCCAATTGATGAACCTCATGAATGGATGCCGTCTTATGTCGCTGCCAACTCCAAGCCTCTTCTCCGGACATTTGCATAGCAGCTATAAAAGAGAAATTAAGAGTTATTTTGAGTTCATTTTGCACTTTTTAGAAAAGAAAAAAAAAACTTTGACTACAGTGCGTCTCCTCCTGGGCGGTCCTTTCACCCATTGGAGGATCATAGCATGTGAAGGCACATATATAGCCAAGTACAGGTGCTGGATGTCTACTGACATGGATGGAATTCATATTATATTCCAGCACAACAAATCAGTGTTGTGCTGGAATGTTATGTTATGATGTGCCGCCATTAGATCGCTTCTAACTCCCTGAGATCTTTAGATTGGTGGTGACACTTTAAGGAGAATTACAGCCACAAGAAAAGGGAGGAGATTGGATATTTTTAAAGATCTTTTTTTCTTCTCATTAACATCATTTATCAGCACCGGGCGATAAAAGCAGTTTAATGAATGGAGTTGGAATGGGTTAGAACCCCTCTGTTAGGTTGTGGTTGCTTTCTGTGTCCCCCCTTTGTGAGATTTCCATGTCCTCAGGACATGATATGAAACAAAATGTCTACAACAGGGACACAATGACGGCAGGTGATCTAATCCTCCCCACTATGTTCAAAACAATAATAAATGGGGAGGAGTTCTGCTTTAATAACCTCATACAATGTGCACATCAGCGATTGACCCCATGTGGCATCATCGTCTGAGCCCTAAGCCCCAGGATGAAGTATTCCCATTGGATCTTCACCATGGAATGAAGAAGCCAAACTACCCAACAATCCAGCTGACAACCAGAATTGGCAACACCCCTACATTATACCGCTAAAGCAGCAGCAGTAGGCCTAGAAACCTTCCCTGTGCTTCTTCAGAATTAGAAAATGTCTTGTACTTACTCCTCCTAGGAAGTGCTTCAGGTGTTGGTCCATGTCCGGGGGGTAAACAGGATCTTCATAATTCACGGCCCTCCTGTATACCTGAGTGGTATCGTCACGGAATGGTACAGTTCCTGTGGCCATCTTGTATATGACAACCCCCATGGAAAACCAGTCGGGTGCAAACTGGTAGAAGTCGCCATTGATAACCTGGTAATCAGAGAAGAGAAATCAGTTACTTAGTTCCTACAAACTTAGCATCCTTTTATAGGAGAAATAATAATATATATTCATTGAACGTGTATTCTAAGGGAGGCATTTACAAAGCATCAGTATGTCCTTATTGTGGCAATAGCGCTACTTTAATAAAAATGACATTTATAAAGCACAGCGGTGGAATTGGGACTTTGAGTGCTATTACAGGGAATGGGTGTAAACATAAAAAAAAAAAAAACTTGAGCGAGAGCCTAGTCATGTGATTCACCCTAATCAAATCAGAGTTCTCTTAGTGATATCTGTTCTCCAGTAGAAATCATTGCAACATTAACCTTGATGTAGCTTTTTAAAATTTGATATGTTTACTATTTCATATGTCCATTATTATAGATATAGTAGCTAGACTCGCTTTAAGCAAGAGGAATAGCAAAGAACAACCACTGTGCCCAACAGCTAACCAGGAGGCAGAGGCGGCATACGCAATGGCTGCCCCCATGGACATATATTAACCACTTCAGCCTGGACTAATTGGCTGGCCAAAGACCAGAGCAATTTTTGTGATTCAGCACTGCGTTGTTTTAACTGACAATTGCCTGGTCATGCTATGTGGCTCCCAAACAAAATTTACGTCTTTTTTTCCCCCTCACAAATAGAGCTTTCTTTTGGTGGTATTTGATCACCTCTGTGGTTTTATTTTTTGCATTAAAAACAAAAAAAGAGCAACAATTTTGAAAAAAAGCAATATTTTTTACTTTTTGCTATAATAAATATCCCCCAAAAGAATATAAAAACAAATTTTTTTCCTCAGTTTAGGCTATATATTCTTCTACATGTTTTTGGTATAAAAATAAAATCACAATAAGCGTTTGATTGGTTAACCACTAGGGGGCTAGGAAGGGGGTTAAGTGTGTCCTAGGGATGTGTTCTAACTGTTAGGGGGTGTGGCTATGAGTGGCACATCACTGATCGCTGCTCCCTATAGCAGATGAACAGTGACAGGTCACTAGGAAGAACGGGGAGAAGTTGTGTTTACACTGACATCTCCCCGTTCTTCAGCTCCGTGACACGATCGCGGGACACCGTCGGACATCGAATTTGCGTGTCCCGTGGGCATGATCTTGGAGCTTGCACGCGACCACACAACAGCAAATTTAAAGGGACGTACCTCTACGCCCATTTGCCTATCCGTGCCATTGTGTTGACGTATATGTTCGTGCGGCGGTCAGCAAGTGGTTAACATATTTTTTTTAAATAATTTTAAGAGCTTAACCACTTGTGGACCGCCTAACGGGGATGTACGTCCTTTTTTTGAAGAGGGATATCTCGGTAACGGCAGCAGCTGCTGCCACAACCGAGATATCCATCTCTTCAGGCGGCGGTCGGCTGTACGATAATGGTGGTCTCGCGGCTGATTCGCCGCGAGATCACCGCTATCGGCGGCGGGAGAGGTGCCACCCCCCTCCCGCCGCCCTCCCGCACCTTCCGCCACTTACCGGAGCCGTCGGTAGCGACGGAGGCGATCGGGTCCTCTTCCTAGCTGGGCATAGAGACAAGTGAGGCTAAGATGGCCCCCACTCGTCTCTATACCATAGGAGGGCGGAAGCGACGTCAAAACGTCACTTCCGCCCCTACCTCTTAAAGGTATATATTTTTTTAAATGTCAGATTTTCTTTCTTTTTTTTTTTTTTTAGCCCAAATATGAGATCTGAGGACTTTTTGACCCCAGATCTCATATTTAAGAGGACCTGTCATGCTTTTTTCTATTACAAGGGATGTTTACATTCCTTGTAATAGGAATAAAAGTGATCCATTTTTTTTTTTTTAAAACAGTGTAAAAATAAATAAAATCAATTAAAATAAATAAGAAATTTTTTTTTTTTTTTAAAAACACCCCGTCACGACGAGCTTGCGCACAGAAGCGGGCGCATACGTGAGTAGCGCCCGCATATGAAAACGGTGTTCAAAACCACACATGTGAGGTATCGCCGCGATCGGTAGAGCGAGAGCAATAATTCTAGCCCTAGACCTCCTCTGTAACGCAAAAAATGCAACCTGTAGAATTTTTTAAATGTCGCTTATGGAGATTTTTAAGGCTAAAAGTTTGACGCCATTCCACGAGCGGGCGCAATTTTGAAGCGTGACATGTTGGGTATCAATTTAATTGGCATACCATTATCTTTCACAATATAAAAAAAAATTGGGCTAATTTTACTGTTGTCTTATTTTTTTTTTATTCAAAAAAGTGCATTTTTTTAAAAAAAAGTGCGCTTGTAAGACCGCTGCGCAAATACGGTGTAAAAACAAGTATTTCAATGACCGCCATTTTATTCTCTAGGGTGTTAGAAAAAAAACAATATAAAATGTTTGGGAGTTCTAAGTAATTTTCTAGCAAAAAAAAACAGTTTTAAACATGAAAACACCAAGTCTGAAAAAGAGGCCTGGTCCTTAAGTGGTTAATGATTACCAATCAGGTGTTTTACATTGCAGGGTTCTGTATGCAATCTAAAATGTTTATATTACAAGTATCAGAGGGATAGTGATTGGATTGTGATATGCTGAATAGATGAGGTCTAGTGTTGGGTAAAAAGAGCGTGACTTACTTCTGGCGCTATGTATCCAATCGTTCCGGCTACGCCCGTCACCTTCCTATTACCAAACAGATCCATTTCTGCCAATCCATAGTCTGCAATACGGACGTGACCTTCATTGTCCATTAAGATGTTGCTTAACTTGAGGTCTCTATGAACTATGCCACGTCCGTGGAGGAACTCAAGTCCGCAGGCTATTTCCGCCGCAATGAATCTATAAAAGAGAAAAATTAATTAGATTTTACAGTGATTAGACTTAAGTATAAACATTATCCATGGGCAGGGGGAGGGGAGTACCTGGCTCTATCCCATTACCGGTCCCAACTTTGAGCTTGTTTAGGTTACCGTACGGTCGGAGTTCTGGGCATGGCACCTGCTCACCATTTCTGGTTTTTCTGGAGTCTCCTGGGAGAACCCATTGGTAGGATCCAGGCTGTAAACATGCTTGTCACAGCAATAGGCATGTGAGCGGTACTATAAGACCCCAAGTCTCTCCTCTGCCCTTAACAGCATTCACAACACGAGATCTGAGTTTTTGAATGATTTTGATTTCTTAAAAATGTCAGGTCTCAATGTCATCACATCCGTGGTACCATAGCGGAGAGCCGATCGATCACGATCACAGCTTTGTTCAGCTGTCTGACCAGCCAGTAGACGTGCCGGCTGGTCGCCTGGGTCTCCCGGTAGGATGAGAGAGCCTGAGAAATCTGTGGTAGGTGCCGGGAGTGGAGGAAGTCCCCTCCTGCTGCATGTAAGACCAATCCAGCTGTTAGTTAGACTGCCACCTCTAAAAAGCAGTACCAGGGTTATGAGGTACCAGTACATCATTGGTCCAGAAGTGTTAACCCCTTCGTGCTGGTGGTATGCATATATGTGGCCTCTAGGTGGGTGGGAATTAACACTGAGAGGCCGCATGTATGGGTGCCAGAATGTAAACAGAGCTGTCCTGAGGATGCACTCCCGGCACAGTTACTGCTGCCTAAAGGAAAGCTCCCGATATCTACATGCGATTGGGAGCTCTCTGATCATGTGACCACTGTGACAGCCAATCATGGCGGTGGTCACATGATCAGAAACCCAGCTCCATCTCCCGGCAAACCTCTTAGAGAACGTTACTAGGTGACTCTGGACTGTCTCCATCTCCTTCCCCACATGGTGCAATCACTGCCGCTTTGGAGAAACTGGGATTGCAGAATGCCATGTGTGTGAACAGTCTACTTGGAACACCAACCCTACTATGATAATATAGCGTATCTAAGCTTGGGAGAGGCGCGTGGTCCCCAATTTTTGGCGGGACGGAGTGACATTACTCTAAAGTATCTACGTCAGATCTGGGTGGACTGATGTAGCTACGCATTCTAATGGAGTCCAATGTAATTCTAAACTCCTAAAAGCCTGGATTGTAAAGCAACATATCTTATAAAGATTACTTTCTATTCTATTCTCATTGTGGTGATGAGACTTACCTTATGACGGAAATAGGAAGAGGGAAATGTTTATTGGTGAAATCAAACAGATCCCCTCCAGAGACGTATTCCATAGCGAAACAGGCAGAATGGCGGGTCTGAAAAGTGGTGTAAAGTTGGGTGAGGAATGGACACCCTGCCGCCATCTGCATGACCTTCTGCTCTGTTTCAATGGCGCTACGTTGATCTGAAGTCTTCACTACAGACTTGATGGCCATGATCTTCTTGGCTGCAGAATGAGTTGCCAGAAAGACCTGTCCGAATCCGCCTTCTCCGAGCAGGCGGTGCAATATGAAAGGTGACTGGCTGTCGCCGTGTGATGGTATTGATTGGACATTTCCTGCTGTGACAAGTTTGATGTTTCTAGTGTCACAGCTCGGGGGAGTGACAAGAGGCGGGACTTCTGCTGCTGCAATCCTCAGAGGCTTTCTAGCTGGTGCGGCATTTCTCATGATCTTTCTAATCGCTGAAATATTTCTCATGCCCTCTCTAGTGTCACAGCCGGGGGGAGTAACAAGAGGCGAGACTTCAGCGGCGACGGCAATTTTCATGGGCTTTCTAGCTGGCGCGGCATTTTTCATGATCTTCCTAATGGCTGCAATATTTCCCCTGATGTTATTAGGGACACAGCTCTGGGGAGTCCTCACAGATGATATGGCGTGGACTACATCCCTATCATGATCCAGAAAGCCATTAAATGGCTCAGGTCTTATCTCTGCAATCATGCTTTCCATTATAAATGGTCTCATTTCACTGGTTAAAAACACAGTGAAAATCATACGCTAGAAGAAGAAATCTCTTAGGAGCTCAGAATAGGTCTTCACACCAAGAGAAGTCAGACTCTTCTGAGCTCCACAGGTGTGAGACTGCTTTTTATAGCGGCACTGCCAATGACATCCTAGAGCTGGTCACACTGACCAATCACATCGCAGTGCTTGTCACGCCGGCCAATCAAATCACAGTGCTGGTCACCGTGACTCCTCCCCTAAGTTGGCAAAAAGCCAGCCAGTACAGTCACATGACCTCAGCCAGTACATTTCTGGATTTCAACTGTCAACTGTCAGATTTCAAATTTTCTCTATTCTGTGGGGGAGGGGAGGATGAGATGACTGCTGAGATTTACATTTCTGCAATAAACAAGTTTATTTCTGTTTTACTTCCCATAAATAGATAGATAGATAAATGTAAAATTCAGATGTGTGGCAAATAACAAGAAAAACGACCCCATCCATGAAATGTGATGTCCTCATATTGACAAATTTCACAAAGATAACACACCAGGATAAGGATCCTTCTCCCCCTGTCAACTCCAGAAGGTTTTAACCCTTTCATGACCAGAACTTTTTTGCTATTTAGCACTGTTCTACTTCAATTGGCAATTACATCATTATGCAACACTGTATACAAATGAAATTTACACATTTTTTTACCCACAAATAGAGCTTTCTTTTGGTAGTATTTGATCTCCACTGGGAATTTTTATTATATAAATAAACAGAAAATTCAAATGTAAAAAAGACCAAAATTTCCAGTTATAAAATATATCCAATAAAATAGTTAAAAAAAATCTTCATAAATTTAGACCAAAATGCATTCTGCTACTTGTCTTTGATTAAAAAAAAAGTATAAATTGTTTTCTTATAGTGTTTACAATATTTTCTTTAAAAAGTAAATAAATGAAAAAAATCTAAAAATGAAAAAAAAAAATATTTTCAGTTTTTAAATATATCGAATAAAATAATTTAAAAAAATCGAATTTCTACATAAATTTAGGGCAAAACGTATTCTGGTACATGTCTTTGGTTAAAAAATTTTTTTTATGTATTAATTGGTTTCTTTGTTATCTACAATCTTTTTGGTAATAAAAAAACATAAATAAAAATGACTGAAAAAACACACAAAATTTAAAAAAAGGAATATTTTTTATTTTTAGTTAGGAAACATATCTAATAAAATAGTTCAAAAAAAATCTTCATAAAATTTTAACCAAAATGTATTCTGCTACATGTCTTTGATTAAAAAAAAGTATATATTTTTTTTCTTACTTATAGCGTTTGAAATCTTTTTGTTAAAAAAATAAAATAAATTAAAAAGACCAAAAATGTTATAAAACGTATCCAATAAAATAATTTTAAAAAAATCTAATTTCTACATAAATCTAGGCCAAAATGTATTCTGGTAGATAGTAAAAAATAATAGCAATAACAAAAACATATTGCTTCATTCATTTAGGCCAATATGTATTCTGTTTATATATTTTTGGTTAAAAAAAAATTGGAAAAAAGAAAAAAAAATTGGGAAAAACATTATTTATTTTTAATGAAAACACCGAAAATTTTTTAAAAAGGAATAGTTTTTCTTTTCAGTTATAAAACATATCCAATAAAATAATTAAAATAATCAAATGTTTTCATAAGTTTAGGTCAATATGTATTCTGCTACATTTTTTTGGTAAAAAAAATAATCCCAATAAGCGTGTATTAAATGATAATTAAAACAATTTAATTTCTTCAAATTAATTTTAGGCCAGAATGTATTCTGCTACATGTCTTTGGAAAATAAAAAAAAGGTATATTAACTGGTTTCTTAGTTATAGCCTCTGCAATCTATGGTGTATACAGTACTCTATATATTTGAAAATTGATCAGTACTGACAGCCTGTTCTATTTTTTGAGGCCCCTAACCACTTGACCTCCGAAAGATTTAACCCCCCTAATCACCAGGCCATTTTTGCGATAACTGACAATTGGTTGTGCGGCGCTGTACTCAAATAAAATTGATGTCTCCCCCTCCCCCACAAATCGCGCTTTCTTTTGGTGGCATTTGATCACATCCACTGATTTTATTTTTTGGGTTATAATCATAAAAACAACTACAATTTTTGGTCACAATAGACAATTAGATTTACATAATATACAAGTCACATTGCACAATATACAAAACAGTATTTTTTTTACTTTCTACTATAAATCATATCCAATATATATATATATTTGGTAAAAAAAAAATTAAAAAAGACAAACAATTTGAAAAACTATTTTTTTAATGAAAAAACACCAAAAATTAAAAAAAATGAATATTTTTTATTTTGGCTTAATAAACATATCCAATAAAATTATGTAAAAAATCGAATTTCTTCATCAATTTAGGCCAATATGTATTCATATTTTTGTTTAATAAAAAATCCCAATAAGGGTATATTGATTGGTTTGCGAAAAAGTTATAGCTTCTACAAACTATGGGATATTTATATTAATTAATTTTTAGTAGTAATGGCAGCGATCTGCGACTTCTAACGGCACTGCGATGTTGCAGTGAAAATTTGGGACATCTAACTGGCACTATTTGGGGACTAGTGAGACTAATACAGTGATCAGTGCTAGAAAATATGCACTGTCACTGTACTAATGACACTGACTTAGAAGGGGTTAAACATCAGGGGTGAGCAAAGGGTTAAATGTGTGCCTGACCAGAGTTTTACTACTGTGGGGGAGGTGCTTGTACTAGGGGAAGGCATGGATCGGGGCCTCTGCTTAGCAGAGACACAGGCTCCATGTCTTCTCTACTGACAGACCGCCGTTCTGCCTGTGTACAGAATCATCACAGCAGGAGTGGGCCGGCGGCGGTGCCCACGCACTCCAGATCCGGAAGTATACGATCACGTATTGAGTATGTGATGTTGTGTAGCAAAACTGCCTTGCCGCCATATATACACAGTGTATGGTTGGCAAGTAATTAAAATGCCAGGACAGTCCAAATATCCCCCAAATAACCCATTTTTCGAAAGTAGACAGTCTGAGATAAGAGGACAAAAAATGTATTATGTATATATTTTTTAACACACTTTTTGACCAGAGCAAAATAATGTGCCATATTAACCACTTGCCGCCCGCCCTATTACAAATTGACGGCGGCAAAGTGGTTTCATTATCCTAACCGGACGTCATATGACGTGATTAGGATAATAAGCCGCTGCGCGCCCCCGGGGGCGCGCATCGCGGCGATCGTTGTTGCGGGGTGTCAGTCTGACACCCGGCAACTACGATCTCGGTAAAGAGTCTCCGACGGAGACTCTTTACCATGTGATCAGCCGTGTCCAATCACGGCTGATCACAGTGTAAATGGGAAGAGCCGGTGATCGGCTTTCCCTCACTCGCGTCTGTCAGACGCGAGTAGAGGAGAGCCGATCGGCTGCTCCTCTGACAGGGGGGGTCTGTGCTGATCGATTATCAGCACAGCCCCCCCGAGGATGCCCACACTGGACCACCAGGGACACCACTAGACCACCAGGGAAAAGGTAATAACAATCCATAATCCTCCCTAGACCACCAGGGTGCCAGTCAGCACAATGGGTGCCAATCAGTGCCCATAATGGATGCCAATCAGTGGCCACAATGGGCATCACTGATTGGCATGCATTATTGTTTGGCACTGATTGGCATCCATTACTATAACACCGATGCCGCCTATGAGTGCCCACCTGTGCCGCCTATGAGTGCCCACCTGTGCCGCCTGAGTGCCCACCTGTGCCGCCTGAGTGCCCACCTGTGCCGCCTGAGTGCCCACCTGTGCCGCCTGAGTGCCCACCTATGCCGCCTATGAGTGCCCACCTGTGCCGCCTATCTATGCCCACCTGTGCCACCTATCTATGCCCACCTGTGCCACCTATCTATGCCCACCTGTGCCGCCTATCTATGCCCACCTGTGCCGCCTATCCATGCCCACCTGTGCCGCCTATCCATGCCCACCTGTGCCGCCTATCCATGCCCATCCGTGCCAGCTATCAGTGCCAATTTGTGCCACCTATCAGTGTCCGTCCGTGTCGCCCATCCGTGTCGCCCATCCGTGTCGCCCATCCGTGTCGCTCATCAGTGCCGCCTATCAGTGCCACTTCATTGGTGCCCATCAGTGCCACCTTATCAGTGCCCATCAGTGTAGCCCCATCAGTGCCCATCAGTGAAGGAGAAAACATACTTATTTACAAAGTTTTGAAACTGAAACAAAAAAAAACATTTTTTTTTTCAAAATTTTCGGTACTTTTTTATTTGTAGCGCAAAAAATAAAAACCGTAGAGGTGATCAAATACCACCAAAAGAAAGCTCTATTTGTGGGAAAAAAATGATAAAAATTTCATTTGGGTACAGTGTAGCATGACCGCGCAATTGTCATTCAAAGTGCGACAGCGCTGAAAGCTCAAAATTGGTCTGGGCAGGAAGGTGTTTAAGTGCCCTGTATTGAAGTGGTTAACATTGTACTACTCTGGAGAAGTGATCATTATTATTATTATTATTATTATTATTATTATTTTTTATTTTTTTTTACACATTATGTTTGCATATAGCAATGAATTTTATTACTTTAAGCAAGAATTTTACTGAATGAAAGAATGAAATTGATTCATTTAGTTTATTTTGTTGTGATTGGACCCAGTCTGTACCATGTGACCAATGTCAGCTAACAGCACAATTGTACACAATGTATGGCTTGAAAGGAAGCCATCCATCAACTGTCATGTGACCTGCTGTGATCGTCTCTCCTCTACTCACATCTATCATACATGAGTGAGGAAAAGCCGATCAACAGCTCTTCCTGTTTACATTGTGATCAGCCGTGATTGGACATGGCTGATCACATGGTAAAGAGCCTCCGCTGGAGGCTCTTTACTGAGATCGGTGTAGCGGTGTGTCAGGCTGACACACCGCACCATCGATCACGTTGGTGCGCGCAGTGGCTGTTATCCTGCTGGACATCATCTGACGCCCAGTCAGGATAACGCAACCACCGCCCAGCCGTCGGTTTGCTATAGGCCGGGCGGGAAGTGGTTAAAGTGGAACTAAACCCTTCTCTCCTTTACAGCCAGGGGAGCTGCCATCTCAGCTTCTGTTTGATCTGCAGCAGCCATGGTGCTGCACATGTGATCAGTTATGTCACCAGTCATTTCATGGCTTAACATTTCAGCTGAGAGCACAAGCAACTGTGTCAGTTAGCATATTTGGCAGGCTTTGAATGTAACTGTTGCTAATCCATTAAATTGATGTTTTTAGTCCACTTTAAGCAAATCCTTGTGTGTGAATCTTTTGCCGAGATTCTTACCTGTAGATCCTACCAGTAACAGCACTTCCTGATGGGGACTTACAATGCTAAGACACTGCTTTGCAATTAGCAGCAGCGTTGTCTTGCTGTGTGCACTCTGCCATTGGGCTGTCATCTCTCGGTCAGCTGCCATCCCCGCATATCGATGTATTAACAATCTTGCGTTTTTTTTATTTTTTGCCGGCAGGAATTTCGCACATGACTGCGAGATGTCTTTGGGAGGAAGCTGGACGATATTTTCCACAAACAAAGCTCACCCTGATGAAATTCATCTATATCTGACAATATGAGTAAGTGAGGGGACATAAGGAAAAATTCTTCTTTTTCTTCTTCTTTCTTCTTTTCCTTCCCTCCTTTCCTCTTTTTCTTCTTTGTTCTTTTCCTTCCTTTCTTCTTTATCTTCCTTCCTTTCTACTTTTTCTTCTTCTTAATTAATTTCCTTCCTTCCTTTCTTTTTCTTCTTCTTTCCCTTCTTTCCTTTCTTTCTTCTTTTCCTTCCTTCCTTCATTTCTTCTTCTTTTTTTCTTCTTCTTTCTTCTTTTCCTTCCTTCCTCTTTCTTCTTTTTTCTTTTTTCTTCCTTCAATCCTTCCTTTCTTCTTCCTCCTCCTCCGCCTCTGGTAATTTGTATTGAATAGGGGATGGTGATGTGTTTTCAGTGAGTCTCATCTTCAGCTATTATAATATTTACCTAAAGATAGTTCCTGATAGGACACTTCTGATCCATATTTGCCTGGTTCTATTTCAAATTCAGCTTTGTTATGCCGCGTACACACGATCGAACTGTATGACGTACTTAGTCCGTTGAAACACATTTCAACGGACAATCCGCTCGTGTGTGGGCTTCAGCTGACTTTTTCAGCGTGCAGTCCGGAGTACTAAGAATTTCGGTTTGCACAACAATCTTTCCGTCGTACTTTGGTTTCAGCGGACAATACGGTCGTCAGTATGCTAGTCCGACGGACTAAGAATGGCACATGCCCAGAAAGGATTTACAGGGCGGAAGCGCTCTGTCTTGTAAAACTAGTGTTCGTATTGAAGCTAGCATATTCGTCATGCTGCTAATTTTGTGTTTTTTTAATATAGCACATTCTTTTCTTCTTCATAATGCAAGAAAAGTGAAGTTGCTTTGCTGCTTATATTCACACAGAGTTATCACAAATGTCTTTATTCATCCTCATCCTATGATTAATATTACAATTCGAGAATAAATAAAAAAAATAAAAAACGGACGAATTAAGCTGAAGTCTGAAAAGCGCGAATCGTCTCTAACCAAACTTCCACTAACGCAAAGTCAGCAGAAGGAGCCCAAAGGGTGCTTTGCTGTGTCTTGGACTTCCTATTTCTAGTCCCGTCGTACGTGCTAGACTGTTTGTGTATCCGTGTGTGGTCAAGTCCTTTCAGTGGAAAGTAGGCTTGTTCGTCAAACTAAGTTCCGCGCATGCTCAGAAAGGATTTACACGCTGAAAGTTATAATGCAGTGTATAGGACGTCGTATTTTTCGTCCCGTCGTACGTGCCGTTCACGTCATCGCGCACGGTTTCAGCAAACTGTTCGTCCGTCGTGTGTAGCCATGTCCGTCCATGCTAATTTTGAGCGGACTGTTTGCCGAAACTGTTTGACGGACAAAGTTGGGCGAACAGTCCCCGCGTGTGTACGCGGCCTCAGTGGAAAGTACGCCGGACTGTCCGTCGGATTGTATGACGGACTAAGTCGTCATACAGTTCGATCGTGTGTACGTGGCATAAGAGCTCCCTCTAGTGGCTGTTTTTTTTTTTTTCAAGCTGGGTAAAAGGTTCAAGTGCACCTGCCAGTAACTTTCAATGTTTCCATGAATACATTTCTGACCTTTCATAATATACAGGAACAGTATAATTTTTCAGAAAAGTGTCACCCCATCTACCAACGAACGTTCATAAACGGTGCTGTATACAAGGGGTTAAAGCAAGCAGCAGCCATAAGCTTGCTATTTGTAGAGCCAGCGAAGGGCTTTTTACATGAAAGTGATCCCATTTATGATCACTTCTATAGGGCTCTGAATGGTACACCTTCCCACTGCCACCACTTGCGGTGCTTCTCAGGCCCTCCCATTCCTCTGGGATGATCAAGACTGCAGGAAATGGCTTTTCATATTTGTTCCCTGATCCCCTTTAAGATTAATGAATCCAGAAGAGATGTGTATTACCCAATTTCTGGGTTTACAGCTGCAACTCCTTGGTTACTGGAGCCGAGGATGCAGCTAATCAAGCATGACCTGTGCTTGATTAGCTGTAATGAAGGACAGGGGGAAAATTTGTAGTTTAAAAGCCCCCTATGTTATTCCATTGAGCAGGTGACCGGTTCTCTTCATGGAGACATTGGGGGTCTAGCCCCCCCCCCCCCCAATGTCTCTATAAAAATGACCTATCACCTACCCAATGCAATAACATAGGGGGCTTGTTAGCCTATTAGACTATCAATTTCCCCACTATCCTCCATTACAGCTAATATATTACCCATTACATATAGGGGGTTATTTGCCTATTTGCCCCTTGTTATAGCAATAAAGTTAAGTAAAGAAAAAAGTGTAAAAAATATATTAAATACAATAAATAAATATTTATGTTTGTTTAAATAAATTAAATATTTTCCAGCGTATGAGATAACCTTTTACACTTAAAAAAACTGGCCAAAAATCGGGGGTCGTATTATTATACGCCGGATCAGCCCCTTCTGAGGGTTCGGTAATACTGTATGTAGCTTCGGCTACATACAGTATATACCGCTGAGACAATCCCGGTGAGCAATGTATTCAAATGAATACAGAGCCTGCTCGGATTGGAGTAACAACCTCTGCCAGTCGGATTGGCATTGAGAGTCAGAGAGGCGCGGGCTGATGATGATACAGCCTCTGCCAATCCAAGCAGGCTTTGTATTCATTAATAGAATACATCGCTCACTGTGATTGGCTCCAGCAGGAAATAGGATATGGCGCCAGCTCTTCTGCTAGGACGAAATATCAAGCGTCGGAAGCCTCGGAAGGGGGTCGTCTTATACGATAAGTACAAGAAAAAAATGCTAAACAACTGTAAGATTAGGGGGCTGTCTTATATGCCCGCTCGTCTTATACACCGGCATATATGTAAGTAGAGAAAAAAGAATTAAAAAAAAGATATTATGTAAAATAATTCATTTTTGTTTTTTACCCCCAATATTTCCATAAAGATCACCTTTCACCTGCCCGATGCTATCACAAAATGCAATGATGTCATAAGTCTGCTGCAAGCAGGAGGGAGCGGTCTCCTCTCTCCCAGTGATCAGTCTGTGCATTGTAACTTTGTAGCAAGTAGGGGCTGATCTGTGCCCGACATATGTGCACACCAAAGAAGTAGATGGTTGGCTTCTTTATCCTGTTTATCTTGTTCTTTTGTGTCTCTTTGCAGCAATTGCCTTACTTACTGTCGGACATATCGCCCACCTAGCCGGCCGGATGATCTGGTAAAGTCTGACTTTTTCACGGCCTGGAGATAGTCATGCTGAGTTTCCATGGGATGACTGCCAAGGCCACAGAAAAAACGGTGAGCAGGAGCCTGATGTGTCCTTCTAATAGGAAGAATATTGAATCCTGTGAACAGAGCTGGAATTCTTTCCTGTTTCAGACCCGCCAATGGGAGGGGGAGGGGTGGCCACACACTGAGAATATTTAATTTCCTCATGTCTGTATATTGATACCTTGCTCTAAGCCCTGCTATTATCTAGAGGTAAGCCCCTCCCATTATTTAGCAGTCCAATGCCAGAGCCTACTGAGGGTACTACATTGGGCTGTAGAATGCTGGTGGAAAGACTTGATTTAAGAATGGGCGGTACTTGCCTCACAGCCAGGTAAGGGTGGACTCTGTTTGGGACCCTGATGTAAGTGGAGAATCTGATGGGGGCCTTGATGTATGGGGACTGATGGGGACCCTGGTTTAAGTAGGGAGACTGATGGGGACCCTGGTGTAAGTAGGGAGTCTGATGGGGACCCTGGTGTAATTAGGGAGACCGATGGGGACCCTGATGTAAGTAGGGAGACTGATGGGGACCCTGATGGGCAACCTGATGTAAGTGTGTTTGGGGGCATCTGATTGGGACCCTGATATAAGTAGAGAGTCTGATGGGGACCCTGATGTAAGTAAAGAGTCTGATGGGGGCCCTGATGTATGGGGACTGATGGGGACCCTGGTTTAAGTAGGGAGACTGATGGGGACCCTGGTGTAAGTAGGGAGTCTGATGGGGCTCTGATGTAAGTAGGAAGTCTGATGGGGGCCCTGATGTAAGTTGGGGGGTCTGATGGGAACCCTTATGTAAGTAGGGAGTCTGATAGGGACCCTGGTGTAAGTAGGGAGACTGATGGGGACCCAGAAGTAAGTAGGGAGTCTGATGGGTACCCTGATGTAAGTAGTGAGACTGATGAGGGCCCTGATGTAAGTTGGGGGTCTGATGGGGACCGCTATGTAAGTAGGGAGACTGATGGGGACCTTGGTGTAAGTAGGGAGTCTGATGGGGTCTCTGATGTAAGTAGGGTGTCTGATGGGGGCTCTGATGTAAGTAGGGGGTCTGTTCGGGACCCTTATGTAATTAACGAGACTGATGGGAACCCTGGTGTAAGTAGGGGGACTGATAGGGACCCAGGTATAAGTAGGGAAGCTTTTTATACAATACAAATTCCAGAAAAAAGTACCAGGCTAAAGCCCATAATATAATGAAAGATTTAAGGAGATGTATGGAAGGAAGAGGAAAAAAGGAGGGGTCAGTATCAGGGGTTACATCCATCCGTACCCACATAACTGTGCCCATGGATATGTGTGTGCAATCACAATTCTATTAAACAGTGGATTTCCGGGCCCTCGTTGAGGCTATTTGGGGATAAGATGTTTTATTTATGGATCCAAAAGTTGTCACGTTTGCACAACGCCAAAAATTTTTCATTGGTAGTGAGGGACTTATCAGATATGCATTCGATGGCAAATACCTTCAAGGCACCTGTGTCCCCACCATGACATGAGGTGAACTGGCTTGGGACACTATGCTTGTCTGAAGGATCTTCGGTTAACCTACGGTGCTCAACGATTCTCTTACAAAGTGGGTGTATATTATGCCCCACATACAAGAGACCGCAAGAGCACAGTAACGCATAGATCACATAATCCGTAGAACACGTGATGAACTGTTTAATATTCTAAACATTGTTTGTCCCCCCATGAACGTGGTTTGTCCCCCCATGGTTTGTGAGGCATTCTCCCTTTACCATATAAAACGAATCAATCAGCGCTGAACACAACAAATAAGTGAAAAATTAAACAATTAATTAAAAAACATGCAGCTCGAATACTATAGGTCAAAATACCAAATCCCACATTACAGTACAGCGCATAAATAAATAATCTAAGTGAATGAAAAAGTGACACTCTATTAGTGCATCAAAACACAAAAGTCCATAGATTTAAAGAACAACAAGTAGAGATGTCAGAAAAAAGATCCGCTTGTGCAATGTGCCTCCAATCGACAAAGATAAGTGATGATGTGATTCCTTCACCAATAAGCAAGATGGACTCTCACCTCAAAATATGGACCCCTGATTTAACAGACAGGTCAGAAAACGCATGTTCCCATCATGGGTAACTCACAGCATTCAGTAGATATAGCGGTAGTGCTCAAAGATTGAATCCTTTTCAGTATCCTTAATTTAATATGATTCCATAAAAAACATAAAAAACAAAATCTAGTGCTCTCTGTTTCCACAAATTTATTTAAAACAGAAGTAAAAGAGATACACTCACATTCTGGTGCACTGATCTCCAGTGCTGAGTGCTGGGCATGAAAACAAATTTATCACAGCGTCCATGCATGGATCAGTATAGCAGCTTGCGGATGATGTCACGGCTTAGGTCACGTGGTCCGTACGCGTTGCGTCCCCGAAAGTAGGCGGGACTTCATCAGCATCCTCCCTTTACCACATCTAAGAATGCCCATTATATTATCAAAGAAAAATCGAATATCTGCCTTTTTGGCCTTATTGGCCTCACTTAACTTGCTGGGCGCAATAATGTTCTTCAAAAGCACTTGGCCCTTCTAAAGGTGATACGGGGTGTGTCGGAAATGACAGGTGCCAATTTGGTGTCCATCTGTAAAATATGCCGTTGTTTCGAAAACACCCTCTCAATGGCATGGTAATCACTGTTGAATACTGTAGTGAAATGTGTGATGTTATGCTCATTAGTTTTGATATGGGGTCTTTTAAGTGAGCTATTAAGGAGTTTAGAATATGCCTCTTGTATTAACTCCTTAGGATAGCCTTTGTCTATAATTTTTTGTCTGAGAAGACAGCTCTGTTCTATATAGTCCTCCACCTTCGAACAATTCTTTCTTAGTCGATGGAACTGGCCAGAGGGGATATTGTCCTTCCAGGTGGGGTGGTGACAACTCATATAATGTACATATGAGTTACCACCAACTTTGCAGAAATTCTTTGCACCTCCCTCATCGGTCAACTCTAGATGCAGGAATATTGAAGTTATCGGACAAACCATGTTTCAAGGACTGTTAATGTTTGCAATATTAAACAGTTCATCACTTTTGAATTATGTGATCTTTGGGTTAAGGTGCTCTTACAGTCACTTGTATGTGGGGTGCACTATACGCCCACTTAGTAAGAGAACCTGTGAGCACCATAGGTTCTTCAAAGATCGTTCAGACAAGCATAGTGTCCTACGCCACTTCACCTTGTGTCATGGCAGGGACACAGGTGCCTTCACTGTCTTTGCCATCAAATGCATACCTGATAAGTCTCTCACTGTCAGTTAAAGATTTTCGGTGTTGTGTAAACGTGAGACCTTTTGGATCCATAAATTAAACACCTTTTCCCCAAATGGCCTCAGCAAGGATGCGGAAATCCACAGTTTAATACACACACATACAGTCCCTTGAAAAAGTATTCATGCACCTGGAAATTTTCCACATTTTGTCATGTTACAACCAAAAACCTAAATATATTTTATTGGGGTTTTATGTGGTAGACCAACACAAATTGGCACATAATTGTGAAGTGGAAAGAAAATGATAAATGGTTTTCATTTTTTTTTTTACAAATAAATATGTGAAAGGCGTGGTGTGCATTTGTATTCAGCTCCCCTGAGTCTACTTAGTAGAGCCACCTTTCGCTGCAATTCTATCTGTAAGTCTTTTTGGAGGTGTCTCTACCAGCTTTGCACATGTAGAGAGAGACATTTTTGCCCATTCTTTTTTGCAAAATATCTCAAGCTCTGTCAGATTGGATGGGAAGCGTCTGTGAACAGCAATTTTCAATTCTTGCCACAGATTCTCAATTGGATTTAGGTCTGGACTTTGACTGGGCCATTCTAACACATGAATATGCTTTGATCTAAACCATTCCATTGTAGCCCTGGCCGTATATTTAGGGTTGTTGTCCCACTGGAAGGTGAACCTCTGCCCCAGTCTCAAGTCTTTTTTTTTTTTATATTTATATAATCTTTATTTGTATATGCAGTTTGCATGAAGAAAACACAGTTTGATAACAGGCATAGAAAAAGTATAAGAGGGGTAAACCAGCTCAAATAAGCAACGATCATCGTATACCCCATGAGGTCCAATTGACCATCCGACATGGAGGGTGCCAAAACATGGAGAGCAACATAACCAATACTGTAACATATGAACAATAGCAATAATATACTGCTCCAAGCATATCTACATATCTTTAACCACTTTCAAACCGGACCATTTTGCTGGTCAATGACCAGAGGTCTTTTTACAATTTGGCACTGCGCTGCTTTAACTGGTAATTGCGCGGTCATGCAATGTTGTACCCAAACAAAATTTGCGTCCTTTTTTTCCCACAAATAGAGCTTTCTTTTAAAGGTATTTGACTGACTGCAAAAAATTTTTTTTCCGATATAAACGTAAAAAGACCGCAAATTTTGAAAAAAAATGATATTTTCTACTTTTTGTTATTAGAAAAATCCAATAAACTCAATTTTAGTCATTTTTTTCTTTGGTAAAAAAAAGTCAATAACTGTATATTTATTGGTTTGCGCAAAAGTTGTCACATCTACAAACTAAGGTACGTTTTCTGGAATTTACGCAGCTTTTAGTTTATGACTGCCTATCTCATTTCTTGACGTGCTAAAATGGCAGGGCAGTACAAAACCCCCCCAAATGACCCCATTTTGGAAAGTAGACACCCTAAGGAAATTGATAAGAGGCATGTTGAGCCCATTGAATATTTTATTTTTTTGCCTCAAGCGATTGAATAATGACAAAAAAAATGTTTTATTTTTTTTTACACAAAGTTGTCACTAAATGATATATTGCTCACACATGCCATGGTTATATGTGGAATTGTACCCCAAAATACATTCTGCTGCTTCTCCTGAGTACGGGGATACCACATGTGGTCGACTTTTTGGAAGCCTAGCCGCGTACGGGGCCCCGAAAACCAAGCACCGCCTTCAGGATTTCTAAGGGCATACATTTGTAATTTCACTCCTCACTACCTATCACAGTTTTGAAGGCCATAAAATGCCAAGATGGCACAAAACACCCACAAATGACCCCATTTTAGAAAGTAGACACCCCAAGCTATTTGCTGAGAGGCATGTTGAGTCCATGGAATATTTTATATTTTGCCACAAGTTGCGGGAAAATTACAAACTTTTATTTATTTTTTATTTTTTTTCACAAAGTTGTCACTAAATGATATATTGCTCACACATGCTATGGGCATATGTGAAATGACACCCCAAAATAAATTTTGCTGCTTCTCCTGAGTACGGGGATACCACATATGTGGGACTTTTTGGGAGCCTAGCCGCGTACGAGGCCCCGAAAACCAAGCACCGCCTTCAGGCTTTCTAAGGGCGTCAATTTTTGACTTCACTCCTCACTACCTATTACAGTTTTGAAGGCCTTAAAATGCCAAGATGGCACAAAACCCCCACAAATGACCCCATTTTAGAAAGTAGACACCCCAAGCTATTTGCTGAGAGGCATGTTAAGTCCATGGAATATTTTATATTTTGCCACAAGTTGCGGGAAAATTACAAACTTTTATTTATTTATTTATTTTTTTCACAAAGTTGTCACTAAATGATATATTGCTCACACATGCTATGGGCATATGTGAAATGACACCCCAAAATAAATTCTGCTGCTTCTCCTGAGTACGGGGATACCACATATGTGAGACTTTTTGGGAGCCTAGCCGCGTACGGGGCCCCCGAAAACCAAGCACTGCCTTCAGGATTTCTAAGGCCGCGTACACACGGGCGGACTGTTCGCCCAACCTTGTCCGCCGAACAGTGTTTGGGCGGACAGTCCGCTCGTGTGTGGGCTTTCAGCGGACAGTTTCAGCGGACAGTTGGACGGACAAAGTCTTTCGGAAATTCCGAAAAACTGTCCGCTGAAACTGTGTTTGAGCGAACAGTCCGCCCGTGTGTGGGCTTGTCTGCTGTACTTTCGAAATGAGCGGACTGTTCCCGCTCGGAAAGTCCGCCTATTTCGAGCGCGTGTACAGGTAGGCGGGGCCCGCGAAGGAGACGTCGCGGGCTCCGCCGCCTGGAATGGGCTTAAAGGGGAACCCCAACGCCGAAAAAAATCGGCGTGGGGGTTCCCCCAAAGTCCACACCAGACCCTTGTCCGAGCACGCTACCCGGCCGGCCAGGAAAGGGGGGCGAGCGAGCGCGCCCCCCCTCCTGAGCCGTACCAGGCCGCGTGCCCTCAACATGGGGGGGTGCCTTGGGGAAGGGGGGGCCGCGCGGCCCCCCCACCCCAAAGCACCTTGTCCCCATGTTGATGAGGACAAGGGCCTCTTCCCGACAACCCTGGCCGTTGGTTGTCGGGGTTTGCGGGCGGGGGGCTTATCGGAATCCGGGAGCCCCCTTTAAGAAGGGGGCCCCCGGATACCGGCCCCCCACCCTATGTGAATGAGTATGGGGTACAATGTACCCCTACCCATTCACCTGTGAAATAAAGTACAAAAAAAAACACAACACAGGGGAAAAAATATTTTATTGCACAGCTCCGGGGGTCTTCCGTCTTCGGGGGTCTTCTCGCCGGACTCCTCCGCTATGTGTGTGTAGCTCTTTTACTAGCGGAGGAGTCCGGCTTTCTTCCTCCCCGCCGCCGGCCTCTTCTCCCGACTTCGGGGGTCTTGTCCCCCTCTTCGGTTCTTCTGCCGGGCCACCGCGCCTTCTTGTAGCTCTTTTACAGGCGGTGGCCCGGTCTTCTGTCGCCGCTGTCGTCGTCGCCACCGCCTTCCGTTCTTGTTCTTCTTCTTGTTCTTCTTCTTCTTCTCCTGGAGATGTTGACTCGACGATCTCTCCGGCCGGAATGCCAGGGACACGCTCCGCTGCCACTTATATAGTGACAATGGGGCGGTGTCACATGGTATATGTCACATGGGTTGGTCACATGGGTTGATGTCACATGGGGACTATGACATCGTAAGGGGGCGGGGTCACCATGTGACCAACCCATGTGACATATACCATGTGACACCGCCCCATTGTCACTATATAAGTGACCGCACAGCGCGGCTCTGGCATTCCGGCCGGAGAGATCGTCGAGTCAACATCTCCAGGAGAAGAAGAAGAAGAACAAGAAGAAGAACAAGAACGGAAGGCGGCGGCGGCGGCGACGACGACAGCGGCGACAGAAGACCGGGCCACCGCCTGTAAAAGAGCTACAAGAAGGCGCGGTGGCCCGGCAGAAGAACCGAAGAGGGGGACAAGACCCCCGAAGTCGGGAGAAGAGGCCGGCGGCGGGGAGGAAGAAAGCCGGACTCCTCCGCTAGTAAAAGAGCTACACACACATAGCGGAGGAGTCCGGCGAGAAGACCCCCGAAGACGGAAGACCCCCGGAGCTGTGCAATAAAATATTTTTTCCCCTGTGTTGTGTTTTTTTTTGTACTTTATTTCACAGGTGAATGGGTAGGGGTACATTGTACCCCATACTCATTCACATAGGGTGGGGGGCCGGTATCCGGGGGCCCCCTTCTTAAAGGGGGCTCCCGGATTCCGATAAGCCCCCCGCCCGCAGACCCCGACAACCAACGGCCAGGGTTGTCGGGAAGAGGCCCTTGTCCTCATCAACATGGGGACAAGGTGCTTTGGGGTGGGGGGGCCGCACGGCCCCCCCTTCCCCAAGGCACCCCCCCATGTTGAGGGCACGCGGCCTGGTACAGCTCAGGAGGGGGGGCGCGCTCGCTCGCCCCCCTTTCCTGGCCGGCCGGGTAGCGTGCTCGGACAAGGGTCTGGTGTGGACTTTGGGGGAACCCCCACGCCGATTTTTTTCGGCGTTGGGGTTCCCCTTTAAGCCCATTCCAGGCGGCGGAGCCCGCGACGACTCCTTCGCGGGCCCCGCCTACCTGTACACGCGCTCGAAATGGGCGGATTTGCCTCCTCCTTACGTGGGCGAGTCCGTTCATTTCAAAAGTTGAGCGAACTGTTTGCCCAACCTTGTTCGTCAAACAGTCCGCTCGTGTGTGGGCAAGTCCGCTCATGCAAATTTTGAGCGGACTGTTTGACGAAACTGTTTGACGAACAAGGTTGGGCAAACAGTCCGCGCGTGTGTACGCGGCCTAAGGGTGTAAATTTTTGACTTCACTCCTCACTACCTATTACAGTTTTGAAGGCCATAAAATGCCAAGATGGCACAAAACCCCCACAAATGACCCCATTTTAGAAAGTAGACACCCCAAGCTATTTGCTGAGAGGCATGTTGAGTCCATGGAATATTTTATATTTTGCCACAAGTTGCGGGAAAATTACAAACTTTTATTTATTTATTTTTTCCACAAAGTTGTCACTAAATGATATATTGCTCACACATGCCATGGGCATATGTGAAATGACACCCCAAAATAAATTCTGCTACTTCTCCTGAGTACGGGGATACCACATGTGTGGGATTTTTTGGGAGCCTAGCCGCGTACGGGGCCCCGAAAACCAAGCACTGCCTTCAGGATTTCTAAGGGTGTAAATTTTTGATTTTACTCCTCACTACCTATCGCAGTTTTGAAGGCCATAAAATGCCAAGATGGCACAAACCCCCCCAAATGACCCCATTTTGGAAAGTAGACACCCCTAATTTTAGGGGTACACTAGTGAGACTCACAGGTAAAAAAGCACCTAGGCTGTCAGCGACTGTATCAAAACGCTACAAAAAAAAACTGTTAGCGATCACAGGGATCAGGCCTGACTCTGCGAACGCTGCAGTTATGTGCGTTGTGTTTTGTAAGTGACAGTGATCGATCGATACTGCACTTGGGTGGGCTGGGCTGGGCTTGGCGGAGGGGCTAAATGCAGGTGGTAGCAGGTATCTGGGCTGATCCCACTAACAATGCGTTTTGGGAAACCTAAACTGCTGGCGACGCTAATATAGATCTGATCAGATACTATATTACTAAGGGAGGTGTATGCTTTGCGCGTGGGTGTTAGCGGTACTGGCACTAACCTGACGCTGCCTGGGGCGACACAGACCTTATCTGACCCTCAAACTTATATCACCCGCCGGGTGATCAGGGGGTTAAACCTTTATTAGGTAATAAATGGCGGGTGCCCTGAAACTATAAAAAAATAACTAACCAACCAGCGTCACCTGTAACAGTTATTTGGTGATCACTGGTGAAAGGGTTAACTAGGGGGCAATCAGGGGGCTTTATGCGGTAGTATATGGGGGTCCCTGGCGCTATAAAAAGCTGCGGCGAACCTAAATACCTACCTGCCTAACTAGCGTCACCTGTGACACTAATACAGCGATCAGAAAAATTATCGCTTATTAGGCTGGGTTCACACTGGAGCGATGCGGGAACGCCACGAATCCGCGGCGGGTTCCCGCATCACACTGCCCTATGCGAACTGCTGGGAGTGTCAGTGAAATGTTAATGACACCCCCAGATCAGTTCGCATATCGCAGTGCGATCTGCAAACTCGGACAGGAATCGGATTGCATGGTGTGAACACCCATGCGATCCGATTCTGCTGCGGACCAAAAAAAGGCTCCCGTGCGAGTTTGCAGCGGGTGCGATGCGAATTCAGCCATACTATCTGTATAGCTGAACTCGAATCGCACAGAGATCGGATGTGATTTGCACTGCAGTGCGGTGCGAATCACATCCGTTCTCATAAACCGCTGCAATGTGAACCCAGCCTTAGTGACACTGGCGACGGGGGGTGATCACGGGGTTAAACCTTTATTGGGGGGTTAGGGGGTACCCTAGAACTAAAGGGGGCTAACCCTAACTGCCCTAACAGTTATTACAGTCACAAATGACACCAATGCAAAAAAAAAATGCAATTGGTGTCACTGTGACTGGGGGTGCAGGGGTGATTGGGGGGGTGATCGGGGGGTGAGAGTGTGCCCGGCATGTTCTCCTGTATTGTGTAGTGTTGGTGCAACTCACCGATCCTCTCTCCTCGGTGCCGGAACGAAAAATACCGACACGGAGGAGAGATTACATCACTTCCTCTGCCTGTGTTTACATTACAGGAGAGGAAGTGATGTCACGCTGCACTTCCATTCGTCAGGAGCGATCGCGAGGGGGTGGCCATGAACGAATGGCCACCCCCTCATCCCGGATCGCTCCTGAACGGATTCCGACCGCCGCTGGCACCGGGGGGGGGGGGCCCAATCGGGCCCCCCACCCGCGGGAAGGCAGGGACGTACAGGTACGCACATATGCCTGCCCGTGCCATTCTGTCGACGTACATCGTCGTGCGGCGGTCGGCAACTGGTTAAAGCATCTGTGGCCAAATATTAGCCATTGAACATAAGGAACGACAGCCAAGTGAGCAGGCATAGACAAAGAAGGGGCAGGGAATGAGGAGGAAGAGGAGGAGGAGGAATAAGGAAGAGGAGCAAGAATAATGACAAAGGTAGCACTCCATCATAACATTGGTTCTATCCTACCAGTCTCAAGTCTTTTGCAGACTGGAACAGGTTTTCTTCTAAGATTGCCCTGTATTTGGCTCCATCCATCTTTCTATCAACTCTGACCAGCTTCCCTGTCCCTGAAGAATAGCATCCCCACAGCATGGTGCTGTCACCACCATGTTTCACGGTGGGGATGTGTGTTCAGGGTGATGTGCAGTGTTAGTTTTCCTCCACATATAACGTTTTGCTTTTAGGCCAAAAAGTAACATTTTGATCTCATCTAACCAGAGCACTTTCTTCCACATGTTTGCTGTGTCCCCCACATGGCTTCTCGCAAACTGCAAACAGGACTTCTTGTAGCTTTATTTCAACAATGGCTTTCTTCTTGCCACTCTTTCATAAAGGGCAGATTTGTGGAGAGCGCGACTAATAGTTGTCCTGTGGACAGATTCTCCCACCTGAGCTCTGGATCTCTGTAACTCCTTCAGGCACATGGAGTTACCATGTGCCTCTCGGCTACTTCTCTGATTAATGCCCTCCTTGCCCGGCCTGTCAGTTTAGGTGGACGGCCATGTGTTGGTAGGTTTTCGGTTGTGCCATACTCTTTCCATTTTCAGATGATGGATGGAACAGAGCTCAGTGAGACGTAAAATACTTGGGATATTTTTTTATAACCTAACCCTGTTTCAAAGTTCTCCACAACTTTATCCCTGACCTGTCTGGTGTGTTCCTTGTCATTCATAATGCTGTTTGTTAACTAAGGTTCTCTAACAAACATATGAGGGCTTCACAGAACAGCTGTATTTATACTGAGATTAAATTACACACAGGTGGACTACTAAGTATTTACTAATTAGTTGACTTCTGAATGCAAATTGTTCCACTAGATTTTAGATAGGCCCCTTTCACACGGGACAGATCCGTGATGATCCGCCCTGTGAACATCCGCTTGCTCAGCGGGGATCGCTCTGTTTATCCACGCTGAGCCGGAAGATGACAGGGCGGTCCCTGCACACTGTGCAGGGACCGCCCTGTCAGATCTCCGCTCTCTTCTATGGGGGATCGGATGAACACGGACCGTCTGTCCGTGTTCATCCGATCCGCTCTGCAGATGGATAGAAAAATAAGAATTGGACCATAGCGGAGACGGATGATATCAGGTGTCAGCAGATTTTCATCCGCTGACACCCGTTATCCCATAGGAATGCATGTATGTCCGTATTTCATCCATAAATGGATGAATGAAATACAGACATACTGTCCGCACGTGTGAAAGGGGCCTTAGGGGTATCAGAGTAAAAGGGGTTGAAAAGAAATGCACGCTACACTTTTCACATATTTATTTGTAAAAAATGTTGAAAACCATTTATAATTTTCCTTCCACCTGTCAATTATGTGCCGTTTTGTGTTAGTCTATCACATAAAAGCCCAATAAAGTACATTTAAGTTTTTGGTTGTAACATGACAAAATGTGGAAAATTTCAAGCGGTGTGCATACTTTTTCAAGGCACTGTATGTATGAGCATGGGCATGTGGGTGTGGATGGATGTAACCCCTGATAATGGTCCCTCCTTTTTTCCTCTCCCTTCCATGCATCTCCTTTAGTCTTTCCTTATATCATGAGCTTCAGCCCAGTACTTTTTTCTGGTATTTGTATTGTATCAAACAAGCATTGGTGGGATAATATCACTGTAACTCTATTTTTTATTACATCATAGTTTTATTGTTCATTTTTTTAATCATCTTATATTGGGACAGCTGTATAGTTCTTGGTATAATGGCTGTTTTTTAATCTAGTTATCCACTGGTAGTTGATTTGCCTATCTCTGGGCAAGGGGATGTGCCGTTCCAGTTGATATAGGTATATAAGATTGCCTTGCTGGTTAGCCCATTGAGAGTTGACAAGGGGGCATTACCCCAAAGCATGTTGTTCTGTCAGCACCTCCTTGGTGTGTTCCAGTGGTCTACGTTGTGCGGCTGTAGGCTTCCTGGTTCTGGTGATGTGATTTCCGGTGACAAGTGTTCACCCGTTTCCTCTGCCACAGCCGTCGTCATCCTGTCACGGATCCCATCTGTCATCCGAGTCCCTCCGGCACATCCCTTCCGACCTCAGGCTGGGTTCTTTCAACAACTGGTACACACTGTGATGCCCCATGTAAGACTTTTTATCTTTTCATTGCAATAAATCATTACTTGAACTGGACATCCTGTCTCTTGTGGATTTGGGGCTTTGGAATCAACTGTCATCTAGCCAGTTGCATACCACTCATTCCACAGACTGTTCATATGCGATTCCACTGGAGCGCCTGGCTAGTGTATTATTAATTACTCTCCTTATCCCACTATCCCAGTGATCATTTTGAGGCTGCTCGGATTTGCCCAATATCTGACATTGCACCCTATTCTGTCTGCTGATACCTAGCTATATGGTGGTGTTGAAGTTCAGCACCCTACACACTTGTTACACATTGTATTTGCATACAGACCTTACTACGTAGGGCCTACATGCTCTGTTGAGCCTTCTGAATGCAAGGGGTTGGCCAGGGACAGTCAGGCTGGGGAGGAAAGGGCTAGAAGATGCTGCAAGTCCTCCAGCTGGGAAATTTGGCAGGCTCTATGTGACTTGCTGCAGCTTCTAATGCTTGTTGTGAGAAGCTCGCAGTGTGCAGTGAAATTGTTGTAAGCCATTTCAGTCCAGGAGAGGAGCCTGTACAACTGTTCAAGACTGAAGAGAAGGCCAGAGGTCAGATGTAAAGTACAATGTATAGTTGTCATCTGTGTAGTGGCCCTATAATGGTGCGGACGTACATTATGAATTTGTTCTCTTTGTATTCAGGGAGACCTTAATGTCCCAGCTGGATGGCCAACCCTGGAAGTAGACCTGACCCGGCCAATGCGCCTTCCCTGCATAGAGCAGTCACGCAATTTCTCCAAACTGTCACGACTCATCTTGGACATCCGGGAACTGATCAGTAGGGAGCAGCGGCTGGCGGGAGGTGTGGAGGATGCTGGAAGGAGCAACAGGGCGGAACCTGCACAGGCACCATCGCCTGTTGCCAGTGTGGAAGAGAGCGCTGCCAATGGACCAGATGCCAGCGAAAACTGGGAGCAGCAACCTCAAGATCTGCAAGCATTTGTCCTTGCGGAGGAGGTGGTGCGGAATGGAGAATACCCACGCAGCTGTAGAGTTTGGTGAGGGCATGCTACATACTGATTTATTTAGCATCAGGATACCATGGCTCAACTTCATCATGAATGAGGCCAAGAGGAGTGCATTAGATAAGCAGACACAATGGGTTGAGCGATGTGGGAAATGTAGACACAGGTGAGCTGGCCATTGATTGGGGGTTGCATGTTCTAACATTCTAAGACCACCTTTAGTCTTTTTAGACAAATCCCCATAATCCCGAAACATGTATACTTTCATTGCCTGTGTGCACATGTACAATATATGGCCAAAGGTATGTGCCCCTCCACCTCCAAATGATGGAGCTCATGTGTTTCCAGTGAAAAGTACTGGTGATATCTCATACAAAGATATTGTAGACAATTGTGCTCTTCAAGCCTTGTTGTAACAGTTTGGTGAAGACCCTTTTCTGTTCCACCATGTGCCCAGTGTACAAAGCCAGCTCCATAAATTCATGATGTGGTCTGGGGACACCGGCTCTAAAAAGGTAATGGTCATGACGAGGGTCAACTCTATAATAATAGCCATATCAAGGGTCAACTCTATAGCAATGGCCTTGGTGAGGGCTAGCCCTATAGTAATGGCCTTGATGATGGTCAACTCTATAGTAATGGCCATGTCGAGGGTCAACTCTGTAGTAATGTCCATGTCGAGGGTCAACTCTGTAGTAATGGCCATGTCGAGGTTCAACTATGGGTTTACTTCTTCTTTGTCTCCCTGTAAAGGTAAAGCAGAATGGGCTACTATGCATCGCATAGTAGCCCATTATGTGTCACTTACCTGACACAGGAACCAGCGATGTCGCGGATGTCCCCTGTAGCTCGGAGCATCCATCTTCTTCCAGGTATCGCTGCTCCGGCCACTCTCCTTGCCGGAGCAGCGATGACGTCACTCCCACGCATGCGCACGGGAGCTGCCACTAACGGCATATAGTGCACCTTTGACAGCAGTGACTGTCTTTTTGTAAATATGTCCTAAACTGTGTAGGTTTAGGAGATATTTCTTGGACCTACAGGTAAGCCTTAATCTAGGCTTACATGTAGGTCAAAGTGGTTTGTAAGGGTTTACCACCACTTTAATGGCCATGTCGAGGCTCTATACTAGTAGCAATGGTGAGGTGACGGTCAACTCTATATTAATTGCCATGATGAGGGTCAACTCGTTATTAGTGAAGCCCAGGCAGTTCCATCGATACGTTGCACTAGCTAAATTTAGATTTTAAAATGAAAATCTATATTTTTTCATTTGTAAATAATAATGGGTTGCAGTACCAATTACTGCCACAAGATGCCACTATTGTGTGCAGCTGCAATACACATGATACAGTGTTACAATGTGGCCGTCCATACATCAGTTTTGAAGATTTGATCTGAATCTTTGATCGTATCTTCTTTTCCAGGGCGATGCGAGGCAGAGCCGTGAAATAAATTTATATAAAATCCTCATTTAGTCTATTAAAAGACTGAATTAAAAATAATGTCCTTCAAATTTTCCTGGATGTGATTGCAATAACTAAGCAATCAGGTGATGAAACAATTGGTCTGAATTGCCACCAAACTGCAAGGTTCCAAAAACCCTACTGACCCGGGCCAGGTTTATGTGTATTATAGGCCCTCTGAAGCTACTGCCCCAATAGGTTGTACCTTGGACATGTGGGTGGGGTACTATATACTGTATTTGCTACAGTAGACCTAACTGGATGACATTTAGTTTGCTAAAGCACTGTGTATGATAAACATTTGCCGCAGGTTTTCTTTTTAGAATCCTCCCGCCTCCCTCTTTTCAGTGCTGCCGATCTCCAGCCTCTTTTCAGCCACTTCTTGATTATATGCACCCACACCAGTATCGCCGGCACATAAATGCTTTGGACCAGCATTCCAAAGGGCAGACCATGCCTGTGTACAATATTTGTGGGCAAAGGCATATTTAGTTTCCACCAGGGGGCGTAAGTGGCAAGGTGACAACACAAGGACAATAGGAGGGCATGGCCGGAGTGTGGTCACCCCATAGCAAGACGTGGCCTGAACAAAAGTAACAGTAAAATATTGAAGCTTATTAGTTGTTGGATGACACGGCTGCATTAGTTTTATCTTTTTCAGGCTACTGTCATTTGAATTACACACCTCCTGCCTCTAAGCAGCTACGCTCACCAATTGTGAGGATCCATGGAAGGAGCCATGATTGTCACCCAGGCTATACTGCAAACATGTTTGCCTTTGTTCATCTCCATTACATGGAGTATACAGGGATTGGTAGTTTACAGAAGAAAGATAACATTGCTTGTACTTTCAGTTCAACTTACAGGAAGTGACCCAAACACAGCGTTTCTGGCAGGATCAACAGGTATTTTCTGTGCTTGCTTGGTGTGCTGCAGTGCCATTCATTGTTAATGCCACACCAATGCATTTTGGTTTTAGTGCACCACAATACACTACACTGGTGTGAGTGGTGATGCAGTAAAACTGTCACATCCAATGAGTCACTTGAGGGTGTAGCCTCTTTATTGCACTTACATTGGTCCTTGATGGCTGGGCATTGCAGGTAGTGCATTGTGGGACCTGAGTAGACATTTGTTGGATTGTGTGTAGGGTGCCGAGATGCAAACACCGGAAGGTAGTGCAACCTCCTGGTGTCTATCTGGTGCAGCGATTTAAGTTTGACCTTCCAGCCAGACAAAAAAAATGCCTGATTTTCCCAATTTTTATATTTCCTTCCTTTTGTAGATTCTTACAATTAGCACATGCCGCTCTTGTATCAGACCATGCACAGTGGGACAGGTGTGTAGATGTGAGCAGATTTTAGGCTGGATACAGACCAACAAAAAGTATTTACAAACAGGTTTACAATAGTTGGGGGTGTATTTATACAAAAAATAAATAAATAGAGCTTTGCATCCTGTGAAACATAAGTTCTGTGTGAATGAGGGTAAAATTGAAATAGAATGTTTCTATTATATCTCCAGGTGGAATGTTTATCCCCTTCCCGCCGAGCGTACGCAGATGTGCGTGCTTGGCTTCCGGGGGGTATACCGGGATGATGCCCGCACCTGCAGGCATCATCCCGGTACCGTTTTTTTTCAGCGGGCGATTGGCTATCCAGCCATAACAACCGAATCAGCTAAAAGCCGCTCGGCTGTTATGCCGGAGGAGCGGGCTGTTACCGGTGCTCCCGCTCGATCGGGAGCACCGATTCCACGTCTGATGCCTCCGGCTGCTGGTGAGGAACTGGAACAAAGCCGTAATCGGCTTCGTTCCAGTCTCCTCATAGTAAACACGGAAGCGACGTCATGACGTCACTTCCCGTTTACTCTGCTGCCAATGGCGCCGGTTTTAAAAAGATATACGGTATCCAGAATTGCCGTTTGCGGCGATCTGAATACATTGAAGTGTAAAGGAGGGGTGGGGGGTCTTTTAGAAATAAACAAATATGGCCGCTTAGAAATTGGATGAAAGGTTTAGCTCTGGGAAATTAAATTGTGCATTTTATATACAACTATACCATAGTTTTCTTTTATATACAACTATACATTTGGTAAATTAATTTGTGCTTGTTATATACAACTATATGTAGCACTAACCCCCGAAGGAGCTGCTGGTTATTTTTGGGCTTACCGTTACCTTCCGTTCTCCTTGTAGCACGTCCAGGGGATGTCCCGTGGCAGATGGCCTATAACTCGAGACTGACAACAGGTCCACTTGAATGGATTTTATTTGCAAAACTCAGACAATTGAACAGTCTTTTAACTTGGGATCAGAGGGTTGGAAAGAGGGTTCAGGTACTCTTAGTGTCAAAGTCAGGAAAAACGTTGAAGAACGTGCTTACTCTGACTGCATCCAGAGAATAGCCATTCGCAACGGGATGATCACTCAGGTTGGACAGTCCTTCTCTCACAAGGCCTAGCCGCCAACTTGGTGCTTACTCAGGAACAAGTCTCTGCCACAGACATTGTTGTAGAAACGTACAAAATAATGTCTCTGACACAGACGTTGCTGTAGAACCCGTAGGAAAACTAAGCTGGCGAACACTTGTAGGATACCTAGATCTCTCAACCTACTTGACGATATCAACAAGACCAGATTCTCTCGGTTACTTCAGCCCTTCCAGGCTCTTGCTAAGAAAACCAACCTGTACGTGGTGTTCTTCTGAAGAGTCTTCCCCTGGAATGCTGGAAGTATACTGGGTCTCTCCCGAACCGGAGACGACACCAAACCACCTCAGAATCCTTCCTTAGTTTCCTTGCCTCAGGCTAGCCAGCCCCAAGACATTAAAGTCGGGTGGATCCGCACCCCAGGCCATAGCTTTCTTGGGGGCTGGTCTGGAGGACCAGGACCATGAAGTCAGCACATCATTCTGGACCAGAACCCCGAACCACGTGTCCTCTGCATATTAAATACCCTCTCCCAGAGAGCACCACTCCCACTGGGTATGCTCCGAGAGAGAGCAACTTAAGCACCTGACCAGACCATAGTTCCATGCCTGCCAGAGGAGACAGTGCCCCCTGTAGCCAGGCTGAACATCTCACAGTCCAGTCAGACTGATGCAGAGGCCCAATTTAGATAATTATACCCAAACCAAACTGCAGTTTAGGCCACTTTAACTTTAGAACAATGCATAGTGCGTGCTCTTCAGGAGCCGCTGCTACATATACTATAGTTTTTTTTATATACAACTAATATATAAATATACATATAATATATTTAGTAGCTGAGCTGCCCACCCTGAGCTGGTCTGCTAAAGGTGGGGGGGGGGGGGGGGGGGGGTGCAGCTGCACACATCTATTTTTATATATAATATACACATAGTAGCTGACCTGCCCCCCAAGCTGATCTGATAACGGGGGTGCTGCTGGACACAGCTATAATATATATATATGTACAGTAGCTGAACCTCCAACTCTGAGCTGGTCTGATAAGGGGAGTGGCACCGGGTTTTTACACACCAGGTGACACCAAACCTAGTGACACCACTGGGCTTGTCTCAGCTTGGTGAATTTAACCAGTTGCCGACCGCCGCACGCTGATGTACGTCGGCAGAATGGCACGGGCAGGCATAAGGACTTACATGTACGTCCCTTGCCTCCCGCGGGTCGGGGGCCCGATCGGGCCCCCGCCCGGTGCCTGCGGCGGTCGGTTTTCGTCCGGGAGCGATCCGGGACGAGGGGGCGGCCATTCATTCATGGCCACCCCCTCGCGATCGCTCCCGACGAATAGAAATCCCCCGTGACATCACTTCCTCTCCTGTAATGTAAACACAGGAGAGGAAGTGATGTATTCTCTCCTCCGTGTCGGTATTTTTCGTTCCGACACGGAGGAGAGCGGATCGGTGAGTTGCACCAACACTCTACACACACAGTAGAACATGCCAGGCACACTCACACCCCCCCTTTACCCCCCGATCACCCCCCCCAATTACCCCTGCCCCCCAGTCACAGTGACACCAATGTAATTTTTTTTTTATTTTTTTTTTTGCATTGGTGTCATTTGTGACTGTAATAACTGTTAGGGCAGTTAGAGTTAGCCCCCTTTAGTTCTAATGTACCCCCCTAACCCCCCCAATAAAGGTTTAACCCCGTGATCACCCCCCGTCGCCAGTGTCACTAAGGCTGGGTTCACATTGCAGCGGTTTATGAGAACGAATGTGATTCGCACCGCACTGCAGTGCAAATCACATCCGATCTCTGTGCGATTCGAGTTCAGCCATTCGCCGCACCCGCCACACCCGCCGCACCCGCCGCAAATTCGCACGGGACCCTTTTTTTGGCCCGCAGCAGAATCGGATCGCATGGGTGTTCACACCATGCGATCCGAGTTTGCAGATCTCACTGCGATATGCGAACTGATCTGGGGGTGTCAGTAACATTTCACTGACACTCCCAGCAGTTTGCATAGGGCAGTGTGAACTGCCGCCGGGAGGCATGCGATGCGGGAACCCGCCGCGGATTCGCTGCGTTTCCGTATCGCTCCAGTGTGAACCCAGCCTAATAAGCGATCATTTTTCTGATCGCCGTATTAGTGTCACAGGTGACGCTAGTTAGGCAGGTAGGTATTTAGGTTCGCCGCAGCTTTTTATAGCGCCAGGGACCCCCATATACTACCGCATAAAGCCCCCTGATTGCCCCCTAGTTAACCCTTTCACCAGTGATCACCAAATAACTGTTACAGGTGACGCTGGTTGGTTAGTTATTTTTTTATAGTTTCAGGGCACCCGCCATTTATTACCTAATAAAGGTTTAACCCCCTGATCACCCGGCGGGTGTCATTTGTGACTAATAACTGTTAGGGCAGTTAGGGTTAGCCCCCTTTAGTTCTAAGGTACCCCCCTAACCCCCCCAATAAAGGTTTAACCCCGTGATCACCCCCCGTCGCCAGTGTCACTAAGGCTGGGTTCACACTGCAGCGGTTTATGAGAACGGATGTGATTCGCACCGCACTGCAGTGCAAATCACATCCGATCTCTGTGCGATTCGAGTTCAGCCATTCGCCGCACCCGCCGCAAATTCGCACGGGACCCTTTTTTTGGCCCGCAGCAGAATCGGATCGCATGGGTGTTCACACCATGCGATCCGAGTTTGCAGATCGCACTGCGATATGCGAACTGATCTGGGGGTGTCAGTAACATTTCACTGACACTCCCAGCAGTTCGCATAGGGCAGTGTGAACTGCCGCCGGGAGGCATGCGATGCGGGAACCCGCCGCGCATTCGTGGCGTTCCCGCATCGCTCCAGTGTGAACCCAGCCTAATAAGCAATCGTTTTTCTGATCGCTGTATTAGTGTCACAGGTGACGCTAGTTAGGCAGGTATGTATTTAGGTTCGCTGCAGCTTTTTATAGCGCCAGGGACCCCCATATACTACCGCATAAAGCCCCCTGATTGCCCCCTAGTTAACCCTTTCACCAGTGATCACCATATAACTGTTACAGGTGACGCTGGTTGGTTAGTTATTTTTTTATAGTTTCAGGGCACCCGCCATTTATTACCTAGTCTCACTAGTGTACCTCTAAATTTAGGGGTGTCTACTTTCCAAAATGGGGTCATTTGGGGGGGGTTTGTGCCATCTTGGCATTTTATGGCCTTCAAAACTGTAACGCCCTTAGAAAGCCTGAAGGCGGTGCTTGGTTTTCGGGGCCCCGTACGCGGCTAGGCTCCCAAAAAGTCCCACATATGTGGTATCCCCGTACTCAGGAGAAGCAGCAGAATTTATTTTGGGGTGTCATTTCACATATGCCCATAGCATGTGTGAGCAATATATCATTTAGTGACAACTTTGTGAAAAAAAAAAAAAAAAGTTTGTAATTTTCCCGCAACTTGTGGCAAAATATTCCATGGACTCAACATGCCTCTCAGCAAATAGCTTGGGGTGTCTACTTTCTAAAATGGGGTCATTTGTGGGGGTTTTGTGCCATCTTGGCATTTTATGGCCTTCAAAACTGTAATAGGTAGTGAGAAGTGAACTCAAAAATTTACGCCCTTAGAAAGCCTGAAGGTGGTGCTTGGTTTTCGGGGCCCCGTACGTGGCTAGGCTCCCAAAAAGTCCCACATATGTGGTATCCCCGTACTCAGGAGAAGCAGCAGAATTTATTTTGGGGTGTAATTTCACATATGCCCATAGCATGTGTGAGCAATATATCATTTAGTGACAACTTTGTGAAAAAAAAAAAAAAAAAAAAAAGTTTGTAATTTTCCCGCAACTTGTGGCAAAATATAAAATATTCCATGGACTCAACATGCCTCTCAGCAAATAGCTTGGGGTGTCTACTTTCTAAAATGGGGTCATTTGTGGGGGTTTTGTGCCATCTTGGCATTTTATGGCCTTCAAAACTGTAATAGGTAGTGAGAAGTGAACTCAAAAATTTACGCCCTTAGAAAGCCTGAAGGCGGTGCTTGGTTTTCGGGGCCCCGTACGCGGCTAGGCTCCCAAAAAGTCCCACATATGTGGTATCCCCGTACTCAGGAGAAGCAGCAGAATTTATTTTGGGGTGTCATTTCACATATGCCCATGGCATGCATGAGCAATATATCATTTAGTGACAACTTTGTGAAAAAAAAAAAAAAAGTTTGTAATTTTCCCGCAACTTTTGGCAAAATATAAAATATTCCATGAACTCAACATGCCTCTTAGCAAATAGCTTGGGGTGTCTACTTTCTAAAATGGGGTCATTTGTGGGGGTTTTGTGCCATCTTGGCATTTTATGGCCTTCAAAACTGTAATAGGTAGTGAGAAGTGAACTCAAAAATTTACGCCCTTAGAAAGCCTGAAGGCGGTGCTTGGTTTTCGGGGGCCCCGTACGCGGCTAGGCTCCCAAAAAGTCCCACATATGTGGTATCCCCGTACGCAGGAGAAGCAGCAGAATTTATTTTGGGGTGTCATTTCACATACGCCCATAGCATGTGTGAGCAATATATCATTTAGTGACAACTTTGTGTAAAAAAAAAAAAAATTTTTTTTTTTGTCATTATTCAATCGCTTGAGGCAAAAAAATAAAATATTCAATGGGCTCAACATGCCTCTTATCAATTTCCTTAGGGGGTCTACTTTCCAAAATGGGGTCATTTGGGGGGGTTTTGTACTGCCCTGCCATTTTAGCACCTCAAGAAATGAGATAGGCAGTCGTAAACTAAAAGCTGCGTAAATTCCAGAAAACGTACCTTAGTTTGTAGATGTGACAACTTTTGCGCAAACCAATAAATATACAATTATTGACTTTTTTTTTACCAAAGACATGTGGCTGAATACATTTTGGCCTATATGTATGACTAAAATTGAGTTTATTGGATTTTTCTAATAACAAAAAGTAGAAAATATCATTTTTTTTCAAAATTTGCGGTCTTTTTACGTTTATATCGCAAAAAATAAAAATCGCAGAGGCAATCAAATACCATCAAAAGAATGCTATATTTGTGGGAAGAAAAGGACGCAAATTTTGTTTGGGTACAACATTGCATGACCGCGCAATTACCAGTTAAAGCAGCGCAGTGCCAAAGTGTAAAAAGACCTCTGGTCATTTACCAGCAAAATGGTCCGGTCTGAAAGTGGTTAAACAAGAAAAAGGATCTTTTTTTGCCGCACATCCTACAAAATCTAGTCATGGAGGTCCCCCAAGGCTGAGTCCAGTGGACAGGGCGAAACATGTCAGAGCGGGCAAGGCCTGGATGGATTCTGAGCTGAGACTGTTGCTACCATCACTACCTATGGGTTTTGTTGGATGTGCGGGAATGATCCTTCTCCTTGTTTGCATATTTCAGAGGAAATTGAGATATTCACGTATTTATTTCATTGGTGAGTCAGTCTATTTCTTGGCCTATTCCTCTTTGTTTCGGCCTCCCATCTTTTTTTTCTTGCGCAGTTAGCACTTCATGTGCAATTCATTGAGGGTCACACATCATCCCCATCTATTCTGATTTTCATGGCAGTTTCCATTGGCTTTCTTTCTTTAGCCACTTTCAGACAGGACCGTTTTGCTGGCTTAAGACCAGACTCGCACTTTTTGCGATTCAGCACTGCGTCACTTTAACTGACAATTGCATGGTCGTGCGACGTGGCTCCCAAACAAAATTGACGTCCTTTTTGTCCTACAAATAGAGCTTTCTTTTGGTGGTATTTGATCACCTCTGCGTTTTTTTTTGTGTGCTATAAACAAAAAAAAGCGTAAATTTTGAAAAAAACTCATTATTTTTTACTTTTTGCTATAATAAATATTTGCCAAAAATATATATATAAAAAAACATTTTTTTTCCTCATTTTAGGCCGATACGTATTCTACATGTTTTTGGTAAAAAAAATCGCAATAAGTGATAATTGATTGGTTTGCGCAAAATATATAGCGTTTACAAAATAGGGAGTTTAGATAGTTTTATAGCATTTTTATTAATTTTTTTTTTTACTATTAATGGCGGCGATCATCGATTTTTTTTTTATTTTTTTTTTATTGTGACTGCGACATTATGGTGGACAAATCAGACATTGTTGACACATTTTTGGGACCATTGTCATTTATACAGCAATCAGTGCTATACAAATGCACTGATTCCTGTGTAAATGACACTGGCAGTGAAGGGGTTGACCAGGGGGTGGCAGTGTATGGGTTAAGTGTGTCCTAGGGGCATGTTACTAACTGTGGGGGGCTGGGCTGTGTGTTAGTGAACACCGATCTCTGCTCCAATAACAGGGAGCAGAGATCAGTATCATTTGTTGCTAGGCAGAACGGGGAGATATTTACTTCCGCATCTCCCCCTTCAGCTTCCCCGTGAGACGATCGCAGGTATCCCTGCGGCGATCGAGTCCACGGGACCCGCGACCAGACCCACGGGGGTCCCGAACAGCGTCCCACGCACGTGATTGCATGGCGGCATTCTTAAAGGGACGTACCTGTACGCCCATATGCCTGTCAGTGCCATTCTGCCGACATACATCGTCATGGAAGTGGGAAGTGGTTAATTTTCGACCTTAGTAACCTTCTTTTACCTTCATACTCCTCTTGGTACTACCAGCTCCTCCTGAGCTCTTGGGAGTGAAATGGCCCACAGAGTAAAGAGTAATGAGCTTCTTCTTTTTGCTTGGTGTCCATCCTCTGAGGAAAGGGCTTCTACAACAGAGGCCTGCTATGCATTGCAGTTAAACATTCCCTTTTAGGAGGCCTACATTTACAGCCGTGTCTCCTCCTTTCTACGGCTCCCCTCTAAGGATTCAGTCACACATATCTTCCCAAATCCAGGCTTTGTCTGCTATGCCCTCTGCCTCTTTAGATAACCCATTGTGCTCTGGGAATGTATTTACTTGTCATCTGATGTTTATTGACAACAGTAAAATTGTATATGCATAATATAAGTTGTATCTAATAGCAGTGTACAAAGAAGGACAGCTACAGCAGTTTAGAACTAGCTTTTGAAGTAAGGTGCACATGGAAGGGCTTTGCACAACACAAAAACAAAAGATTTCCCAGCACACTTACCAGCTTGCCTGCAAATAAATCCAAAAATGCACAATCTAACACTTGACATTAAAAACAGAGGTCTTAGTTGCACACATTTGCAAATGGGGAAGCTGCACTGCTTTGCCAAGGCTGCTCTGTAAAGTGCGAGGTCCTAAGGCCTCGTTCACACAAGGCGTATGAATCCATACCCCGTGTGAGGGCAGTGGGTACAGGCACTCCATGCATCCCCGTGCAGGCAGTCACATTGCACACATTTGCAAATGTATGTGGAAGCTGCACTGCCTCGTCAAGGCTCCTCTGTACAGTGCAGTTTTTTTTTTTTTTTTTTTTTGTGTTTTTTTTGTGTGATTATCCAGACCCGTGTAGATGTAGAGGAAGGCGAAAAAAACCCTGATAAAGCATGGTGTCATTTGCTCTAACAGGGAAAAAATTCCTTCCTGACCCCCGAAGGCGATCGGATTACTCCCTGTATTATACATCTGTGGGTGGACATTACAATGTCTTTTGATGGTTTTCAATTTAAAACAGCTTGTTTGATGAATATCAAAAAGTAATGTACAAAAATGAGGAATCTTTGTTCATCAGGATCTTTGAATATGATATCAATGTCTTTACAGATGAACTGTCCTCCCCAAATTTCTCATGAATATATCGGTATATAGATCCAATCCATTATGTCACATCAAGAACTATTGTCCAAATATGGGAGGAATCTTCATCATCATATCCATCCACCTCTTTAATGCTGGATTCACACATATGCAGTTTTAGTGCTATTTGCAGTTTGCAGATTTGCACTACAGTCCATTTAACATTGTTTCCTATGGAACACATTCTGTAGTGCAAAATGCAAAGAGCACTAGAAATGCATAGGTGTGAATCCAGCCTACGGGGACGCAGCGGCTGGACAAACACAGCCCTAATTTAACAGGTGTGCAGGAGTGGGTGAGTGGCCCTGAATGCACACAAATTAGGACCTGTGTTCCCCGGCTGCCCGGCTGCTCCGTCCCCATAGCGTAACATAGGCTGTCAGCACCCTGCTGTGGGTGAGCTTGCTGGTTGGCATCCTGCTGTGGGTGGGTTATTGGCCGGCACCCTGATGCAGGTGGGCTTGCTGGCTGCCACCCTGATGCGGGGAGGCTTGCTGGCTGACACCCTAATGTGGGGGCTTGCTGGCTGGCACCCTGATGTTGGTGGGCTTGCTGGCTGGCACCCTGATGTTGGTGGGCTTGCTGGCTGGCACCCTGATGTTGGTGGACTTGCTGGCTGGCACCCTGATGTTGCTGGGCTTGCTGGCTGGCACCCTGATGTTGCTGGGCTTGCTGGCTGGCACCCTGTTAGAGAAATTAAGTATTATACCTCTAAATGTCAACTATGAATATGCCTAGAAATATAGCTTTATCTTAATTAAGTTTAAAATGCTTAGAAATATGTTTTATATAACCCTATTATACTTCAATATGCTGAATAATCATATAACTATGAAAATGCTTACATTAGCAGAAATTGAAAAACACATAGCTCACATCAATGCCAATGATGGATGCATGGATTTTTGAAGCCTGAACGTACATGTAACCATTTCTCTTGAATATGGAATTAATGTCTTACCTTGACTTGAGAGACGGTCTGATTATTCTCCAACACACCCTGCTGTGGGTGGACTTGCTGGCTGGCAGGCACCCTGTTGCAGGTGGGCTTCATGGCTCGCACTCTGCTGTGGGTGGACTTGCTGGCTGGCAGGCACCCTGTTGCGGATGGGCTTCATGGCTCGCACTCTGCTGTGGGTGGACTTGCTGGCTGGCAGGCACCCTGTTGCAGGTGGGCTTCATGGCTCGCACTCTGCTGTGGGTGGACTTGCTGGCTGGCAGGCACCCTGTTGCAGGTGGGCTTCATGGCTCGCACTCTGCTGTGGGTGGACTTGCTGGCTGGCAGGCACCCTGTTGCAGGTGGGCTTCATGGCTCGCTGGCTGGCAGGCACCCTGTTGCAGGTGGGCTTCATGGCTCGCACTCTGCTGTGGGTGGCTCCTCTGTACAGTGCAGTTTTTTTTTTTCATCTGTATCTTCTGAGGATGATATCAATGTCTTTACAGATGAATTGTCCTCTCCGTATCTCTCATGAATATATGGGTATAGCAGTACAATCCACGTATTATGTCACATCAAGAACTATTGTCCAAATATGACCAATCTTCATCATGTCCATCCACCCTTGGGCTTTCTGGCTTGCAGCCTGCTGTGGCTGGCTGGCTTGCCTCCCTGCTGTGGGTGGGCTTGCTGGCTGGCCTCCCTGCTGTGGGTGGGCTTTCTGGCTTGCAGCCTGCTGTGGCTGGCTGGCTGGCCTCCCTGCTGTGGGTGGGCTTGCTGGCTGGCCTCCCTGCTGTGGGTGGGCTTGCTGGCTGGCCTCCCTGCGTTGGGTGGGCTTTCTGGCTGGCACCCTGCTGTGAATGGGCTTTCTGTCTGGCACCCTGCTGTGGGTGGGCTTGCTGACTGACACCTTGCTGTGGGTGGATGGCTGGCTGACACCTTGCTGTGGTTGGCTGGCTGGCACCCTGATGTGGGTGGGCTTGCTGGCTGGCACCCTGATGTTGGTGGGCTTGCTGGCCGGCACCCTGATGTTGGTGGGCTTGCTGGCCGGCACCCTGATGTTGGTGGGCTTGCTGGCCGGCACCCTGATGTTGGTGGGCTTGCTGACTGGCACCCTGATGTTGATGGGCTTGCTGACTGGCACCCTGATGTTGGTGGGCTTGCTGACTGGCACCCTGATGTTGGTGGGCTTGCTTACTGGCACCCTGATGTTGGTGGGCTTGCTGACTGGCACCCTGATGTTGGTGGGCTTGCTGACTGGCACCCTGATGTTGGTGGGCTTGCTGGCTGGCACCCTGATGTTGGTGGGCTTGCTGGCTGGCACCCTGATGTTAGTGGGCTTGCTGACTGGCACCCTGATGTTGATGGGCTTGCTGACTGGCACCCTGATGTTGGTGGGCTTGCTGACTGGCACCCTGATGTTGGTGGGCTTGCTTACTGGCACCCTGATGTTGGTGGGCTTGCTGACTGGCACCCTGATGTTGGTGGGCTTGCTGACTGGCACCCTGATGTTGGTGGGCTTACTGACTGGCACCCTGATGTTAGTGGGCTTGCTGACTGGCACCCTGATGTTGATGGGCTTGCTGACTGGCACCCTGATGTTGGTGGGCTTGCTGACTGGCACCCTGATGTTGGTGGGCTTGCTTACTGGCACCCTGATGTTGGTGGGCTTGCTGACTGGCACCCTGATGTTGGTGGGCTTGCTGACTGGCACCCTGATGTTGGTGGGCTTGCTGACTGGCACCCTGATGTTGGTGGGCTTGCTGGCTGGCACCCAGATGTTGATGGGCTTGCTGGCTGGCACCCAGATGTTGGTGGGCTTGCTGACTGGCACCCTGATGTTGGTGGGCTTGCTGGCTGGCACCCTGATGTTGCTGGGCTTGCTGGCTGGCACCCTGATGGAACACACTCTCCACTAAACACTACACTACACTACACTACACTACACTACACTACACACTAAACACACCACACATTACACACTAAACACACCACACATTACACACTAAACACACGACACACGACACACACCACACACTACACACACACCACACTACACACTATAGGTTGATCATGTCGATGTTAGGGAATCCAGGCAAGAATACTTTCTTTCCTGGAATTTCCAATGCCTTGCCATCTATCGCTGACGGAGGAAGTCGAGAAGATGTTTCCATGTCCATGTTGGTGGGCTGTAAAATGAAAAACAAATATGAGATTCTGTATTCATAGATTTCTGACCTGAGTAAATATCAGGATATTGCTTAAAGCCCAATTCCTGAAACAAGTATAAATTACCCTTGCAGTATTTGTGTGTGTGTGTGTGTGTGGGGGGGGGGGGGATTTTGTGCCTAGGGGTAGAGGAATAAGGTATACTAATGTATTCCTTTCTTTGGACAGCCTTCATCTATGCAACCCATCCCTCACAGACCTTCTCTAAAGCTTTCCCAGCCACGGTCACATTCTTACCCCCACATACAATGTAAGACTGATAGGCCTGTATTGTACATGATGATGCAGAGAGGTTAGGGCTAGGTCCCTCTTTCTCTGCCCCTAGAGTTTACAAGCAATAAAACATTAGAGTGCAGGGTGGGGTGGGGGTGGTGGTTGCCTATTGCGCAATCTATTTATTTTTTGAGTTGGGCTTTAACATTGACTAACTTCTTTAATACAACCTAGATCCTTCTTCCTCTTTCCATGCAGTGGAGGAGCAGATAGGATACAAATCTAGATGCAAACTACATGTCTGGTCCCATGCCTTCCACCACATCATGATGGTGAAAGTCACATGTCCTAGACACCCCAGACATTGTATTATGAACCATTGCACCTTCTCACTTCAACTATCACTCCCAGCTGTGCACCAATGGGGTTTATTTACTAAAACTGGAGAGTGCAAAACCTGGTGCAGCTCTGCATGGTAACCAATCAGCTGACATGTTTTTGTCAAAGCTTTATTGAACAAGCAGAAAGTTAGAAGCTGATTGGCTACCATTCACAGCTGCATCAGATTTATCACTCTCCAGTTTTAGTAAATCATCCCCATTGTGTCTGATGCCTAGAAAGTTACATTCTTATTTACTTCCGTAGAAAATGAAATATTGACTGATTAGTCTGTGAGGTTTTCCTGCAGGCTGGGATATGTCTGTACCCCCTATATTAGCTGTAAGGACACAGCAATGCTCCTTACAGTGTGTAACAATCTTCTTTTTGAATCCTCATCCTATAAAGATTTGTGTACTTACCGGACCTACAGAGAAAGGGGGCCGTCCTTTCCCTTGTTCCATCGACTTCCAATTGATGAACCTCATGAATGGATGCCGTCTAATGTCGCTGCCAACTCCAAGCCTCTTCTCCGGACATTTGCATAGCAGCTATAAAAGAGAAATTAAGAGTTATTTTGAGTTCATTTTGCACTTTTTAGAAAAGAAAAAAAAAACTTTGACTACAGTGCGTCTCCTCCTGGGCGGTCCTTTCACCCATTGGAGGATCATAGCATGTGAAGGCACATATATAGCCAAGTACAGGTGCTGGATGTCTACTGACATGGATGGAATTCATATTATATTCCAGCACAACAAATCAGTGTTGTGCTGGAATGTTATGTTATGATGTGCCGCCATTAGATCGCTTCTAACTCCCTGAGATCTTTAGATTGGTGGTGACACTTTAAGGAGAATTACAGCCACAAGAAAAGGGAGGAGATTGGATATTTTTAAAGATCTTTTTTTCTTCTCATTAACATCATTTATCAGCACCGGGCGATAAAAGCAGTTTAATGAATGGAGTTGGAATGGGTTAGAACCCCTCTGTTAGGTTGTGGTTGCTTTCTGTGTCCCCCCTTTGTGAGATTTCCATGTCCTCAGGACATGATATGAAACAAAATGTCTACAACAGGGACACAATGACGGCAGGTGATCTAATCCTCCCCACTATGTTCAAAACAATAATAAATGGGGAGGAGTTCTGCTTTAATAACCTCATACAATGTGCACATCAGCGATTGACCCCATGTGGCATCATCGTCTGAGCCCTAAGCCCCAGGATGAAGTATTCCCATTGGATCTTCACCATGGAATGAAGAAGCCAAACTACCCAACAATCCAGCTGACAACCAGAATTGGCAACACCCCTACATTATACCGCTAAAGCAGCAGCAGTAGGCCTAGAAACCTTCCCTGTGCTTCTTCAGAATTAGAAAATGTCTTGTACTTACTCCTCCTAGGAAGTGCTTCAGGTGTTGGTCCATGTCCGGGGGGTAAACAGGATCTTCATAATTCACGGCCCTCCTGTATACCTGAGTGGTATCGTCACGGAATGGTACAGTTCCTGTGGCCATCTTGTATATGACAACCCCCATGGAAAACCAGTCGGGTGCAAACTGGTAGAAGTCGCCATTGATAACCTGGTAATCAGAGAAGAGAAATCAGTTACTTAGTTCCTACAAACTTAGCATCCTTTTATAGGAGAAATAATAATATATATTCATTGAACGTGTATTCTAAGGGAGGCATTTACAAAGCATCAGTATGTCCTTACTGTGGCAATAGCGCTACTTTAATAAAAATGACATTTATAAAGCACAGCGGTGGAATTGGGACTTTGAGTGCTATTACAGGGAATGGGTGTAAACATAAAAAAAAAAAAAAAAAAACGAGCGAGAGCCTAGTCATGTGATTCACCCTAATCAAATCAGAGTTCTCTTAGTGATATCTGCTCTCCAGTAGAAATCATTGCAACATTAACCTTGATGTAGCTTTTTAAAATTTGATATGTTTACTATTTCATATGTCCATTATTATAGATATAGTAGCTAGACTCGCTTTAAGCAAGAGGAATAGCAAAGAACAACCACTGTGCCCAACAGCTAACCAGGAGGCAGAGGCGGCATACGCAATGGCTGCCCCCATGGACATATATTAACCACTTCAGCCTGGACTAATTGGCTGGCCAAAGACCAGAGCAATTTTTGTGATTCAGCACTGCGTTGTTTTAACTGACAATTGCCTGGTCATGCTATGTGGCTCCCAAACAAAATTTACGTCTTTTTTCCCCCCCCACAAATAGAGCTTTCTTTTGGTGGTATTTGATCACCTCTGTGGTTTTATTTTTTGCATTAAAAACAAAAAAAGAGCAACAATTTTGAAAAAAAGCAATATTTTTTACTTTTTGCTATAATAAATATCCCCCAAAAGAATATAAAAACACATTTTTTTCCTCAGTTTAGGCTATATATTCTTCTACATGTTTTTGGTATAAAAAAAAAAAATCACAATAAGCGTTTGATTGGTTAACCACTAGGGGGCTAGGAAGGGGGTTAAGTGTGTCCTAGGGATGTGTTCTAACTGTTAGGGGGTGTGGCTATGAGTGGCACATCACTGATCGCTGCTCCCTATAGCAGATGAACAGTGACAGGTCACTAGGAAGAACGGGGAGAAGTTGTGTTTACACTGACATCTCCCCGTTCTTCAGCTCCGTGACACGATCGCGGGACACCGTCGGACATCGAATTTGCGTGTCCCGTGGGCATGATCTTGGAGCTTGCACGCGACCACACAACAGCAAATTTAAAGGGACGTACCTCTACGCCCATTTGCCTATCCGTGCCATTGTGTTGACGTATATGTTCGTGCGGCGGTCAGCAAGTGGTTAACATATTTTTTTAAAATAATTTTAAGAGCTTAACCACTTGTGGACCGCCTAACGGGGATGTACGTCCTTTTTTTGAAGAGGGATATCTCGGTAACGGCAGCAGCTGCTGCCACAACCGAGATATCCATCTCTTCAGGCGGCGGTCACTGTACGATAACGGTGGTCTCCGCGGCTGATTCGCCGCGAGATCACCGCTATCGGCGGCGGGAGAGGTGCCACCGCCCTCCCGCACCTTCCGCCACTTACCGGAGCCGTCGGTAGCGGCGGAGGCGATCGGGTCCTCTTCCTAGCTGGGCATAGAGACAAGTGAGGCTAAGATGGCCCCCACTCGTCTCTATACCATAGGAGGGCGGAAGCGACGTCAAAACGTCACTTCCGCCCATACCTCTTAAAGGTATATATTTTTTTAAATGTCAGATTTTCTTTCTTTTTTTTTTTTTTTTGCCCAAATATGAGATCTGAGGACTTTTTGACCCCAGATCTCATATTTAAGAGGACCTGTCATGCTTGTTTCTATTACAAGGGATGTTTACATTCCTTGTAATAGGAATAAAAGTGATCCATTTTTTTTTTTTTTTAAAACAGTGTAAAAATAAATAAAATCAATTAAAATAAATAAGAAAAAAAATTTTTTTTTTAAAAACACCCCGTCACGACGAGCTTGCGCACAGATGCGGGCGCATACGTGAGTAGCGCCCGCATATGAAAACCGTGTTCAAAACCACACATGTGAGGTATCGCCGCGATCGGTAGAGCGAGAGCAATAATTCTAGCCCTAGACCTCCTCTGTAACGCAAAAAATGCAACCTGTAGAATTTTTTAAATGTCGCTTATGGAGATTTTTAAGGCTAAAAGTTTGACGCCATTCCACGAGCGGGCGCAATTTTGAAGCGTGACATGTTGAGTATCAATTTACTTGGCATACCATTATCTTTCACAATATAAAAAAAAATTGGGCTAATTTTACTGTTGTCTTATTTTTTTTTTATTCAAAAAAGTGCATTTTAAAGAAAAAAAGTGCGCTTGTAAGACCGCTGCGCAAATACGGTGTAAAAACAAGTATTTCAATGACCGCCATTTTATTCTCTAGGGTGTTAGAAAAAAAACAATATAAAATGTTTGGGAGTTCTAAGTAATTTTCTAGCAAAAAAAACAGTTTTAAACATGAAAACACCAAGTCTGAAAAAGAGGCCTGGTCCTTAAGTGGTTAATGATTACCAATCAGGTGTTTTACATTGCAGGGTTCTGTATGCAATCTAAAATGTTTATATTACAAGTATCAGAGGGATAGTGATTGGATTGTGATATGCTGAATAGATGAGGTCTAGTGTTGGGTAAAAAGAGCGTGACTTACTTCTGGCGCTATGTATCCAATCGTTCCGGCTACGCCCGTCACCTTCCTATTACCAAACAGATCCATTTCTGCCAATCCATAGTCTGCAATACGGACGTGACCTTCATTGTCCATTAAGATGTTGCCTAACTTGAGGTCTCTATGAACTATGCCACGTCCGTGGAGGAACTCAAGTCCGCAGGCTATTTCCGCCGCAATGAATCTATAAAAGAGAAAAATGAATTAGATTTTACAGTGATTAGACTTAAGTATAAACATTATCCATGGGCAGGGGGAGGGAGTACCTGGCTCTATCCCATTACCGGTCCCAACTTTGAGCTTGTTTAGGTTACCGTACGGTCGGAGTTCTGGGCATGGCACCTGCTCACCATTTCTGGTTTTTCTGGAGTCTCCTGGGAGAACCCATTGGTAGTATCCAGGCTGTAAACATGCTTGTCACAGCAATAGGCATGTGACCGGTACTATAAGACCCCAAGTCTCTCCTCTGCCCTTAACAGCATTCACAACACCGAGATCTGAGTTTTTGAATGATTTTGATTTCTTAAAAATGTCAGGTCTCAATGTCATCACATCCGTGGTACCATAGCGGAGAGCCGATCGATCACGATCACAGCTTTGTTCAGCTGTCTGACCAGCCAGTAGACGTGCCGGCTGGTCGCCTGGGTCTCCCGGTAGGATGAGAGAGCCTGAGAAATCTGTGGTAGGTGCCGGGAGTGGAGGAAGTCCCCTCCTGCTGCATGTAAAACCAATCCAGCTGTTAGTTAGACCGCCACCTCTAAAAAGCAGTACCAGGGTTATGAGGTACCAGTACATCATTGGTCCAGAAGTGTTAACCCCTTCGTGCTGGTGGTATGCATATATGTGGCCTCTAGGTGGGTGGGAATTAACACTGAGAGGCCGCATGTATGGGTGCCAGAATGTAAACAGAGCTGTCCTGAGGATGCACTCCTGGCACAGTTACTGCTGCCTAAAGGAAAGCTCCCGATATCTACATGCGATTGGGAGCTCTCTGATCATGTGACCACTGTGACAGCCAATCATGGCGGTGGTCACATGATCAGAAACCCAGCTCCATCTCCCGGCAAACCTCTTAGAGAACGTTACTAGGTGACTCTGGACTGTCTCCATCTCCTTCCCCACATGGTGCAATCACTGCCGCTTTGGAGAAACTGGGATTGCAGAATGCCATGTGTGTGAACAGTCTACTTGGAACACCAACCCTACTATGATAATATAGCGTATCTAAGCTTGGGAGAGGCGCGTGGTCCCCAATTTTTGGCGGGACGGAGTGACATTACTCTAAAGTATCTACGTCAGATCTGGGTGGACTGATGTAGCTACGCATTCTAATGGAGTCCAATGTAATTCTAAACTCCTAAAAGCCTGGATTGTAAAGCAACATATCTTATAAAGATTACTTTCTATTCTATTCTCATTGTGGTGATGAGACTTACCTTATGACGGAAATAGGAAGAGGGAAATGTTTATTGGTGAAATCAAACAGATCCCCTCCAGAGACGTATTCCATAGCGAAACAGGCAGAATGGCGGGTCTGAAAAGTGGTGTAAAGTTGGGTGAGGAATGGACACCCTGCCGCCATCTGCATGACCTTCTGCTCTGTTTCAATGGCGCTACGTTGATCTGAAGTCTTCACTACAGACTTGATGGCCATGATCTTCTTGGCTGCAGAATGAGTTGCCAGAAAGACCTGTCCGAATCCGCCTTCTCCGAGCAGGCGGTGCAATATGAAAGGTGACTGGCTGTCGCCGTGTGATGGTATTGATTGGACATTTCCTGCTGTGACAAGTTTGATGTTTCTAGTGTCACAGCTCGGGGGAGTGACAAGAGGCGGGACTTCTGCTGCTGCAATCCTCAGAGGCTTTCTAGCTGGTGCGGCATTTCTCATGATCTTTCTAATCGCTGAAATATTTCTCATGCCCTCTCTAGTGTCACAGCCGGGGGGAGTAACAAGAGGCGAGACTTCAGCGGCGACGGCAATTTTCATGGGCTTTCTAGCTGGCGCGGCATTTTTCATGATCTTCCTAATGGCTGCAATATTTCCCCTGATGTTATTAGGGACACAGCTCTGGGGAGTCCTCACAGATGATATGGCGTGGACTACATCCCTATCATGATCCAGAAAGCCATTAAATGGCTCAGGTCTTATCTCTGCAATCATGCTTTCCATTATAAATGGTCTCATTTCACTGGTTAAAAACACAGTGAAAATCATACGCTAGAAGAAGAAATCTCTTAGGAGCTCAGAATAGGTCTTCACACCAAGAGAAGTCAGACTCTTCTGAGCTCCACAGGTGTGAGACTGCTTTTTATAGCGGCACTGCCAATGACATCCTAGAGCTGGTCACACTGACCAATCACATCGCAGTGCTTGTCACGCCGGCCAATCAAATCACAGTGCTGGTCACCGTGACTCCTCCCCTAAGTTGGCAAAAAGCCAGCCAGTACAGTCACATGACCTCAGCCAGTACATTTCTGGATTTCAACTGTCAACTGTCAGATTTCAAATTTTCTCTATTCTGTGGGGGAGGGGAGGATGAGATGACTGCTGAGATTTACATTTCTGCAATAAACAAGTTTATTTCTGTTTTACTTCCCATAAATAGATAGATAGATAAATGTAAAATTCAGATGTGTGGCAAATAACAAGAAAAACGACCCCATCCATGAAATGTGATGTCCTCATATTGACAAATTTCACAAAGATAACACACCAGGATAAGGATCCTTCTCCCCCTGTCAACTCCAGAAGGTTTTAACCCTTTCATGACCAGAACTTTTTTGCTATTTAGCACTGTTCTACTTCAATTGGCAATTACATCATTATGCAACACTGTATACAAATGAAATTTACACATTTTTTTACCCACAAATAGAGCTTTCTTTTGGTAGTATTTGATCTCCACTGGGAATTTTTATTATATAAATAAACAGAAAATTCAAATGTAAAAAAGACCAAAATTTCCAGTTATAAAATATATCCAATAAAATAGTTAAAAAAAATCTTCATAAATTTAGACCAAAATGCATTCTGCTATTTGTCTTTGATTTAAAAAAAAGTATAAATTGTTTTCTTATAGTGTTTACAATATTTTCTTTAAAAAGTAAATAAATGAAAAAAATCCAAAAATGAAAAAAAAAAAAATATTTTCAGTTTTTAAATATATCGAATAAAATAATTAAAAAAATCGAATTTCTACATAAATTTAGGGCAAAACGTATTCTGGTACATGTGTTTGGTTAAAAAATTTTTTTTTATATATTAATTGGTTTCTTTGTTATCTACAATCTTTTTGGTAATAAAAAAACATAAATAAAAATGACTGAAAAAACACACAAAATTTAAAAAAAGGAATATTTTTTATTTTTAGTTAGGAAACATATCTAATAAAATAGTTTAAAAAAATCTTCATAAAATTTTAACCAAAATGTATTCTGCTACATGTCTTTGATTAAAAAAAAGTATATATTTTTGTTCTTACTTATAGCGTTTGAAATCTTTTTGTTAAAAAAATCAAATAAATTAAAAAGACCAAAAATGAAAAAAAAAATGTTTTATTTTCAGCTATAAAACGTATCCAATAAAATAATTTTAAAAAAATCTAATTTCTACATAAATCTAGGCCAAAATGTATTCTGGTAGATAGTAAAAAATAATAGCAATAACACAAACATATTGCTTCATTCATTTAGGCCAATATGTATTCTGTTTATATATTTTTGGTTAAAAAAAAAATTGGAAAAAAGAAAAAAAAATTTGGGAAAAACATTATTTATTTATTTTTATTGAAAACACCGAAGAATTTTAAAAAAGGAATAGTTTTTATTTTCAGTTATAAAACATATCCATTAAAATAATCAAATGTTTTCATCAGTTTAGGTCAATATGTATTCTGCTACATTTTTTTGGTAAAAAAATAATCCCAATAAGCGTGTATTAAATGATAATTAAAACAATTTAATTTCTTCAAATTAATTTTAGGCCAGAATGTATTCTGCTACATGTCTTTGGAAAATAAAAAAAAAGGTATATTAACTGGTTTCTTAGTTATAGCCTCTGCAATCTATGGTGTATACAGTACTCTATATATTTGAAAATTGATCAGTACTGACAGCCTGTTCTATTTTTTGAGGCCCCTAACCACTTGACCTCCGAAAGATTTAACCCCCCTAATCACCAGGCCATTTTTGCGATAACTGACAATTGGTTGTGCGGCGCTGTACTCAAATAAAATTGATGTCTCCCCCTCCCCCACAAATCGCGCTTTCTTTTGGTGGCATTTGATCACATCCGCTGATTTTATTTTTTGGGTTATAATCATAAAAACAACTACAATTTTTGGTCACAATAGACAATTAGATTTACATAATATACAAGTCACATTGCACAATATACAAAACAGTATTTTTTTTACTTTCTACTATAAATCATATCCAATATATATATATATATATATATATATATGGTAAAAAAAAATAAAAAAAGACAAACAATTTGAAAAACTATTTTTTTAATGACAAAACACCAAAAATTTAAAAAAAAGAATATTTTTTATTTTGGCTTATAAAACCTATCCAATAAAATTATGTAAAAAATCGAATTTCTTCATCAATTTAGGCCAATATGTATTCATATTTTTGTTTAATAAAAAATCCCAATAAGGGTATATTGATTGGTTTGCGAAAAAGTTATAGCTTCTACAAACTATGGGATATTTATATTAATTAATTTTTAGTAGTAATGGCAGCGATCTGCGACTTCTAACGGCACTGCGATGTTGCAGTGAAAATTTGGGACATCTAACTGGCACTATTTGGGGACTAGTGAGACTAATACAGTGATCAGTGCTAGAAAATATGCACTGTCACTGTACTAATGACACTGACTTAGAAGGGGTTAAACATCAGGGGTGAGCAAAGGGTTAAATGTGTGCCTGACCAGAGTTTTACTACTGTGGGGGAGGTGCTTGTACTAGGGGAAGGCATGGATCGGCGCCTCTGCTTGGCAGAGACACAGGCTCCATGTCTTCTCTACTGACAGACCGCCGTTCTGCCTGTGTACAGAATCATCACAGCAGGAGTGGGCCGGCGGCGGTGCCCACGCACTCCAGATCCGGAAGTACACGATCACGTATTGAGTATGTGATGTTGTGCAGCAAAACTGCCTTGCCGCCATATATACACAGTGTATGGTTGGCAAGTAATTAAAATGCCAGGACAGTCCAAATATCCCCCAAATAACCCATTTTTCGAAAGTAGACAGTCTGAGATAAGAGGACAAAAAATGTATTATGTATATATTTTTTAACACACTTTTTGACCAGAGCAAAATAATGTGCCATATTAACATTGTACTACTCTGGAGAAGTGATCATTATTATTATTATTATTTTTTTTTTTTTTTTACACATTATGTTTGCATATAGCAATGAATTTTATTACTTTAAGCAAGAATTTTACTGAATGAAAGAATGAAATTGATTCATTTAGTTTATTTTGTTGTGATTGGACCCAGTCTGTACCATGTGACCAATGTCAGCTAACAGCACAATTGTACACAATGTATGGCTTGAAAGGAAGCCATCCATCAACTGTCATGTGACCTGCTGTGATCGTGTGAGTGAGGAAAAGCCGATCAACAGCTCTTCCTGTTTACATTGTGATCAGCCGTGATTGGACATGGCTGATCACATGGTAAAGAGCCTCCGCTGGAGGCTCTTTACTGAGATCGGTGTAGCGGTGTGTCAGGCTGACACACCGCACCATCGATCACGTTGGTGCGCGCAGTGGCTGTTATCCTGCTGGACATCATCTGACGCCCAGTCAGGATAACGCAACCACCGCCCGGCCGTCGTTTTGCTATAGGCCGGGCGGGAAGTGGTTAAAGTGGAACTAAACCCTTCTATCCTTTACAGCCAGGGGAGCTGCCATCTCAGCCTCTGTTTGATCTGCAGCAGCCATGGTGCTGCACATGTGATCAGTTATGTCACCAGTCATTTCATGGCTTAACATTTCAGCTGAGAGCACAAGCAACTGTGTCAGTTAGCATATTTGGCAGGCTTTGAATGTAACTGTTGCTAATCCATTAAATTGATGTTTTTAGTCCACTTTAAGCAAATCCTTGTGTGTGAATCTTTTGCCGAGATTCTTACCTGTAGATCCTACCAGTAACAGCACTTCCTGATGGGGACTTACAATGCTAAGACACTGCTTTGCAATTAGCAGCAGCGTTGTCTTGCTGTGTGCACTCTGCCATTGGGCTGTCATCTCTCGGTCAGCTGCCATCCCCGCATATCGATGTATTAACAATCTTGCGTTTTTTTTATTTTTTGCCGGCAGGAATTTCGCACATGACTGCGAGATGTCTTTGGGAGGAAGCTGGACGATATTTTCCACAAACAAAGCTCACCCTGATGAAATTCATCTATATCTGACAATATGAGTAAGTGAGGGGACATAAGGAAAAATTCTTCTTTTTCTTCTTCTTTCTTCTTTTCCTTCCCTCCTTTCCTCTTTTTCTTCTTTGTTCTTTTCCTTCCTTTCTTCTTTATCTTCCTTCCTTTCTACTTTTTCTTCTTCTTAATTAATTTCCTTCCTTCCTTTCTTTTTCTTCTTCTTTCCCTTCTTTCCTTTCTTTCTTCTTTTCCTTCCTTCCTTCATTTCTTCTTCTTTTTTTCTTCTTATTTCTTCTTTTCCTTCCTTCCTCTTTCTTCTTCTTTTTTCTTTTTTCTTACTTCAATCCTTCCTTTCTTCTTCCTCCTCCTCCGCCTCTGGTAATTTGTATTGAATAGGGGATGGTGATATGTTTTCAGTGAGTCTCATCTTCAGCTATTATAATATTTACCTAAAGATAGTTCCTGATAGGACACTTCTGATCCATATTTGCCTGGTTCTATTTCAAATTCAGCTTTGTTATGCCGCGTACACACGATCGAACTGTATGACGTACTTAGTCCGTTGAAACACATTTCAACTGACAATCCGCTCGTGTGTGGGCTTCAGCTGACTTTTTCAGCGTGCAGTCCGGAGTACTAAGAATTTCGGTTTGCACAACAATCTTTCCGTCGTACTTTGGTTTCAGCGGACAATACGGTCGTCAGTATGCTAGTCCGACGGACTAAGAATGGCGCATGCCCAGAAAGGATTTACAGGGCGGAAGCGCTCTGTCTTGTAAAACTAGTGTTCGTATTGAAGCTAGCATATTCGTCATGCTGCTAATTTTGTGTTTTTTTAATATAGCACATTCTTTTCTTCTTCATAATGCAAGAAAAGTGAAGTTGCTTTGCTGCTTATATTCACACAGAGTTATCACAAATGTCTTTATTCATCCTCATCCTATGATTAATATTCCAATTCGAGAATAAATAAAAAAAAAAAATAACGGACGAATTAAGCTGAAGTCTGAAAAGCGCGAATCGTCTCTAACCAAACTTCCACTAACGCAAAGTCAGCAGAAGGAGCCCAAAGGGTGCTTTGCTGTGTCTTGGACTTCCTATTTCTAGTCCCGTCGTACGTGCTAGACTGTTTGTGTATCCGTGTGTGGTCAAGTCCTTTCAGTGGAAAGTAGGCTTGTTCGTCAAACTAAGTTCCGCGCATGCTCAGAAAGGATTTACACGCTGAAAGTTATAATGCAGTGTATAGGACGTCGTATTTTTCGTCCCGTCGTACGTGCCGTTCACGTCATCGCGCACGGTTTCAGCAAACTGTTCGTCCGTCGTGTGTAGCCATGTCCGTCCATGCTAATTTTGAGCGGACTGTTTGCCGAAACTGTTTGACGGACAAAGTTGGGCGAACAGTCCCCGCGTGTGTGCGCGGCCTCAGTGGAAAGTACGCCGGATTGTCCGTCGGATTGTATGACGGACTAAGTCGTCATACAGTTCGATCGTGTGTACGTGGCATAAGAGCTCCCTCTAGTGGCTGTTTTTTTTTGTCAAGCTGGGTAAAAGGTTCAAGTGCACCTGCCAGTAACTTTCAATGTTTCCATGAATACATTTCTGACCTTTCATAATATACAGGAACAGTATAATTTTTCAGAAAAGTGTCACCCCATCTACCAACGAACGTTCATAAACGGTGCTGTATACAAGGGGTTAAAGCAAGCAGCAGCCATAAGCTTGCTATTTGTAGAGCCAGCGAAGGGCTTTTTACATGAAAGTGATCCCATTTATGATCACTTCTATAGGGCTCTGAATGGTACACCTTCCCACTGCCACCACTTGCGGTGCTTCTCAGGCCCTCCCATTCCTCTGGGATGATCAAGACTGCAGGAAATGGCTTTTCATATTTGTTCCCTGATCCCCTTTAAGATTAATGAATCCAGAAGAGATGTGTATTACCCAATTTCTGGGTTTACAGCTGCAACTCCTTGGTTACTGGAGCCGAGGATGCAGCTAATCAAGCATGACCTGTGCTTGATTAGCTGTAATGAAGGACAGGGGGAAAATTTGTAGTTTAAAAGCCCCCTATGTTATTCCATTGAGCAGGTGACCGGTTCTCTTCATGGAGACATTGGGGGTCTAGCCCCCCCCCAATGTCTCTATAAAAATGACCTATCACCTACCCAATGCAATAACATAGGGGGCTTGTTAGCCTATTAGACTATCAATTTCCCCACTATCCTCCATTACAGCTAATATATTACCCATTACATATAGGGGGTTATTTGCCTATTTGCCCCTTGTTATAGCAATAAAGTTAAGTAAAGAAAAAAGTGTAAAAAATATATTAAATACAATAAATAAATATTTATGTTTGTTTAAATAAATTAAATATTTTCCAGCGTATGAGATAACCTTTTACACTTAAAAAAACTGGCCAAAAATCAGGGGTCGTATTATTATACGCCGGATCAGCCCCTTCTGAGGGTTCGGTAATACTGTATGTAGCTTCGGCTACATACAGTATATACCGCTGAGACAATCCCGGTGAGCAATGTATTCAAATGAATACAGAGCCTGCTCGGATTGGAGTAACAACCTCTGCCAGTCGGATTGGCATTGAGAGTCAGAGAGGCGCGGGCTGATGATGATACAGCCTCTGCCAATCCAAGCAGGCTTTGTATTCATTAATAGAATACATCGCTCACTGTGATTGGCTCCAGCAGGAAATAGGATATGGCGCCAGCTCTTCTGCTAGGACGAAATATCAAGCGTCGGAAGCCTCGGAAGGGGGTCGTCTTATACGATAAGTGCAAGAAAAAAATGCTAAACAACTGTAAGATTAGGGGGCTGTCTTATATGCCCGCTCGTCTTATACACCGGCATATATGTAAGTAGAGAAAAAAGTATAAAAAAAGATGTTATGTAAAATAATTCATTTTTGTTTTTTACCCCCAATATTTCCATAAAGATCACCTTTCACCTGCCCGATGCTATCACAAAATGCGATGATGTCATAAGTCTGCTGCAAGCAGGAGGGAGCGGTCTCCTCTCTCCCAGTGATCAGTCTGTGCATTGTAACTTTGTAGCAAGTAGGGGCTGATCTGTGCCCGACATATGTGCACACCAAAGAAGTAGATGGTTGGCTTCTTTATCCTGTTTATCTTGTTCTTTTGTGTCTCTTTGCAGCAATTGCCTTACTTACTGTCGGACATATCGCCCACCTAGCCGGCCGGATGATCTGGTAAAGTCTGACTTTTTCACGGCCTGGAGATAGTCATGCTGAGTTTCCATGGGATGACTGCCAAGGCCACAGAAATAACGGTGAGCAGGAGCCTGATGTGTCCTTCTAATAGGAAGAATATTGAATCCTGTGAACAGAGCTGGAATTCTTTCCTGTTTCAGACCAGCCAATGGGAGGGGGAGGGGTGGCCACACACTAAGAATATTTAATTTCTTCATGTCTGTATATTGATACCTTGCTCTAAGCCCTGCTATTATCTAGAGGTAAGCCCCTCCCATTATTTAGCAGTCCAATGCCAGAGCCTACTGAGGGTACTACATTGGGCTATAGAATGCTGGTGGAAAGACTTGATTTAAGAATGGGCGGTACTTGCCTCACAGCCAGGTAAGGGTGGACTCTGTTTGGGACCCTGATGTAAGTGGAGAATCTGATGGGGGCCTTGATGTATGGGGACTGATGGGGACCCTGGTTTAAGTAGGGAGACTGATGGGGACCCTGGTGTAAGTAGGGAGTCTGATGGGGACCCTGGTGTAATTAGGGAGACCGATGGGGACCCTGATGTAAGTAGGGAGACTGATGGGGACCCTGATGGGCAACCTAATGTAAGTGTGTTTGGGGGCATCTGATTGGGACCCTGATATAAGTAGAGAGTCTGATGGGGACCCTGATGTAAGTAAAGAGTCTGATGGGGGCCCTGATGTATGGGGACTGATGGGACCCTGGTTTAAGTAGGGAGACTGATGGGGACCCTGGTGTAAGTAGGGAGTCTGATGGGGCTCTGATGTAAGTAGGAAGTCTGATGGGGGCCCTGATGTAAGTTGGGGGGTCTGATGGGAACCCTTATGTAAGTAGGGAGTCTGATAGGGACCCTGGTGTAAGTAGGGAGACTGATGGGGACCCAGAAGTAAGTAGGGAGTCTGATGGGTACCCTGATGTAAGTAGTGAGACTGATGAGGGCCCTGATGTAAGTTGGGGGTCTGATGGGGACCGCTATGTAAGTAGGGAGACTGATGGGGACCTTGGTGTAAGTAGGGAGTCTGATGGGGTCTCTGATGTAAGTAGGGTGTCTGATGGGGGCTCTGATGTAAGTAGGGGGTCTGTTCGGGACCCTTATGTAATTAACGAGACTGATGGGAACCCTGGTGTAAGTAGGGGGACTGATAGGGACCCAGGTATAAGTAGGGAAGCTTTTTATACAATGCAAATTCCAGAAAAAAGTACCAGGCTAAAGCCCATAATATAATAAAAGATTTAAGGAGATGTATGGAAGGAAGAGGAAAAAAGGAGGGGTCAGTATCAGGGGTTACATCCATCCGCACCCACATAACTGTGCCCATGGATATGTGTGTGCAATCACAATTCTATTAAACAGTGGATTTCCGGGCCCTCGTTGAGGCTATTTGGGGATAAGATGTTTTATTTATGGATCCAAAAGTTGTCACGTTTGCACAACGCCAAAAATTTTTCATTGGTAGTGAGGGACTTATCAGATATGCATTCGATGGCAAATACCTTCAAGGCACCTGTGTCCCCACCATGACATGAGGTGAACTGGCTTGGGACACTATGCTTGTCTGAAGGATCTTCGGTTAACCTACGGTGCTCAACGATTCTCTTACAAAGTGGGTGTATATTATGCCCCACATACAAGAGACCGCAAGAGCACAGTAACGCATAGATCACATAATCCGTAGAACACGTGATGAACTGTTTAATATTCTAAACATTGTTTGTCCCCCCATGAACGTGGTTTGTCCCCCCATGGTTTGTGAGGCATTCTCCCTTTACCACATCTAAGAATGCCCATTATATTATCAAAGAAAAATCGAATATCTGCCTTTTTGGCCTTATTGGCCTCACTTAACTTGCTGGGCGCCATAATGTTCTTCAAAAGCACTTGGCCCTTCTAAAGGTGATACGGGGTGTGTCGGAAATGAGAGGTGCCAATTTGGTGTCCATCTGTAAAATATGCCGTTGTTTCGAAAACACCCTCTCAATGGCATGGTAATCACTGTTGAATACTGTAGTGAAATGTGTGATGTTATGCTCATTAGTTTTGATATGGGGTCTTTTAAGTGAGCTATTAAGGAGTTTAGAATATGCCTCTTGTATTAACTCCTTAGGATAGCCTTTGTCTATAATTTTTTGTCTGAGAAGACAGCTCTGTTCTATATAGTCCTCCACCTTCGAACAATTCTTTCTTAGTCGATGGAACTGGCCAGAGGGGATATTGTCCTTCCAGGTGGGGTGGTGACAACTCATATAATGTAAATATGAGTTACCACCAACTTTGCAGAAATTCTTTGTAATAATTGCACCTCCCTCATCGGTCAACTCTAGATGCAGGAATATTGAAGTTATCGGACAAACCATGTTTCAAGGACTGTTAATGTTTGCAATATTAAACAGTTCATCACTTTTGAATTATGTGATCTTTGGGTTAAGGTGCTCTTACAGTCACTTGTATGTGGGGTGCACTATACGCCCACTTAGTAAGAGAACCTGTGAGCACCATAGGTTCTTCAAAGATCGTTCAGACAAGCATAGTGTCCTACGCCACTTCACCTTGTGTCATGGCAGGGACACAGGTGCCTTCACTGTCTTTGCCATCAAATGCATACCTGATAAGTCTCTCACTGCCAGTTAAAGATTTTCGGTGTTGTGTAAACGTGGGACCTTTTGGATCCATAAATTAAACACCTTTTCCCCAAATGGCCTCAGCAAGGATGCGGAAATCCACAGTTTAATACACACACATACAGTCCCTTGAAAAAGTATTCATGCACCTGGAAATTTTCCACATTTTGTCATGTTACAACCAAAAACCTAAATATATTTTATTGGGGTTTTATGTGGTAGACCAACACAAATTGGCACATAATTGTGAAGTGGAAAGAAAATGATAAATGGTTTTCATTTTTTTTTTTTACAAATAAATATGTGAAAGGCGTGGTGTGCATTTGTATTCAGCTCCCCTGAGTCTACTTAGTAGAGCCACCTTTCGCTGCTATTCTATCTGTAAGTCTTTTTGGAGGTGTCTCTACCAGCTTTGCACATGTAGAGAGAGACATTTTTGCCCATTCTTTTTTGCAAAATATCTCAAGCTCTGTCAGATTGGATGGGAAGCGTCTGTGAACAGCAATTTTCAATTCTTGCCACAGATTCTCAATTGGGTTTAGGTCTGGACTTTGACTGGGCCATTCTAACACATGAATATGCTTTGATCTAAACCATTCCATTGTAGCCCTGGCCGTATATTTAGGGTTGTTGTCCCACTGGAAGGTGAACCTCCGCCCCAGTCTCAAGTCTTTTTTTTTTTATATTTATATAATCTTTATTTGTATATGCAGATTGCATGAAGAAAACACAGTTTGATAACAGGCATAGAAAAAGTATAAGAGGGGTAAACCAGCTCAAATAAGCAACGATCATCGTATACCCCATGAGGTCCGATTGACCATCCGACATGGAGGGTGCCAAAACATGGAGAGCAACATAACCAATACTGTAACATATGAACAATAGCAATAATATACTGCTCCAAACATATCTACATATCTTTAACCACTTTCAGACCGGACCATTTTGCTGGTCAATGACCAGAGGTCTTTTTACAATTTGGCACTGCGCTGCTTTAACTGGTAATTGCGCGGTCATGCAATGTTGTACCCAAACAAAATTTGCGTCCTTTTTTTCCCACAAATAGAGCTTTCTTTTAAAGGTATTTGACTGACTGCAATTTTTTTTTTTTCCGATACAAACGTAAAAAGACCGCAAATTTTGAAAAAAAATGATATTTTCTACTTTTTGTTATTAGAAAAATCCAATAAACTCAATTTTAGTCATTTTTGTCTTTGGTAAAAAAAAGTCAATAACTGTATATTTATTGGTTTGCGCAAAAGTTGTCACATCTACAAACTAAGGTACGTTTTCTGGAATTTACGCAGCTTTTAGTTTATGACTGCCTATCTCATTTCTTGACGTGATAAAATGGCAGGGCAGTACAAAACCCCCCCAAATGACCCCATTTTGGAAAGTAGACACCCTAAGGAAATTGATAAGAGGCATGTTGAGCCCATTGAATATTTTATTTTTTTGCCTCAAGCGATTGAATAATGACAAAAAAAATGTTTTATTTTTTTTTACACAAAGTTGTCACTAAATGATATATTGCTCACACATGCCATGGTTATATGTGGAATTGTACCCCAAAATACATTCTGCTGCTTCTCCTGAGTACGGGGATACCACATGTGGTCGACTTTTTGGAAGCCTAGCCGCGTACGGGGCCCCGAAAACCAAGCACCACCTTCAGGATTTCTAAGGGCATACATTTGTAATTTCACTCCTCACTACCTATCACAGTTTTGAAGGCCATAAAATGCCAAGATGGCACAAAACACCCACAAATGACCCCATTTTAGAAAGTAGACACCCCAAGCTATTTGCTGAGAGGCATGTTGAGTCCATGGAATATTTTATATTTTGCCACAAGTTGCGGGAAAATTACAAACTTTTATTTATTTTTTATTTTTTTTCACAAAGTTGTCACTAAATGATATATTGCTCACACATGCTATGGGCATATGTGAAATGACACCCCAAAATAAATTCTGCTGCTTCTCCTGAGTACGGGGATACCACATATGTGGGACTTTTTGGGAGCCTAGCCGCGCACGAGGCCCCGAAAACCAAGCACCGCCTTCAGGCTTTCTAAGGGCGTAAATTTTTGACTTCACTCCTCACTACCTATTACAGTTTTGAAGGCCATAAAATGCCAAGATGGCACAAAACCCCCACAAATGACCCCATTTTAGAAAGTAGACACCCCAAGCTATTTGCTGAGAGGCATGTTAAGTCCATGGAATATTTTATATTTTGCCACAAGTTGCGGGAAAATTACAAACTTTTATTTATTTATTTATTTTTTTCACAAAGTTGTCACTAAATGATATATTGCTCACACATGCTATGGGCATATGTGAAATGACACCCCAAAATAAATTCTGCTGCTTCTCCTGAGTACGGGGATACCACATATGTGGGACTTTTTGGGAGCCTAGCCGCGTACGGGGCCCCGAAAACCAAGCACTGCCTTCAGGATTTCTAAGGGTGTAAATTTTTGACTTCACTCCTCACTACCTATTACAGTTTTGAAGGCCATAAAATGCCAAGATGGCACAAAACCCCCACAAATGACCCCATTTTAGAAAGTAGACACCCCAAGCTATTTGCTGAGAGGCATGTTGAGTCCATGGAATATTTTATATTTTGCCACAAGTTGCGGGAATATTACAAACTTTTTTTTTTTTTTCCACAAAGTTGTCACTAAATGATATATTGCTCACACATGCCATGGGCATATGTGAAATGACACCCCAAAATAAATTCTGCTACTTCTCCTGAGTACGGGGATACCACATGTGTGGGATTTTTTGGGAGCCTAGCCGCGTACGGGGCCCCGAAAACCAAGCACTGCCTTCAGGATTTCTAAGGGTGTAAATTTTTGATTTTACTCCTCACTACCTATCGCAGTTTTGAAGGCCATAAAATGCCAAGATGGCACAAACCCCCCCAAATGACCCCATTTTGGAAAGTAGACACCCCTAATTTTAGGGGTACACTAGTGAGACTCACAGGTAAAAAAGCACCTAGACTGTCAGCGACTGTATCAAAACGCTACAAAAAAAACTGTTAGCGATCACAGGGATCAGGCCTGACTCTGCGAACGCTGCAGTTATGTGCGTTGTGTTTTGTAAGTGACAGTGATCGATCGATACTGCACTTGGGTGGCCTGGGCTGGGCTTGGCGGAGGGGCTAAATGCAGGTGGTAGCAGGTATCTGGGCTGATCCTGCTAACAATGCGTTTTGGGAAACCTAAACTGCTGGCGACGCTAATATAGATCTGATCAGATACTATATTACTAAGGGAGGTGTATGCTTTGCGCGTGGGTGTTAGCGGTACTGGCACTAACCTGACGCTGCCTGGGGCGACACAGACCTTATCTGACCCTCAAACTTATATCACCCGCCGGGTGATCAGGGGGTTAAACCTTTATTAGGTAATAAATGGCGGGTGCCCTGAAACTATAAAAAAATAACTAACCAACCAGCGTCACCTGTAACAGTTATTTGGTGATCACTGGTGAAAGGGTTAACTAGGGGGCAATCAGGGGGCTTTATGCGGTAGTATATGGGGGTCCCTGGCGCTATAAAAAGCTGTGGCGAACCTAAATACCTACCTGCCTAACTAGCGTCACCTGTGACACTAATACAGCGATCAGAAAAACGATCGCTTATTAGGCTGGGTTCACACTGGAGCGATGCGGGAACGCCACGAATCCGCGGCGGGTTCCCGCATCACACTGCCCTATGCGAACTGCTGGGAGTGTCAGTGAAATGTTAATGACACCCCCAGATCAGTTCGCATATCGCAGTGCGATCTGCAAACTCGGACAGGAATCGGATTGCATGGTGTGAACACCCATGCGATCCGATTCTGCTGCGGACCAAAAAAAGGCTCCCGTGCGAGTTTGCAGCGGGTGCGGCGGGTGCGATGCGAATTTAGCCATACTATCTGTATGGCTGAACTCGAATCGCACAGAGATCGGATGTGATTTGCACTGCAGTGCGGTGCGAATCACATCCGTTCTCATAAATCGCTGCAATGTGAACCCAGCCTTAGTGACACTGGCGACGGGGGGTGATCACGGGGTTAAACCTTTATTGGGGGGTTAGGGGGTACCCTAGAACTAAAGGGGGCTAACCCTAACTGCCCTAACAGTTATTACAGTCACAAATGACACCAATGCAAAAAAAAAATGCAATTGGTGTCACTGTGACTGTGGTTGCAGGGGTGATTGGGGATTACATCACTTCCTCTGCCTGTGTTTACATTACAGGAGAGGAAGTGATGTCACGCTGCACTTCCATTCGTCAGGAGCGATCTCGAGGGGGTGGCCATGAACGAATGGCCGCCCCCTCATCCCGGATCGCTCCTGAACGGATTCCGACCGCCGCTGGCACCGGGGGGGGGGCCCACCCACGGGAAGGCAGGGACGTACAGGTACGCCCATATGCCTGCCCGTGCCATTCTGTTGACGTACATCGTCGTGCGGCGGTCGGCAACTGGTTAAAGCATCTGTGGCCAAATATTAGCCATTGAACATAAGGAACGACAGCCAAGTGAGCAGGCATAGACAAAGAAGGGGCAGGGAATGAGGAGGAAGAGGAGGAGGAGGAATAAGGAAGAGGAGCAAGAATAATGACAAAGGTAGCACTCCATCATAACATTGGTTCTATCCTACCAGTCTCAAGTCTTTTGCAGACTGGAACAGGTTTTCTTCTAAGATTGCCCTGTATTTGGCTCCATCCATCTTTCTATCAACTCTGACCAGCTTCCCTGTCCCTGAAGAATAGCATCCCCACAGCATGGTGCTGTCACCACCATGTTTCACGGTGGGGATGTGTGTTCAGGGTGATGTGCAGTGTTAGTTTTCCTCCACATATAAGGTTTTGCTTTTAGGCCAAAAAGTAACATTTTGATCTCATCTAACCAGAGCACTTTCTTCCACATGTTTGCTGTGTCCCCCACATGGCTTCTCGCAAACTGCAAACAGGACTTCTTGTAGCTTTATTTCAACAATGGCTTTCTTCTTGCCACTCTTTCATAAAGGGCAGATTTGTGGAGAGCGCGACTAATAGTTGTCCTGTGGACAGATTCTCCCACCTGAGCTCTGGATCTCTGTAACTCCTTCAGGCACATGGAGTTACCATGTGCCTCTCGGCTACTTCTCTGATTAATGCCCTCCTTGCCCGGCCTGTCAGTTTAGGTGGACGGCCATGTGTTGGTAGGTTTTCGGTTGTGCCATACTCTTTCCATTTTCAGATGATGGATGGAACAGAGCTCAGTGAGACGTAAAATACTTGGGATATTTTTTTATAACCTAACCCTGTTTCAAAGTTCTCCACAACTTTATCCCTGACCTGTCTGGTGTGTTCCTTGTCATTCATAATGCTGTTTGTTAACTAAGGTTCTCTAACAAACATCTGAGGGCTTCACAGAACAGCTGTATTTATACTGAGATTAAATTACACACAGGTGGACTACTAAGTATTTACTAATTAGTTGACTTCTGAATGCAATTTGTTCCACTAGATTTTAGATAGGCCCCTTTCACACGGGACAGATCCGTGATGATCCGCCCTGTGAACATCCGCTTGCTCAGCGGGGATCGCTCTGTTTATCCACGCTGAGCCGGAAAATGACAGGGCGGTCCTGTGCAGGGACCACCCTGTCAGATCTCCGCTCTCTTCTATGGGGGATCGGATGAACACGGACCGTCTGTCCGTGTTCATCCGATCCGCTCTGCAGATGGATAGAAAAATAAGAATTGGACCATAGCGGAGACGGATGATATCAGGTGTCAGCAGATTTTCATCCGCTGACACCCGTTATCCCATAGGAATGCATGTATGTCCGTATTTCATCCATAAATGGATGGATGAAATACGGACATACTGTCCGCACGTGTGAAAGGGGCCTTAGGGGTATCAGAGTAAAAGGGGTTGAAAAGAAATGCACGCTACACTTTTCACATATTTATTTGTAAAAAATGTTGAAAACCATTTATAATTTTCCTTCCACCTGTCAATTATGTGCCGTTTTGTGTTAGTCTATCACATAAAAGCCCAATAAAGTACATTTAAGTTTTTGGTTGTAACATGACAAAATGTGGAAAATTTCAAGGGGTGTGCATACTTTTTCAAGGCACTGTATGTATGAGCATGGGCATGTGGGTGTGGATGGATGTAACCCCTGATAATGGTCCCTCCTTTTTTCCTCTCCCTTCCATGCATCTCCTTTAGTCTTTCCTTATATCATGAGCTTCAGCCCAGTACTTTTTTCTGGTATTTGTATTGTATCAAACAAGCATTGGTGGGATAATATCACTGTAACTCTATTTTTTATTACATCATAGTTTTATTGTTCATTTTTTTAATCATCTTATATTGGGACAGCTGTATAGTTCTTGGTATAATGGCTGTTTTTTAATCTAGTTATCCACTGGTAGTTGATTTGCCTATCTCTGGGCAAGGGGATGTGCCGTTCCAGTTGATATAGGTATATAAGATAGCCTTGCTGGTTAGCCCATTGGGAGTTGACAAGGGGGCATTACCCCAAAGCATGTTGTTCTGTCAGCACCTCCTTGGTGTGTTCCAGTGGTCTACGTTGTGCGGCTGTAGGCTTCCTGGTTCTGGTGATGTGATTTCCGGTGACAAGAGTTCACCCGTTTCCTCTGCCACAGCCGTCGTCATCCTGTCACGGATCCCATCTGTCATCCGAGTCCCTCCGGCACATCCCTTCCGACCTCAGGCTGGGTTCTTTCAACAACTGGTACACACTGTGATGCCCCATGTAAGACTTTTTATCTTTTCATTGCAATAAATCATTACTTGAACTGGACATCCTGTCTCTTGTGGATTTGGGGCTTTGGAATCAACTGTCATCTAGCCAGTTGCATACCACTCATTCCACAGACTGTTCATATGCGATTCCACTGGAGCGCCTGGCTAGTGTATTATTAATTACTCTCCTTATCCCACTATCCCAGTGATCATTTTGAGGCTGCTCGGATTTGCCCAATATCTGACATTGCACCCTATTCTGTCTGCTGATACCTAGCTATATGGTGGTGTTGAAGTTCAGCACCCTACACACTTGTTACACATTGTATTTGCATACAGACCTTACTACGTAGGGCCTACATGCTCTGTTGAGCCTTCTGAATGCAAGGGGTTGGCCAGGGACAGTCAGGCTGGGGAGGAAAGGGCTAGAAGATGCTGCAAGTCCTCCAGCTGGGAAATTTGGCAGGCTCTATGTGACTTGCTGCAGCTTCTAATGCTTGTTGTGAGAAGCTCGCAGTGTGCAGTGAAATTGTTGTAAGCCATTTCAGTCCAGGAGAGGAGCCTGTACAACTGTTCAAGACTGAAGAGAAGGCCAGAGGTCAGATGTAAAGTACAATGTATAGTTGTCATCTGTGTAGTGGCCCTATAATGGTGCGGACGTACATTATGAATTTGTTCTCTTTGTATTCAGGGAGACCTTAATGTCCCAGCTGGATGGCCAACCCTGGAAGTAGACCTGACCCGGCCAATGCGCCTTCCCTGCATAGAGCAGTCACGCAATTTCTCCAAACTGTCACGACTCATCTTGGACATCCGGGAACTGATCAGTAGGGAGCAGCGGCTGGCGGGAGGTGTGGAGGATGCTGGAAGGAGCAACAGGGCGGAACCTGCACAGGCACCATCGCCTGTTGCCAGTGTGGAAGAGAGCGCTGCCAATGGACCAGATGCCAGCGAAAACTGGGAGCAGCAACCTCAAGATCTGCAAGCATTTGTCCTTGCGGAGGAGGTGGTGCGGAATGGAGAATACCCACGCAGCTGTAGAGTTTGGTGAGGGCATGCTACATACTGAGTTATTTAGCATCAGGATACCATGGCTCAACTTCATCATGAATGAGGCCAAGAGGAGTGCATTAGATAAGCAGACACAATGGGTTGAGCGATGTGGGAAATGTAGACACAGGTGAGCTGGCCATTGATTGGGGGTTGCATGTTCTAACATTCTAAGACCACCTTTAGTCTTTTTAGACAAATCCCCATAATCCCGAAACATGTATACTTTCATTGCCTGTGTGCACATGTACAATATATGGCCAAAGGTATGTGCCCCTCCACCTCCAAATGATGGAGCTCATGTGTTTCCAGTGAAAAGTACTGGTGATATCTCATACAAAGATATTGTAGACAATTGTGCTCTTCAAGCCTTGTTGTAACAGTTTGGTGAAGACCCTTTTCTGTTCCACCATGTGCCCAGTGTACAAAGCCAGCTCCATAAATTCATGATGTGGTCTGGGGACACCGGCTCTAAAAAGGTAATGGTCATGACGAGGGTCAACTCTATAATAATAGCCATATCAAGGGTCAACTCTATAGCAATGGCCTTGGTGAGGGCTAGCCCTATAGTAATGGCCTTGATGATGGTCAACTCTATAGTAATGGCCATGTCGAGGGTCAACTCTGCAGTAATGTCCATGTCGAGGGTCAACTTTGTAGTAATGGCCATGTCGAGGTTCAACTATGGGTTTACTTCTTCTTTGTCTCCCTGTAAAGGTAAAGCAGAATGGGCTACTATGCATCGCATAGTAGCCCATTATGTGTCACTTACCTGACACAGGAACCAGCGATGTCGCGGATGTCCCCTGTAGCTCGGAGCATCCATCTTCTTCCAGGTATCGCTGCTCTGGCCACTCTCCTTGCCGGAGCAGCGATGACGTCACTCCCACGCATGCGCACGGGAGCTGCCACTAACGGCATATAGTGCACCTTTGACAGCAGTGACTGTCTTTTTGTAAATATGTCCTAAACTGTGTAGGTTTAGGAGATATTTCTTGGACCTACAGGTAAGCCTTAATCTAGGCTTACATGTAGGTCAAAGTGGTTTGTAAGGGTTTACCACCACTTTAATGGCCATGTCGAGGCTCTATACTAGTAGCAATGGTGAGGTGACGGTCAACTCTATATTAATTGCCATGATGAGGGTCAACTCGTTATTAGTGAAGCCCAGGCAGTTCCATCGATACGTTGCACTAGCTAAATTTAGATTTTAAAATGAAAATCTATATTTTTTCATTTGTAAATAATAATGGGTTGCAGTACCAATTACTGCCACAAGATGCCACTATTGTGTGCAGCTGCAATACACATGATACAGTGTTACAATGTGGCCGTCCATACATCAGTTTTGAAGATTTGATCTGAATCTTTGATCGTATCTTCTTTTCCAGGGCGATGCGAGGCAGAGCCGTGAAATAAATTTCTATAAAATCCTCATTTAGTCTATTAAAAGACTGAATTAAAAATAATGTCCTTCAAATTTTCCTGGATGTGATTGCAATAACTAAGCAATCAGGTGATGAAACAATTGGTCTGAATTGCCACCAAACTGCAAGGTTCCAAAAACCCTACTGACCCGGGCCAGGTTTATGTGTATTATAGGCCCTCTGAAGCTACTGCCCCAATAGGTTGTACCTTGGACATGTGGGTGGGGTACTATATACTGTATTTGCTACAGTAGACCTAACTGGATGACATTTAGTTTGCTAAAGCACTGTGTATGATAAACATTTGCCGCAGGTTTTCTTTTTAGAATCCTCCCGCCTCCCTCTTTTCAGTGCTGCCGATCTCCAGCCTCTTTTCAGCCACTTCTTGATTATATGCACCCACACCAGTATCGCCGGCACATAAATGCTTTGGACCAGCATTCCAAAGGGCAGACCATGCCTGTGTACAATATTTGTGGGCAAAGGCATATTTAGTTTCCACCAGGGGGCGTAAGTGGCAAGGTGACAACACAAGGACAATAGGAGGGCATGGCAGGAGTGTGGTCACCCCATAGCAAGACGTGGCCTGAACAAAAGTAACAGTAAAATATTGAAGCTTATTAGTTGTTGGATGACACGGCTGCATTAGTTTTATCTTTTTCAGGCTACTGTCATTTGAATTACACACCTCCTGCCTCTAAGCAGCTACGCTCACCAATTGTGAGGATCCATGGAAGGAGCCATGATTGTCACCCAGGCTATACTGCAAACATGTTTGCCTTTGTTCATCTCCATTACATGGAGTATACAGGGATTGGTAGTTTACAGAAGAAAGATAACATTGCTTGTACTTTCAGTTCAACTTACAGGAAGTGACCCAAACACAGCGTTTCTGGCAGGATCAACAGGTATTTTCTGTGCTTGCTTGGTGTGCTGCAGTGCCATTCATTGTTAATGCCACACCAATGCATTTTGGTTTTAGTGCACCACAATACACTACACTGGTGTGAGTGGTGATGCAGTAAAACTGTCACATCCAATGAGTCACTTGAGGGTGTAGCCTCTTTATTGCACTTACATTGGTCCTTGATGGCTGGGCATTGCAGGTAGTGCATTGTGGGACCTGAGTAGACATTTGTTGGATTGTGTGTAGGGTGCCGAGATGCAAACACCGGAAGGTAGTGCAACCTCCTGGTGTCTATCTGGTGCAGCGATTTAAGTTTGACCTTCCAGCCAGACAAAAAAAATGCCTGATTTTCCCAATTTTTATATTTCCTTCCTTTTGTAGATTCTTACAATTAGCACATGCCGCTCTTGTATCAGACCATGCACAGTGGGACAGGTGTGTAGATGTGAGCAGATTTTAGGCTGGATACAGACCAACAAAAAGTATTTACAAACAGGTTTACAATAGTTGGGGGTGTATTTATACAAAAAATAAATAAATAGAGCTTTGCATCCTGTGAAACATAAGTTCTGTGTGAATGAGGGTAAAATTGAAATAGAATGTTTCTATTATATCTCCAGGTGGAATGTTTATCCCCTTCCCGCCGAGCGTACGCAGATGTGCGTGCTTGGCTTCCGGGGGGTATACCGGGATGATGCCCGCACCTGCAGGCATCATCCCGGTACCGTTTTTTTTCAGCGGGCGATTGGCTATCCAGCCATAACAACCGAATCGGCTAAAAGCCGCTCGGCTGTTATGCCGGAGGAGCGGGCTGTTACCGGTGCTCCCGCTCGATCGGGAGCACCGATTCCACGTCTGATGCCTCCGGCTGCTGGTGAGGAACTGGAACAAAGCCGTAATCGGCTTCGTTCCAGTCTCCTCATAGTAAACACGGAAGCGACGTCATGACGTCACTTCCCGTTTACTCTGCTGCCAATGGCGCCGGTTTTAAAAAGATATACGGTATCCAGAATTGCCGTTTGCGGCGATCTGAATACATTGAAGTGTAAAGGAGGGGTGGGGGGTCTTTTAGAAATAAACAAATATGGCCGCTTAGAAATTGGATGAAAGGTTTAGCTCTGGGAAATTAAATTGTGCATTTTATATACAACTATACCATAGTTTTCTTTTATATACAACTATACATTTGGGAAATTAATTTGTGCTTGTTATATACAACTATATGTAGCACTAACCCCCGAAGGAGCTGCTGGTTATTTTTGGGCTTACCGTTACCTTCCGTTCTCCTTGTAGCACGTCCAGGGGATGTCCCGTGGCAGATGGCCTATAACTCGAGACTGACAACAGGTCCACTTGAATGGATTTTATTTGCAAAACTCAGACAATTGAACAGTCTTTTAACTTGGGATCAGAGGGTTGGAAAGAGGGTTCAGGTACTCTTAGTGTCAAAGTCAGGAAAAACGTTGAAGAACGTGCTTACTCTGACTGCATCCAGAGAATAGCCATTCGCAACGGGATGATCACTCAGGTTGGACAGTCCTTCTCTCACAAGGCCTAGCCGCCAACTTGGTGCTTACTCAGGAACAAGTCTCTGCCACAGACATTGTTGTAGAAACGTACAAAATAATGTCTCTGACACAGACGTTGCTGTAGAACCCGTAGGAAAACTAAGCTGGCGAACACTTGTAGGATACCTAGATCTCTCAACCTACTTGACGATATCAACAAGACCAGATTCTCTCGGTTACTTCAGCCCTTCCAGGCTCTTGCTAAAAAAACCAACCTGTACGTGGTGTTCTTCTGAAGAGTCTTCCCCTGGAATGCTGGAAGTATACTGGGTCTCTCCCGAACCGGAGACGACACCAAACCACCTCAGAATCCTTCCTTAGTTTCCTTGCCTCAGGCTAGCCAGCCCCAAGACATTAAAGTCGGGTGGATCCGCACCCCAGGCCATAGCTTTCTTGGGGGCTGGTCTGGAGGACCAGGACCATGAAGTCAGCACATCATTCTGGACCAGAACCCCGAACCACGTGTCCTCTGCATATTAAATACCCTCTCCCAGAGAGCACCACTCCCACTGGGTATGCTCCGAGAGAGAGCAACTTAAGCACCTGACCAGACCATAGTTCCATGCCTGCCAGAGGAGACAGTGCCCCCTGTAGCCAGGCTGAACATCTCACAGTCCAGTCAGACTGATGCAGAGGCCCAATTTAGATAATTATACCCAAACCAAACTGCAGTTTAGGCCACTTTAACTTTAGAACAATGCATAGTGCGTGCTCTTCAGGAGCCGCTGCTACATATACTATAGTTTTTTTTTATATACAACTAATATATAAATATACATATAATATATTTAGTAGCTGAGCTGCCCACCCTGAGCTGGTCTGCTAAAGGTGGGGGGGGGGGGGGGGGTGCAGCTGCACACATCTATTTTTATATATAATATACACATAGTAGCTGACCTGCCCCCCAAGCTGATCTGATAACGGGGGTGCTGCTGGACACAGCTATAATATATATATATGTACAGTAGCTGAACCTCCAACTCTGAGCTGGTCTGATAAGGGGAGTGACACCGGGTTTTTACACACCAGGTGACACCAAACCTAGTGACACCACTGGGCTTGTCTCAGCTTGGTGAATTTAACCAGTTGCCGACCGCCGCACGCTGATGTACGTCGGCAGAATGGCACGGGCAGGCATAAGGACTTACATGTACGTCCCTTGCCTCCCGCGGGTCGGGGGCCCGATCGGGCCCCCGCCCGGTGCCTGCGGCGGTCGGTTTTCGTCCGGGAGCGATCCGGGACGAGGGGGCGGCCATTCATTCATGGCCACCCCCTCGCGATCGCTCCCGACGAATAGAAATCCCCCGTGACATCACTTCCTCTCCTGTAATGTAAACACAGGAGAGGAAGTGATGTATTCTCTCCTCCGTGTCGGTATTTTTCGTTCCGACACGGAGGAGAGCGGATCGGTGAGTTGCACCAACACTCTACACACACAGTAGAACATGCCAGGCACACTCACACCCCCCCTTTACCCCCCGATCACCCCCCCAATTACCCCTGCCCCCCAGTCACAGTGACACCAATGTAATTTTATTTTTTTTTATTTTTTTTGCATTGGTGTCATTTGTGACTGTAATAACTGTTAGGGCAGTTAGAGTTAGCCCCCTTTAGTTCTAATGTACCCCCCTAACCCCCCCAATAAAGGTTTAACCCCGTGATCACCCCCCGTCGCCAGTGTCACTAAGGCTGGGTTCACATTGCAGCGGTTTATGAGAACGAATGTGATTCGCACCGCACTGCAGTGCAAATCACATCCGATCTCTGTGCGATTCGAGTTCAGCCATTCGCCGCACCCGCCGCACCCGCCGCAAATTCGCACGGGACCCTTTTTTTGGCCCGCAGCAGAATCGGATCGCATGGGTGTTCACACCATGCGATCCGAGTTTGCAGATCTCACTGCGATATGCGAACTGATCTGGGGGTGTCAGTAACATTTCACTGACACTCCCAGCAGTTCGCATAGGGCAGTGTGAACTGCCGCCGGGAGGCATGCGATGCGGGAACCCGCCGCGGATTCGCTGCGTTTCCGTATCGCTCCAGTGTGAACCCAGCCTAATAAGCGATCATTTTTCTGATCGCCGTATTAGTGTCACAGGTGACGCTAGTTAGGCAGGTAGGTATTTAGGTTCGCCGCAGCTTTTTATAGCGCCAGGGACCCCCATATACTACCGCATAAAGCCCCCTGATTGCCCCCTAGTTAACCCTTTCACCAGTGATCACCAAATAACTGTTACAGGTGACGCTGGTTGGTTAGTTATTTTTTTATAGTTTCAGGGCACCCGCCATTTATTACCTAATAAAGGTTTAACCCCCTGATCACCCGGCGGGTGTCATTTGTGACTAATAACTGTTAGGGCAGTTAGGGTTAGCCCCCTTTAGTTCTAAGGTACCCCCCTAACCCCCCCAATAAAGGTTTAACCCCGTGATCACCCCCCGTCGCCAGTGTCACTAAGGCTGGGTTCACATTGCAGCGGTTTATGAGAACGGATGTGATTCGCACCGCACTGCAGTGCAAATCACATCCGATCTCTGTGCGATTCGAGTTCAGCCATTCGCCGCACCCGCCGCAAATTCGCACGGGACCCTTTTTTTGGCCCGCAGCAGAATCGGATCGCATGGGTGTTCACACCATGCGATCCGAGTTTGCAGATCGCACTGCGATATGCGAACTGATCTGGGGGTGTCAGTAACATTTCACTGACACTCCCAGCAGTTCGCATAGGGCAGTGTGAACTGCCGCCGGGAGGCATGCGATGCGGGAACCCGCCGCGCATTCGTGGCGTTCCCGCATCGCTCCAGTGTGAACCCAGCCTAATAAGCAATCGTTTTTCTGATCGCTGTATTAGTGTCACAGGTGACGCTAGTTAGGCAGGTATGTATTTAGGTTCGCTGCAGCTTTTTATAGCGCCAGGGACCCCCATATACTACCGCATAAAGCCCCCTGATTGCCCCCTAGTTAACCCTTTCACCAGTGATCACCATATAACTGTTACAGGTGACGCTGGTTGGTTAGTTATTTTTTTATAGTTTCAGGGCACCCGCCATTTATTACCTAGTCTCACTAGTGTACCCCTAAATTTAGGGGTGTCTACTTTCCAAAATGGGGTCATTTGGGGGGGGTTTGTGCCATCTTGGCATTTTATGGCCTTCAAAACTGTAACGCCCTTAGAAAGCCTGAAGGCGGTGCTTGGTTTTCGGGGCCCCGTACGCGGCTTGGCTCCCAAAAAGTCCCACACATGTGGTATCCCCGTACTCAGGAGAAGCAGCAGAATTTATTTTGGGGTGTCATTTCACATATGCCCATAGCATGTGTGAGCAATATATCATTTAGTGACAACTTTGTGAAAAAAAAAAAAAAAAGTTTGTAATTTTCCCGCAACTTGTGGCAAAATATAAAATATTCCATGGACTCAACATGCCTCTCAGCAAATAGCTTGGGGTGTCTACTTTCTAAAATGGGGTCATTTGTGGGGATTTTGTGCCATCTTGGCATTTTATGGCCTTCAAAACTGTAATAGGTAGTGAGAAGTGAACTCAAAAATTTACGCCCTTAGAAAGCCTGAAGGCGGTGCTTGGTTTTCGGGGCCCCGTACGCGGCTAGGCTCCCAAAAAGTCCCACACATGTGGTATCCCCGTACTCAGGAGAAGCAGCAGAATTTATTTTGGGGTGTCATTTCACATACGCCCATGGCATGCATGAGCAATATATCATTTAGTGACAACTTTGTGAAAAAAAAAAAAAAAAGTTTGTAATTTTCCCGCAACTTGTGGCAAAATATAAAATATTCCATGAACTCAACATGCCTCTTAGCAAATAGCTTGGGGTGTCTACTTTCTAAAATGGGGTCATTTGTGGGGGTTTTGTGCCATCTTGGCATTTTATGGCCTTCAAAACTGTAATAGGTAGTGAGAAGTGAACTCAAAAATTTACGCCCTTAGAAAGCCTGAAGGCGGTGCTTGGTTTTCGGGGCCCCGTACGCGGCTAGGCTCCCAAAAAGTCCCACATATGTGGTATCCCCGTACTCAGGAGAAGCAGCAGAATTTATTTTGGGGTGTCATTTCACATACGCCCATAGCATGTGTGAGCAATATATCATTTAGTGACAACTTTGTGTAAAAAAAAAAAAAAATTTTTTTTTTTGTCATTATTCAATCGCTTGAGGCAAAAAAATAAAATATTCAATGGGCTCAACATGCCTCTTATCAATTTCCTTAGGGGGTCTACTTTCCAAAATGGGGTCATTTGGGGGGGTTTTGTACTGCCCTGCCATTTTAGCACCTCAAGAAATGAGATAGGCAGTCGTAAACTAAAAGCTGCGTAAATTCCAGAAAACGTACCTTAGTTTGTAGATGTGACAACTTTTGCGCAAACCAATAAATATACAATTATTGACTTTTTTTTTACCAAAGACATGTGGCTGAATACATTTTGGCCTAAATGTATGACTAAAATTGAGTTTATTGGATTTTTCTAATAACAAAAAGTAGAAAATATCATTTTTTTTCAAAATTTGCGGTCTTTTTACGTTTATATCGCAAAAAATAAAAATCGCAGAGGCAATCAAATACCATCAAAAGAAAGCTCTATTTGTGGGAAGAAAAGGACGCAAATTTTGTTTGGGTACAACATTGCATGACCGCGCAATTACCAGTTAAAGCAGCGCAGTGCCAAAGTGTAAAAAGACCTCTGGTCATTTACCAGCAAAATGGTCCGGTCTGAAAGTGGTTAAACAAGAAAAAGGATCTTTTTTTGCCGCACATCCTACAAAATCTAGTCATGGAGGTCCCCCAAGGCTGAGTCCAGTGGACAGGGCGAAAAATGTCAGAGCGGGCAAGGCCTGGATGGATTCTGAGCTGAGACTGTTGCTACCATCACTACCTATGGGTTTTGTTGGATGTGCGGGAATGATCCTTCTCCTTGTTTGCATATTTCAGAGGAAATTGAGATATTCACGTATTTATTTCATTGGTGAGTCAGTCTATTTCTTGGCCTATTCCTCTTTGTTTCGGCCTCCCATCTTTTTTTTCTTGCGCAGTTAGCACTTCATGTGCAATTCATTGAGGGTCACACATCATCCCCATCTATTCTGATTTTCATGGCAGTTTCCATTGGCTTTCTTTCTTTAGCCACTTTCAGACATGACCGTTTTGCTGGCTTAAGACCAGACTCGCACTTTTTGCGATTCAGCACTGCGTCACTTTAACTGACAATTGCATGGTCGTGCGACGTGGCTCCCAAACAAAATTGACGTCCTTTTTGTCCTACAAATAGAGCTTTCTTTTGGTGGTATTTGATCACCTCTGCGTTTTTTTTGTGTGCTATAAACATAAAAAAGCGTAAATTTTGAAAAAAACTCATTATTTTTTACTTTTTGCTATAATAAATATTTGCCAAAAATATATATATAAAAAAACATTTTTTTTCCTCATTTTAGGCCGATACGTATTCTACATGTTTTTGGTAAAAAAAATCGCAATAAGTGATAATTGATTGGTTTGCGCAAAATATATAGCGTTTACAAAATAGGGAGTTTAGATAGTTTTATAGCATTTTTATTAATTTTTTTTTTTACTATTAATGGCGGCGATCATCGATTTTTTTTTTATTTTTTTTTTATTGTGACTGCGACAATATGGTGGACAAATCAGACATTGTTGACACATTTTTGGGACCATTGTCATTTATACAGCAATCAGTGCTATACAAATGCACTGATTCCTGTGTAAATGACACTGGCAGTGAAGGGGTTGACCAGGGGGTGGCAGTGTATGGGTTAAGTGTGTCCTAGGGGCGTGTTACTAACTGTGGGGGGCTGGGCTGTGTGTTAGTGAACACCGATCTCTGCTCCAATAACAGGGAGCAGAGATCAGTATCACTTGTTGCTAGGCAGAACGGGGAGATATTTACTTCCGCATCTCCCCCTTCAGCTTCCCCGTGAGACGATCGCAGGTATCCCTGCGGCGATCGAGTCCACGGGACCCGCGACCAGACCCACGGGGGTCCCGAACAGCGTCCCACGCACGTGATTGCATGGCGGCATTCTTAAAGGGACGTACCTGTACGCCCATATGCCTGTCAGTGCCATTCTGCCGACATACATCGTCATGGAAGTGGGAAGTGGTTAATTTTCGACCTTAGTAACCTTCTTTTACCTTCATACTCCTCTTGGTACTACCAGCTCCTCCTGAGCTCTTGGGAGTGAAATGGCCCACAGAGTAAAGAGTAATGAGCTTCTTCTTTTTGCTTGGTGTCCATCCTCTGAGGAAAGGGCTTCTACAACAGAGGCCTGCTATGCATTGCAGTTAAACATTCCCTTTTAGGAGGCCTACATTTACAGCCGTGTCTCCTCCTTTCTACGGCTCCCCTCTAAGGATTCAGTCACACATATCTTCCCAAATCCAGGCTTTGTCTGCTATGCCCTCTGCCTCTTTAGATAACCCATTGTGCTCTGGGAATGTATTTACTTGTCATCTGATGTTTATTGACAACAGTAAAATTGTATATGCATAATATAAGTTGTATCTAATAGCAGTGTACAAAGAAGGACAGCTACAGCAGTTTAGAACTAGCTTTTGAAGTAAGGTGCACATGGAAGGGCTTTGCACAACACAAAAACAAAAGATTTCCCAGCACACTTACCAGCTTGCCTGCAAATAAATCCAAAAATGCACAATCTAACACTTGACATTAAAAACAGAGGTCTTAGTTGCACACATTTGCAAATGGGGAAGCTGCACTGCTTTGCCAAGGCTGCTCTGTAAAGTGCGAGGTCCTAAGGCCTCGTTCACACAAGGCGTATGAATCCATACCCCGTGTGAGGGCAGTGGGTACAGGCACTCCATGCATCCCCGTGCAGGCAGTCACATTGCACACATTTGCAAATGTATGTGGAAGCTGCACTGCCTCGTCAAGGCTCCTCTGTACAGTGCAGTTTTTTTTTGTTTTTTTTTTGTGTTTTTTTTGTGTGATTATCCAGACCCGTGTAGATGTAGAGGAAGGCGAAAAAAACCCTGATAAAGCATGGTGTCATTTGCTCTAACAGGGAAAAAATTCCTTCCTGACCCCCGAAGGCGATCGGATTACTCCCTGTATTATACATCTGTGGGTGGACATTACAATGTCTTTTGATGGTTTTCAATTTAAAACAGCTTGTTTGATGAATATCAAAAAGTAATGTACAAAAATGAGGAATCTTTGTTCATCAGGATCTTTGAATATGATATCAATGTCTTTACAGATGAACTGTCCTCCCCAAATTTCTCATGAATATATCGGTATATAGATCCAATCCATTATGTCACATCAAGAACTATTGTCCAAATATGGGAGGAATCTTCATCATCATATCCATCCACCTCTTTAATGCTGGATTCACACATATGCAGTTTTAGTGCTATTTGCAGTTTGCAGATTTGCACTACAGTCCATTTAACATTGTTTCCTATGGAACACATTCTGTAGTGCAAAATGCAAAGAGCACTAGAAATGCATAGGTGTGAATCCAGCCTACGGGGACGCAGCGGCTGGACAAACACAGCCCTAATTTAACAGGTGTGCAGGAGTGGGTGAGTGGCCCTGAATGCACACAAATTAGGACCTGTGTTCCCCGGCTGCCCGGCTGCTCCGTCCCCATAGCGTAACATAGGCTGTCAGCACCCTGCTGTGGGTGAGCTTGCTGGTTGGCATCCTGCTGTGGGTGGGTTATTGGCCGGCACCCTGATGCAGGTGGGCTTGCTGGCTGCCACCCTGATGCGGGGAGGCTTGCTGGCTGACACCCTAATGTGTGGGCTTGCTGGCTGGCACCCTGATGTTGGTGGGCTTGCTGGCTGGCACCCTGATGTTGGTGGGCTTGCTGGCTGGCACCCTGATGTTGGTGGACTTGCTGGCTGGCACCCTGATGTTGCTGGGCTTGCTGGCTGGCACCCTGATGTTGCTGGGCTTGCTGGCTGGCACCCTGTTAGAGAAATTAAGTATTATACCTCTAAATGTCAACTATGAATATGCCTAGAAATATAGCTTTATCTTAATTAAGTTTAAAATGCTTAGAAATATGTTTTATATAACCCTATTATACTTCAATATGCTGAATAATCATATAACTATGAAAATGCTTACATTAGCAGAAATTGAAAAACACATAGCTCACATCAATGCCAATGATGGATGCATGGATTTTTGAAGCCTGAACGTACATGTAACCATTTCTCTTGAATATGGAATTAATGTCTTACCTTGACTTGAGAGACGGTCTGATTATTCTCCAACACACCCTGCTGTGGGTGGACTTGCTGGCTGGCAGGCACCCTGTTGCAGGTGGGCTTCATGGCTCGCACTCTGCTGTGGGTGGACTTGCTGGCTGGCAGGCACCCTGTTGCGGATGGGCTTCATGGCTCGCACTCTGCTGTGGGTGGACTTGCTGGCTGGCAGGCACCCTGTTGCAGGTGGGCTTCATGGCTCGCACTCTGCTGTGGGTGGACTTGCTGGCTGGCAGGCACCCTGTTGCAGGTGGGCTTCATGGCTCGCACTCTGCTGTGGGTGGACTTGCTGGCTGGCAGGCACCCTGTTGCAGGTGGGCTTCATGGCTCGCTGGCTGGCAGGCACCCTGTTGCAGGTGGGCTTCATGGCTCGCACTCTGCTGTGGGTGGCTCCTCTGTACAGTGCAGTTTTTTTTTTTCATCTGTATCTTCTGAGGATGATATCAATGTCTTTACAGATGAATTGTCCTCTCCGTATCTCTCATGAATATATGGGTATAGCAGTACAATCCACGTATTATGTCACATCAAGAACTATTGTCCAAATATGACCAATCTTCATCATGTCCATCCACCCTTGGGCTTTCTGGCTTGCAGCCTGCTGTGGCTGGCTGGCTTGCCTCCCTGCTGTGGGTGGGCTTGCTGGCTGGCCTCCCTGCTGTGGGTGGGCTTTCTGGCTTGCAGCCTGCTGTGGCTGGCTGGCTGGCCTCCCTGCTGTGGGTGGGCTTGCTGGCTGGCCTCCCTGCTGTGGGTGGGCTTGCTGGCTGGCCTCCCTGCGTTGGGTGGGCTTTCTGGCTGGCACCCTGCTGTGAATGGGCTTTCTGTCTGGCACCCTGCTGTGGGTGGGCTTGCTGACTGACACCTTGCTGTGGGTGGATGGCTGGCTGACACCTTGCTGTGGTTGGCTGGCTGGCACCCTGATGTGGGTGGGCTTGCTGGCTGGCACCCTGATGTTGGTGGGCTTGCTGGCCGGCACCCTGATGTTGGTGGGCTTGCTGGCCGGCACCCTGATGTTGGTGGGCTTGCTGGCCGGCACCCTGATGTTGGTGGGCTTGCTGACTGGCACCCTGATGTTGATGGGCTTGCTGACTGGCACCCTGATGTTGGTGGGCTTGCTGACTGGCACCCTGATGTTGGTGGGCTTGCTTACTGGCACCCTGATGTTGGTGGGCTTGCTGACTGGCACCCTGATGTTGGTGGGCTTGCTGACTGGCACCCTGATGTTGGTGGGCTTGCTGGCTGGCACCCTGATGTTGGTGGGCTTGCTGGTTGGCACCCTGATGTTAGTGGGCTTGCTGACTGGCACCCTGATGTTGATGGGCTTGCTGACTGGCACCCTGATGTTGGTGGGCTTGCTGACTGGCACCCTGATGTTGATGGGCTTGCTTACTGGCACCCTGATGTTGGTGGGCTTGCTGACTGGCACCCTGATGTTGGTGGGCTTGCTGACTGGCACCCTGATGTTGGTGGGCTTGCTGACTGGCACCCTGATGTTAGTGGGCTTGCTGACTGGCACCCTGATGTTGATGGGCTTGCTGACTGGCACCCTGATGTTGGTGGGCTTGCTGACTGGCACCCTGATGTTGGTGGGCTTGCTTACTGGCACCCTGATGTTGGTGGGCTTGCTGACTGGCACCCTGATGTTGGTGGGCTTGCTGACTGGCACCCTGATGTTGGTGGGCTTGCTGACTGGCACCCTGATGTTGGTGGGCTTGCTGGCTGGCACCCAGATGTTGATGGGCTTGCTGGCTGGCACCCAGATGTTGGTGGGCTTGCTGACTGGCACCCTGATGTTGGTGGGCTTGCTGGCTGGCACCCTGATGTTGCTGGGCTTGCTGGCTGGCACACTGATGGAACACACTCTCCACTAAACACTACACTACACTACACTACACTACACTACACACTAAACACACCACACATTAAAAACTAAACACACCACACATTACACACTAAACACACGACACACGACACACACCACACACTACACACACACCACACTACACACTATAGGTTGATCATGTCGATGTTAGGGAATCCAGGCAAGAATACTTTCTTTCCTGGAATTTCCAATGCCTTGCCATCTATCGCTGACGGAGGAAGTCGAGAAGATGTTTCCATGTCCATGTTGGTGGGCTGTAAAATGAAAAACAAATATGAGATTCTGTATTCATAGATTTCTGACCTGAGTAAATATCAGGATATTGCTTAAAGCCCAATTCCTGAAACAAGTATAAATTACCCTTGCAGTATTTGTGTGTGTGTGTGTGTGTGTGTGGGGGGGGGGGGGGGGGGGATTTTGTGCCTAGGGGTAGAGGAATAAGGTATACTAATGTATTCCTTTCTTTGGACAGCCTTCATCTATGCAACCCATCCCTCACAGACCTTCTCTAAAGCTTTCCCAGCCACGGTCACATTCTTACCCCCACATACAATGTAAGACTGATAGGCCTGTATTGTACATGATGATGCAGAGAGGTTAGGGCTAGGTCCCTCTTTCTCTGCCCCTAGAGTTTACAAGCAATAAAACATTAGAGTGCAGGGTGGGGTGGGGGTGGTGGTTGCCTATTGCGCAATCTATTTATTTTTTGAGTTGGGCTTTAACATTGACTAACTTCTTTAATACAACCTAGAACCTTCTTCCTCTTTCCATGCAGTGGAGGAGCAGATAGGATACAAATCTAGATGCAAACTACATGTCTGGTCCCATGCCTTCCACCACATCATGATGGTGAAAGTCACATGTCCTAGACACCCCAGACATTGTATTATGAACCATTGCACCTTCTCACTTCAACTATCACTCCCAGCTGTGCACCAATGGGGTTTATTTACTAAAACTGGAGAGTGCAAAACCTGGTGCAGCTCTGCATGGTAACCAATCAGCTGACATGTTTTTGTCAAAGCTTTATTGAACAAGCAGAAAGTTAGAAGCTGATTGGCTACCATTCACAGCTGCATCAGATTTATCACTCTCCAGTTTTAGTAAATCATCCCCATTGTGTCTGATGCCTAGAAAGTTACATTCTTATTTACTTCCGTAGAAAATTAAATATTGACTGATTAACTGTGAGGTTTTCCTGCAGGCTGGGATATGTCTGTACCCCCTATATTAGCTGTAAGGACACAGCAATGCTCCTTACAGTGTGTAACAATCTTCTTTTTGAATCCTCATCCTATAAAGATTTGTGTACTTACCGGACCTACAGAGAAAGGGGGCCGTCCTTTCCCTTGTTCCATCGACTTCCAATTGATGAACCTCATGAATGGATGCCGTCTTATGTCGCTGCCAACTCCAAGCCTCTTCTCCGGACATTTGCATAGCAGCTATAAAAGAGAAATTAAGAGTTATTTTGAGTTCATTTTGCACTTTTTAGAAAAGAAAAAAAAAACTTTGACTACAGTGCGTCTCCTCCTGGGCGGTCCTTTCACCCATTGGAGGATCATAGCATGTGAAGGCACATATATAGCCAAGTACAGGTGCTGGATGTCTACTGACATGGATGGAATTCATATTATATTCCAGCACAACAAATCAGTGTTGTGCTGGAATGTTATGTTATGATGTGCCGCCATTAGATCGCTTCTAACTCCCTGAGATCTTTAGATTGGTGGTGACACTTTAAGGAGAATTACAGCCACAAGAAAAGGGAGGAGATTGGATATTTTTAAAGATCTTTTTTTCTTCTCATTAACATCATTTATCAGCACCGGGCGATAAAAGCAGTTTAATGAATGGAGTTGGAATGGGTTAGAACCCCTCTGTTAGGTTGTGGTTGCTTTCTGTGTCCCCCCTTTGTGAGATTTCCATGTCCTCAGGACATGATATGAAACAAAATGTCTACAACAGGGACACAATGACGGCAGGTGATCTAATCCTCCCCACTATGTTCAAAACAATAATAAATGGGGAGGAGTTCTGCTTTAATAACCTCATACAATGTGCACATCAGCGATTGACCCCATGTGACATCATCGTCTGAGCCCTAAGCCCCAGGATGAAGTATTCCCATTGGATCTACACCATGGAATGAAGAAGCCAAACTACCCAACAATCCAGCTGACAACCAGAATTGGCAACACCCCTACATTATACCGCTAAAGCAGCAGCAGTAGGCCTAGAAACCTTCCCTGTGCTTCTTCAGAATTAGAAAATGTCTTGTACTTACTCCTCCTAGGAAGTGCTTCAGATGTTGGTCCATGTCCGGGGGGTAAACAGGATCTTCGTAATTCACGGCCCTCCTGTATACCTGAGTGGTATCGTCACGGAATGGTACAGTTCCTGTGGCCATCTTGTATATGACAACCCCCATGGAAAACCAGTCGGGTGCAAACTGGTAGAAGTCGCCATTGATAACCTGGTAATCAGAGAAGAGAAATCAGTTACTTAGTTCCTACAAACTTAGCATCCTTTTATAGGAGAAATAATAATATATATTCATTGAACGTGTATTCTAAGGGAGGCATTTACAAAGCATCAGTATGTCCTTATTGTGGCAATAGCGCTACTTTAATAAAAATGACATTTATAAAGCACAGCGGTGGAATTGGGACTTTGAGTGCTATTACAGGGAATGGGTGTAAACATAAAAAAAAAAAAAACGAGCGAGAGCCTAGTCATGTGATTCACCCTAATCAAATCAGAGTTCTCTTAGTGATATCTGCTCTCCAGTAGAAATCATTGCAACATTAACCTTGATGTAGCTTTTTAAAATTTGATATGTTTACTATTTCATATGTCCATTATTATAGATATTGTAGCTAGACTCGCTTTAAGCAAGAGGAATAGCAAAGAACAACCACTGTGCCCAACAGCTAACCAGGAGGCAGAGGCGGCATACGCAATGGCTGCCCCCATGGACATATATTAACCACTTCAGCCTGGACTAATTGGCTGGCCAAAGACCAGAGCAATTTTTGTGATTCAGCACTGCGTTGTTTTAACTGACAATTGCCTGGTCATGCTATGTGGCTCCCAAACAAAATTTACGTCTTTTTTTCCCCCCCCCACAAATGGAGCTTTCTTTTGGTGGTATTTGATCACCTCTGTGGTTTTATTTTTTGCATTAAAAACAAAAAAAGAGCAACAATTTTGAAAAAAAGCAATATTTTTTACTTTTTGCTATAATAAATATCCCCCAAAAGAATATAAAAACTAATTTTTTTCCTCAGTTTAGGCTATATATTCTTCTACATGTTTTTGGTATAAAAATAAAATCACAATAAGCGTTTGATTGGTTAACCACTAGGGGGCTAGGAAGGGGGTTAAGTGTGTCCTAGGGATGTGTTCTAACTGTTAGGGGGTGTGGCTATGAGTGGCACATCACTGATCGCTGCTCCCTATAGCAGATGAACAGTGACAGGTCACTAGGAAGAACGGGGAGAAGTTGTGTTTACACTGACATCTCCCCGTTCTTCAGCTCCGTGACACGATCACGGGACACCGTCGGACATCGAATTTGCGTGTCCCATGGGCATGATCTTGGAGCTTGCACGCGACCACACAACAGCAAATTTAAAGGGACGTACCTCTACGCCCATTTGCCTATCAGTGCCATTGTGTTGACGTATATGTTCGTGCGGCGGTCAGCAAGTGGTTAACATATTTTTTTAAAATAATTTTAAGAGCTTAACCACTTGTGGACCGCCTAACGGGGATGTACGTCCTTTTTTTGAAGAGGGATATCTCGGTAACGGCAGCAGCTGCTGCCACAACCGAGATATCCATCTCTTCAGGCGGCGGTCGGCTGTACGATAATGGTGGTCTCCGCGGCTGATTCGCCGCGAGATCACCGCTATCGGCGGCGGAAGAGGTGCCACCCCCCTCCCGCCGCCCTCCCGCACCTTCCGCCACTTACTGGAGCCGTCGGTAGCGGCGGAGGCGATCGGGTCCTCTTCCTAGCTGGGCATAGAGACAAGTGAGGCTAAGATGGCCCCCACTCGTCTCTATACCATAGGAGGGCGGAAGCGACGTCAAAACGTCACTTCCGCCCATACCTCTTAAAGGTATATATTTTTTTAAATGTCAGATTTTCTTTCTTTTTTTTTTTTTTAGCCCAAATATGAGATCTGAGGAGTTTTTGACCCCAGATCTCATATTTAAGAGGACCTGTCATGCTTTTTTCTATTACAAGGGATGTTTACATTCCTTGTAATAGGAATAAAAGTGATCCATTTTTTTTTTTTTTAAAACAGTGTAAAAATAAATAAAATCAATTAAAATAAATAAGAAATTTTTTTTTTTTTAAAAACACCCCGTCACGACGAGCTTGCGCACAGAAGCGGGCGCATACGTGAGTAGCGCCCGCATATGAAAACGGTGTTCAAAACCATACATGTGAGGTATCGCCGCGATCGGTAGAGCGAGAGCAATAATTCTAGCCCTAGACCTCCTCTGTAACGCAAAAAATGCAACCTGTAGAATTTTTTAAATGTCGCTTATGGAGATTTTTAAGGCTAAAAGTTTGACGCCATTCCACGAGCGGGCGCAATTTTGAAGCGTGACATGTTGGGTATCAATTTACTTGGCATACCATTATCTTTCACAATATAAAAAAAAATTGGGCTAATTTTACTGTTGTCTTATTTTTTTTTTATTCAAAAAAGTGCATTTTTAAAAAAAAAAGTGCGCTTGTAAGACCGCTGCGCAAATACGGTGTAAAAAAAAGTATTTCAATGACCGCCATTTTATTCTCTAGGGTGTTAGAAAAAAAACAATATAAAATGTTTGGGAGTTCTAAGTAATTTTCTAGCAAAAAAAAACAGTTTTAAACATGAAAACACCAAGTCTGAAAAAGAGGCCTGGTCCTTAAGTGGTTAATGATTACCAATCAGGTGTTTTACATTGCAGGGTTCTGTATGCAATCTAAAATGTTTATATTACAAGTATCAGAGGGATAGTGATTGGATTGTGATATGCTGAATAGATGAGGTCTAGTGTTGGGTAAAAAGAGCGTGACTTACTTCTGGCGCTATGTATCCAATCGTTCCGGCTACGCCCGTCACCTTCCTATTACCAAACAGATCCATTTCTGCCAATCCATAGTCTGCAATACGGACGTGACCTTCATTGTCCATTAAGATGTTGCTTAACTTGAGGTCTCTATGAACTATGCCACGTCCGTGGAGGAACTCAAGTCCGCAGGCTATTTCCGCCGCAATGAATCTATAAAAGAGAAAAATGAATTAGATTTTACAGTGATTAGACTTAAGTATAAACATTATCCATGGGCAGGGGGAGGGAGTACCTGGCTCTATCCCATTACCGGTCCCAACTTTGAGCTTGTTTAGGTTACCGTACGGTTGGAGTTCTGGGCATGGCACCTGCTCACCATTTCTGGTTTTTCTGGAGTCTCCTGGGAGAACCCATTGGTAGGATCCAGGCTGTAAACATGCTTGTCACAGCAATAGGCATGTGACTGGTACTATAAGACCCCAAGTCTCTCCTCTGCCCTTAACAGCATTCACAACACCGAGATCTGAGTTTTTGAATGATTTTGATTTCTTAAAAATGTCAGGTCTCAATGTCATCACATCCGTGGTACCATAGCGGAGAGCCGATCGATCACGATCACAGCTTTGTTCAGCTGTCTGACCAGCCAGTAGACGTGCCGGCTGGTCGCCTGGGTCTCCCGGTAGGATGAGAGAGCCTGAGAAATCTGTGGTAGGTGCCGGGAGTGGAGGAAGTCCCCTCCTGCTGCATGTAAAACCAATCCAGCTGTTAGTTAGACCGCCACCTCTAAAAAGCAGTACCAGGGTTATGAGGTACCAGTACATCATTGGTCCAGAAGTGTTAACCCCTTCGTGCTGGTGGTATGCATATATGTGGCCTCTAGGTGGGTGGGAATTAACACTGAGAGGCCGCATGTATGGGTGCCAGAATGTAAACAGAGCTGTCCTGAGGATGCACTCCTGGCACAGTTACTGCTGCCTAAAGGAAAGCTCCCGATATCTACATGCGATTGGGAGCTCTCTGATCATGTGACCACTGTGACAGCCAATCATGGCAGTGGTCACATGATCAGAAACCCAGCTCCATCTCCCGGCAAACCTCTTAGAGAACGTTACTAGGTGACTCTGGACTGTCTCCATCTCCTTCCCCACATGGTGCAATCACTGCCGCTTTGGAGAAACTGGGATTGCAGAATGCCATGTGTGTGAACAGTCTACTTGGAACACCAACCCTACTATGATAATATAGCGTATCTAAGCTTGGGAGAGGCGCGTGGTCCCCAATTTTTGGCGGGACGGAGTGACATTACTCTAAAGTATCTACGTCAGATCTGGGTGGACTGATGTAGCTACGCATTCTAATGGAGTCCAATGTAATTCTAAACTCCTAAAAGCCTGGATTGTAAAGCAACATATCTTATAAAGATTACTTTCTATTCTATTCTCATTGTGGTGATGAGACTTACCTTATGACGGAAATAGGAAGAGGGAAATGTTTATTGGTGAAATCAAACAGATCCCCTCCAGAGACGTATTCCATAGCGAAACAGGCAGAATGGCGGGTCTGAAAAGTGGTGTAAAGTTGGGTGAGGAATGGACACCCTGCCGCCATCTGCATGACCTTCTGCTCTGTTTCAATGGCGCTACGTTGATCTGAAGTCTTCACTACAGACTTGATGGCCATGATCTTCTTGGCTGCAGAATGAGTTGCCAGAAAGACCTGTCCGAATCCGCCTTCTCCGAGCAGGCGGTGCAATATGAAAGGTGACTGGCTGTCGCCGTGTGATGGTATTGATTGGACATTTCCTGCTGTGACAAGTTTGATGTTTCTAGTGTCACAGCTCGGGGGAGTGACAAGAGGCGGGACTTCTGCTGCTGCAATCCTCAGAGGCTTTCTAGCTGGTGCGGCATTTCTCATGATCTTTCTAATCGCTGAAATATTTCTCATGCCCTCTCTAGTGTCACAGCCGGGGGGAGTAACAAGAGGCGAGACTTCAGCGGCGACGGCAATTTTCATGGGCTTTCTAGCTGGCGCGGCATTTTTCATGATCTTCCTAATGGCTGCAATATTTCCCCTGATGTTATTAGGGACACAGCTCTGGGGAGTCCTCACAGATGATATGGCGTGGACTACATCCCTATCATGATCCAGAAAGCCATTAAATGGCTCAGGTCTTATCTCTGCAATCATGCTTTCCATTATAAATGGTCTCATTTCACTGGTTAAAAACACAGTGAAAATCATACGCTAGAAGAAGAAATCTCTTAGGAGCTCAGAATAGGTCTTCACACCAAGAGAAGTCAGACTCTTCTGAGCTCCACAGGTGTGAGACTGCTTTTTATAGCGGCACTGCCAATGACATCCTAGAGCTGGTCACACTGACCAATCACGTCGCAGTGCTTGTCACGCCGGCCAATCAAATCACAGTGCTGGTCACCGTGACTCCTCCCCTAAGTTGGCAAAAAGCCAGCCAGTACAGTCACATGACCTCAGCCAGTACATTTCTGGATTTCAACTGTCAACTGTCAACTGTCAGATTTCAAATTTTCTCTATTCTGTGGGGGAGGGGAGGATGAGATGACTGCTGAGATTTACATTTCTGCAATAAACAAGTTTATTTCTGTTTTACTTCCCATAAATAGATAGATAGATAAATGTAAAATTCAGATGTGTGGCAAATAACAAGAACGACCCCATCCATGAAATGTGATGTCCTCATATTGACAAATTTCACAAAGATAACACACCAGGATAAGGATCCTTCTCCCCCTGTCAACTCCAGAAGGTTTTAACCCTTTCATGACCAGAACTTTTTTGCTATTTAGCACTGTTCTACTTCAATTGGCAATTACATCATTATGCAACACTGTATACAAATGAAATTTACACATTTTTTTACCCACAAATAGAGCTTTCTTTTGGTAGTATTTGATCTCCACTGGGAATTTTTATTATGTAAATAAACAGAAAATTCAAATGTAAAAAAGACCAAAATTTCCAGTTATAAAATATATCCAATAAAATAGTTAAAAAAAATCTTCATAAATTTAGACCAAAATGCATTCTGCGACTTGACTTTGATTAAAAAAAAAGTATAAATTGTTTTCTTATAGTGTTTACAATATTTTCTTTAAAAAGTAAATAAATGAAAAAAATCCAAAAATGAAAAAAAAAAAAATATTTTCAGTTTTTAAATATATCGAATAAAATAATTAAAAAAATCGAATTTCTACATAAATTTAGGGCAAAACGTATTCTGGTACATGTCTTTGGTTAAAAAATTTTTTTTTATATATTAATTGGTTTCTTTGTTATCTACAATCTTTTTGGTAATAAAAAAACATAAATAAAAATGACTGAAAAAACACAAAATTTAAAAAAAGGAATATTTTTTATTTTTAGTTAGGAAACATATCTAATAAAATAGTTTAAAAAAAATCTTCATAAAATTTTAACCAAAATGTATTCTGCTACATGTCTTTGATTTAAAAAAAGTATATATTTTTTTTCTTACTTATAGCGTTTGAAATCTTTTTGTTAAAAAAATAAAATAAATTAAAAAGACCAAAAATGTTATAAAACGTATCCAATAAAATAATTTAAAAAAAATCTAATTTCTATATAAATCTAGGCCAAAATGTATTCTGGTAGATAGTAAAAAAATAATAGCAATAACAAAAACATATTGCTTCATTCATTTAGGCCAATATGTATTCTGTTTATATATTTTTGGTTAAAAAAAAATTGGAAAAAAGAAAAAAAAAATTGGGAAAAACATTATTTATTTTTAATGAAAACACCGAAAATTTTTAAAAAAGGAATCGTTTTTATTTTCAGTTATAAAACATATCCAATAAAATAATTAAAATAATCAAATGTTTTCACAAGTTTAGGTCAATATGTATTCTGCTACATTTTTTTGGTAAAAAAAATAATCCCAATAAGCGTGTATTAAATGATAATTAAAACAATTTAATTTCTTCAAATTAATTTTAGGCCAGAATGTATTCTGCTACATGTCTTTGGAAAATAAAAAAAAGGTATATTAACTGGTTTCTTAGTTATAACCTCTGCAATCTATGGTGTATACAGTACTCTATATATTTGAAAATTGATCAGTACTGACAGCCTGTTCTATTTTTTGAGGCCCCTAACCACTTGACCTCCGAAAGATTTAACCCCCCTAATCACCAGGCCATTTTTGCGATAACTGACAATTGGTTGTGCGGCGCTGTACTCAAATAAAATTGATGTCTCCCCCTTCCCCACAAATCGCGCTTTCTTTTGGTGGCATTTGATCACATCCACTGATTTTATTTTTTGGGTTATAATCATAAAAACAACTACAATTTTTGGTCACAATAGACAATTAGATTTACATAATATACAAGTCACATTGCACAATATACAAAACAGTATTTTTTTTTACTTTCTACTATAAATCATATCCAATATATATATATATTTGGTAAAAAAAAAATTAAAAAAGACAAACAATTTGAAAAACTATTTTTTTAATGAAAAAACACCAAAAATTTAAAAAAATGAATATTTTTTATTTTGGCTTAATAAACATATCCAATAAAATTATGTAAAAAATCGAATTTCTTCATCAATTTAGGCCAATATGTATTCATATTTTTGTTTAATAAAAAATCCCAATAAGGGTATATTGATTGGTTTGCGAAAAAGTTATAGCTTCTACAAACTATGGGATATTTATATTAATTAATTTTATAGTAGTAATGGCAGCGATCTGCGACTTCTAACGGCACTGCGATGTTGCAGTGAAAATTTGGGACATCTAACTGGCACTATTTGGGGACTAGTGAGACTAATACAGTGATCAGTGCTAGAAAATATGCACTGTCACTGTACTAATGACACTGACTTAGAAGGGGTTAAACATCAGGGGTGAGCAAAGGGTTAAATGTGTGCCTGACCAGAGTTTTACTACTGTGGGGGAGGTGCTTGTACTAGGGGAAGGCATGGATCGGGGCCTCTGCTTAGCAGAGACACAGGCTCCATGTCTTCTCTACTGACAGACCGCCGTTCTGCCTGTGTACAGAATCATCACAGCAGGAGTGGGCCGGCGGCGGTGCCCACGCACTCCAGATCCGGAAGTACACGATCACGTATTGAGTATGTGATGTTGTGCAGCAGAACTGCCTTGCCGCCATATATACACAGTGTATGGTTGGCAAGTAATTAAAATGCCAGGACAGTCCAAATATCCCCCAAATAACCCATTTTTCGAAAGTAGACAGTCTGAGATAAGAGGACAAAAAATGTATTATGTATATATTTTTTTAACACACTTTTTGACCAGAGCAAAATAATGTGCCATATTAAGATTGTACTACTCTGGAGAAGTGATCATTATTATTATTATTATTATTATTTTTTATTTTTTTTTACACATTATGTTTGCATATAGCAATGAATTTTATTACTTTAAGCAAGAATTTTACTGAATGAAAGAATGAAATTGATTCATTTAGTTTATTTTGTTGTGATTGGACCCAGTCTGTACCATGTGACCAATGTCAGCTAACAGCACAATTGTACACAATGTATGGCTTGAAAGGAAGCCATCCATCAACTGTCATGTGACCTGCTGTGATCGTCTCTCCTCTACTCACGTCTATCATACATGAGTGAGGAAAAGCCGATCAACAGCTCTTCCTGTTTACATTGTGATCAGCCGTGATTGGACATGGCTGATCACATGGTAAAGAGCCTCCGCTGGAGGCTCTTTACTGAGATCGGTGTAGCGGTGTGTCTGGCTGACACACCGCACCATCGATCACGTTGGTGCGCACAGTGGCTGTTATCCTGCTGGACATCATCTGACGCCCAGTCAGGATAACGCAACCACCGCCCGGCCGTCGTTTTGCTATAGGCCGGGCGGGAAGTGGTTAAAGTGGAACTAAACCCTTCTCTCCTTTACAGCCAGGGGAGCTGCCATCTCAGCCTCTGTTTGATCTGCAGCAGCCATGGTGCTGCACATGTGATCAGTTATGTCACCAGTCATTTCATGGCTTAACATTTCAGCTGAGAGCACAAGCAACTGTGTCAGTTAGCATATTTGGCAGGCTTTGAATGTAACTGTTGCTAATCCATTAAATTGATGTTTTTAGTCCACTTTAAGCAAATCCTTGTGTGTGAATCTTTTGCCGAGATTCTTACCTGTAGATCCTACCAGTAACAGCACTTCCTGATGGGGACTTACAATGCTAAGACACTGCTTTGCAATTAGCAGCAGCGTTGTCTTGCTGTGTGCACTCTGCCATTGGGCTGTCATCTCTCGGTCAGCTGCCATCCCCGCATATCGATGTATTAACAATCTTGCGTTCTTTTTATTTTTTGCCGGCAGGAATTTCGCACATGACTGCGAGATGTCTTTGGGAGGAAGCTGGACGATATTTTCCACAAACAAAGCTCACCCTGATGAAATTCATCTATATCTGACAATATGAGTAAGTGAGGGGACATAAGGAAAAATTCTTCTTTTTCTTCTTCTTTCTTCTTTTCCTTCCCTCCTTTCCTCTTTTTCTTCTTTGTTCTTTTCCTTCCTTTCGTCTTTATCTTCCTTCCTTTCTACTTTTTCTTCTTCTTAATTAATTTCCTTCCTTCCTTTCTTTTTCTTCTTCTTTCCCTTCTTTCCTTTCTTTCTTCTTTTCCTTCCTTCCTTCATTTCTTCTTCTTTTTTTCTTCTTCTTTCTTCTTTTCCTTCCTTCCTCTTTCTTCTTCTTTTTTCTTTTTTCTTCCTTCAATCCTTCCTTTCTTCTTCCTCCTCCTCCGCCTCTGGTAATTTGTATTGAATAGGGGATGGTGATGTGTTTTCAGTGAGTCTCATCTTCAGCTATTATAATATTTACCTAAAGATAGTTCCTGATAGGACACTTCTGATCCATATTTGCCTGGTTCTATTTCAAATTCAGCTTTGTTATGCCGCGTACACACGATCGAACTGTATGACGTACTTAGTCCGTTGAAACACATTTCAACGGACAATCCGCTCGTGTGTGGGCTTCAGCTGACTTTTTCAGCGTGCAGTCCGGAGTACTAAGAATTTCGGTTTGCACAACAATCTTTCCGTCGTACTTTGGTTTCAGCGGACAATACGGTCGTCAGTATGCTGGTCCGACGGACTAAGAATGGCGCATGCCCAGAAAGGATTTACAGGGCGGAAGCGCTCTGTCTTGTAAAACTAGTGTTCGTATTGAAGCTAGCATATTCATCATGCTGCTAATTTTGTGTTTTTTTAATATAGCACATTCTTTTCTTCTTCATAATGCAAGAAAAGTGAAGTTGCTTTGCTGCTTATATTCACACAGAGTTATCACAAATGTCTTTATTCATCCTCATCCTATGATTAATATTCCAATTCGAGAATAAATAATAAAAAAAAATAACGGACGAATTAAGCTGAAGTCTGAAAAGCGCGAATCGTCTCTAACCAAACTTCCACTAACGCAAAGTCAGCAGAAGGAGCACAAAGGGTGCTTTGCTGTGTCTTGGACTTCCTATTTCTAGTCCCGTCGTACGTGCTGTACGTCATCGCGCAAGCTTTCGTCGGACTGTTTGTGTATCCGTGTGTGGTCAAGTCCTTTCAGTGGAAAGTACGTCGGATTGTCCGTCGGATTGTATGACGGACTAAGTCGTCATACAGTTCGATCGTGTGTACGTAGCATAAGAGCTCCTTCTAGTGGCTGTTTTTTTTTTTCAAGCTGGGTAAAAGGTTCAAGTGCACCTGCCAGTAACTTTCCATGTTTCCATGAATACATTTCTGACCTTTCATAATATACAGGAACAGTATAATTTTTCAGAAAAGTGTCACCCCATCTACCAACGAACGTTCATAAACGGTGCTGTATACAAGGGGTTAAAGCAAGCAGCAGCCATAAGCTTGCTATTTGTAGAGCCAGCGAAGGGCTTTTTACATGAAAGTGATCCCATTTATGATCACTTCTATAGGGCTCTGAATGGTACACCTTCCCACTGCCACCACTTGCGGTGCTTCTCAGGCCCTCCCATTCCTCTGGGATGATCAAGACTGCAGGAAATGGCTTTTCATATTTGTTCCCTGATCCCCTTTAAGATTAATGAATCCAGAAGAGATGTGTATTACCCAATTTCTGGGTTTACAGCTGCAACTCCTTGGTTACTGGAGCCGAGGATGCAGCTAATCAAGCATGACCTGTGCTTGATTAGCTGTAATGAAGGACAGGGGGAAAATTTGTAGTTTAAAAGCCCCCTATGTTATTCCATTGAGCAGGTGACCGGTTCTCTTCATGGAGACATTGGGGGTCTAGCCCCCCCCCCCCCAATGTCTCTATAAAAATGACCTATCACCTACCCAATGCAATAACATAGGGGGCTTGTTAGCCTATTAGACTATCAATTTCCCCACTATCCTCCATTACAGCTAATATATTACCCATTACATATAGGGGGTTATTTGCCTATTTGCCCCTTGTTATAGCAATAAAGTTAAGTAAAGAAAAAAGTGTAAAAAATATATTAAATACAATAAATAAATATTTATGTTTGTTTAAATAAATTAAATATTTTCCAGCGTATGAGATAACCTTTTACACTTAAAAAAACTGGCCAAAAATCGGGGGTTGTATTATTATACGCCGGATCAGCCCCTTCTGAGGGTTCGGTAATACTGTATGTAGCTTCGGCTACATACAGTATATACCGCTGAGACAATCCCGGTGAGCAATGTATTCATATGAATACAGAGCCTGCTCGGATTGGAGTAACAACCTCTGCCAGTCGGATTGGCATTGAGAGTCAGAGAGGCGCGGGCTGATGATGATACAGCCTCTGCCAATCCAAGCAGGCTTTGTATTCATTAATAGAATACATCGCTCACTGTGATTGGCTCCAGCAGGAAATAGGATATGGCGCCAGCTCTTCTGCTAGGACGAAATATCAAGCGTCGGAAGCCTCGGAAGGGGGTCGTCTTATACGATAAGTACAAGAAAAAAATGCTAAACAACTGTAAGATTAGGGGGCTGTCTTATATGCCCGCTCGTCTTATACACCGGCATATATGTAAGTAGAGAAAAAAGTATAAAAAAAGATATTATGTAAAATAATTCATTTTTGTTTTTTACCCCCAATATTTCCATAAAGATCACCTTTCACCTGCCCGATGCTATCACAAAATGCGATGATGTCATAAGTCTGCTGCAAGCAGGAGGGAGCGGTCTCCTCTCTGACAGTGATCAGTCTGTGCATTGTAACTTTGTAGCAAGTAGGGGCTGATCTGTGCCCGACATATGTGCACACCAAAGAAGTAGATGGTTGGCTTCTTTATCCTGTTTATCTTGTTCTTTTGTGTCTCTTTGCAGCAATTGCCTTACTTACTGTCGGACATATCGCCCACCTAGCCGGCCGGATGATCTGGTAAAGTCTGACTTTTTCACGGCCTGGAGATAGTCATGCTGAGTTTCCATGGGATGACTGCCAAGGCCACAGAAATAACGGTGAGCAGGAGCCTGATGTGTCCTTCTAATAGGAAGAATATTGAATCCTGTGAACAGAGCTGGAATTCTTTCCTGTTTCAGACCCGCCAATGGGAGGGGGAGGGGTGGCCACACACTGAGAATATTTAATTTCTTCATGTCTGTATATTGATACCTTGCTCTAAGCCAGTGATGGCGAACCTATGACACGCGTGTCAGTGCTGACACGCGTTGCCATTTGGGGTGACACGCACAGGATTTCATGCGATTCATCCTCGGCTCCTGCACGGCCGCCGAGGATGAAAGAATCTGTGCTGGAGGAACGCGGGGGGGCGGGACGTGTGATCTCCCCCGCCCACACTCACTTACTGTATCGCCGCCGCCCCTTTCTGAGCGCTGGGGCTGCTGGTAAGGCGTGCGTGCCGTGCGCACACACGTCATCAGCGCGGCGAGGGAGGACCCGCAGGAGAGGAGCGCGGGAACAGTGCGCGCCTCTCTCCAGTCAGGCCAGCACAGAGAGTCTACTCCTGGGACTGTCAGTTACGACCGCACCACAGCAGGGAACAGCGGAGTGCCAACGGGAACTGTGAGCGTCATTAGCAGCAACTATTGGGGTGCCATGGACTTGCCCACAATAACTGAGATAAGTGAGGGGGAGGTTGTGTTAGCTTGTTAGGCTAGTTAACCCCTAATTGGCTATCTATAATTCTATCTGCTGTCACTGGCCCACTGATGGAGCACCCAAAAAATAAAAAACAAAGGTTAAGTAAAGGGAGTGGTAGTAGCAGTGGCCGACCCTTTCAAGAGACATGGAGCGAGATGTATGGCATTATAGAAAAAAATGGCAGATCATTTTGCGTTCTATGTACTGAAACGGTAGTAAGCAGAACGTGGAATATAAATAGACATTTTGAAACTAATCATTCCCAGCTCTTGGAAAAAAGTGAGGATGATAGGAGGGAATACATTTCCAGGAAGCTACACCTTTATAAGAGCCAATCTAACTCCATCCTTAAATTTATAAAAGGCTCTACAAATTTAAACTCTGCAAGTTTGAGCATTGCTCACTCCATAGCTCAGCATGCAAAAGCGCTTAATGAGGGAGAATTTATTAAAGAAACTCTCCTAAGATGTGCGCCAGTTCTATTTCACGATATGCAGAATAAAGATGCAATTATTAAGAGAATATCTGAGTTACCACTCAGTAGAAATATCATAAAAGACCGAATAATGAGACTGAACACAAACGTACAACAGCAATTAAAGAGAGACATAAGGAATTGTAAATATTTTTCCATCTCTCTTGATGAAACTACTGATGTCACATCGCATGCTCAGTTGGCCATTATTGGTCGATATTCTGATGGTCACACAATGAGAGAAGAGTTGATAAAGTTAGTATCAGTGCCAACAAGTACATCAGGAAGCGAAATATGTAAGGTTGTTATGCAAACATTCTGCGACCTAAGCATTGATATATCTAAAGTTGTGTCAGTGACGACAGATGGTGCCCCAAACATGGTGGGGAAAAACGTTGGATTTGTGAAATTGTTTACAGAAGCTATTGGACATGCGATTGTGCCTTTTCATTGTATTATCCATCAGGAGGCTTTATGTGCCAAGGCAGGATTCACTGACTTAAATGACTTAATGTCAGTTCTAACAAAAATAGTTAATTTAATAGCTGCTCGCCCCCTTCACAAGCGAGAATTTTCAGCACTTTTACAGGAGGTTGATTCCACCTACAGTGGACTGCTGATGTACAATAATGTAAGATGGTTGAGCCGAGGAAAGGTTCTTGAGCGCTTTGTGGAGTGCTTTGAAGAAATTAAGGTATTTCTTGAAGAGAAGGATCTGGGAAACTTTCCTCAGCTCAATGATGATAAGTGGGTCAACACCCTGATGTTTTTTACAGATCTCTCTGTTCATGTTAATGAACTGAACTTAAAGTTACAAGGTTTTGGCAAAAGTATCGATGTTATGTTTGGATACATAAAAGCTTTTGAAAGTAAAGTAAAAATTTTCAAGCGGGATGTAGAAACTAAAACGTATAAGTATTTTCCTCGAGTACAAAAGCATTTTGAGAAGGCCAGTGCAGCTGTACGAAATGAAGTGGAACTCTTGCATATGAAGTACCAGCATGTTTTAGACTCGTTACTTGACCAGTTTACTGATAGATTTAGTCAATTTAGAAGCCTAGAACAGACCATGAAAATAATTAAGTATCCTGATGTAGTAGTCTACAATAGTTTGGAATTAAATGGTTTCCAATGGATGCAAATAGATGATTTGGAGATGCAGCTTGCAGAATTTCAAGACAGCATCTGGGCTCAGGTGTTTGTTGACTTGAGGTCAAAGCTTGAGAATCTGGAAAGGGGCCGCTTGGAGAATAAAGATGAGTGCCACTACGAACAGGAAATTTGGAGTGCCTGGAACAGACTACCAGACACTTTTAGCACCCTGACAAATATAGCAACAGCTTTACTCACAATTTTTCCTTCTACGTACTTTTGTGAGACCTTATTCTCAGCATTAAATAATATCAAAACCAACAAAAGAAACAGATTGACAGATGAGGTTAGTAGCGCTTTCTTGGGCCTGAAGTGTACAAAATACCAACCTTCAATTGAAGATTTAGCCAATGAAATTCAGCAACAAAAAAGTCACTAATAGGCAGGTTAGTTAAAGAATTCGCCCTCCCCCTCACTTATCTCAGTTCACGGCAGGGCTGTGGAGTCTGCTGCTTCCAGCTCCACGTCCTCATCAACATGCCGCTCCGGCCCGTCCCCGCTATGAATATTCATAATCATCGCCCTCGCGTCACTAGGAATATTCATAGCAGGGGCGGGCTGGAGCGGCATGTTGATGAGGACGTGGAGCTGGAAGCAGCCGACTCCACAGCCCTGGTTCACGGCACCCCAAACAAGTTCAATAATATCAAGGGCAACATACGAAATTGACTGATGAACAAAGAAGTTACTAAGCAGGTATGTTAAATAATTTGTTTTTGGTTTATTAAATACAATTATATATTGCAATTATACATTTTTGTAGTTTAAACTATAAATTGCGCAAAAATTATGTTTTTTTGTCGAAGTGACACACCACGCGAGTTATGCTCGATTTTTTTCCGATTTTTGACACACCACACCAAAAAGGTTGCCCATCACTGCTCTAAGCCCTGCTATTATCTAGAGGTAAGCCCCTCCCATTATTTAGCAGTCCAATGCCAGAGCCTACTGAGGGTACTACATTGGGCTGTAGAATGCTGGTGGAAAGACTTGATTTAAGAATGGGCGGTACTTGCCTCACAGCCAGGTAAGGGTGGACTCTGTTTGGGACCCTGATGTAAGTGGAGAATCTGATGGGGGCCTTGATGTATGGGGACTGATGGGGACCCTGGTTTAAGTAGGGAGACTGATGGGGACCCTGGTGTAAGTAGGGAGTCTGATGGGGACCCTGGTGTAATTAGGGAGACCGATGGGGACCCTGATGTAAGTAGGGAGACTGATGGGGACCCTGATGGGCAACCTAATGTAAGTGTGTTTGGGGGCATCTGATTGGGACCCTGATATAAGTAGAGAGTCTGATGGGGACCCTGATGTAAGTAAAGAGTCTGATGGGGGCCCTGATGTATGGGGACTGATGGGACCCTGGTTTAAGTAGGGAGACTGATGGGGACCCTGGTGTAAGTAGGGAGTCTGATGGGGCTCTGATGTAAGTAGGAAGTCTGATGGGGGCCCTGATGTAAGTTGGGGGGTCTGATGGGAACCCTAATGTAAGTAGGGAGTCTGATAGGGACCCTGGTGTAAGTAGGGAGACTGATGGGGACCCAGAAGTAAGTAGGGAGTCTGATGGGTACCCTGATGTAAGTAGTGAGACTGATGAGGGCCCTGATGTAAGTTGGGGGTCTGATGGGGACCGCTATGTGAGTAGGGAGACTGATGGGGACCTTGGTGTAAGTAGGGAGTCTGATGGGGTCTCTGATGTAAGTAGGGTGTCTGATGGGGGCTCTGATGTAAGTAGGGGGTCTGTTCGGGACCCTTATGTAATTAACGAGACTGATGGGAACCCTGGTGTAAGTAGGGGGACTGATAGGGACCCAGGTATAAGTAGGGAAGCTTTTTATACAATACAAATTCCAGAAAAAAGTACCAGGCTAAAGCCCATAATATAATGAAAGATTTAAGGAGATGTATGGAAGGAAGAGGAAAAAAGGAGGGGTCAGTATCAGGGGTTACATCCATCCGTACCCACATAACTGTGCCCATGGATATGTGTGTGCAATCACAATTCTATTAAACAGTGGATTTCCGGGCCCTCGTTGAGGCTATTTGGGGATAAGATGTTTTATTTATGGATCCAAAAGTTGTCACGTTTGCACAACGCCAAAAATTTTTCATTGGTAGTGAGGGACTTATCAGATATGCATTCGATGGCAAATACCTTCAAGGCACCTGTGTCCCCACCATGACATGAGGTGAACTGGCTTGGGACACTATGCTTGTCTGAAGGATCTTTGGTTAACCTACGGTGCTCAACGATTCTCTTACAAAGTGGGTGTATATTATGCCCCACATACAAGAGACCGCAAGAGCACAGTAACGCATAGATCACATAATCCGTAGAACACGTGATGAACTGTTTAATATTCTAAACATTGTTTGTCCCCCCATGAACGTGGTTTGTCCCCCCATGGTTTGTGAGGCATTCTCCCTTTACCATATAAAACGAATCAATCAGCGCTGAACACAACAAATAAGTGAAAAATTAAACAATTAATTAAAAAACATGCAGCTCGAATACTATAGGTCAAAATACCAAATCCCACATTACAGTACAGCGCATAAATAAATAATCTAAGTGAATGAAAAAGTGACACTCTATTAGTGCATCAAAACACAAAAGTCCATAGATTTAAAGAACAACAAGTAGAGATGTCAGAAAAAAGATCCGCTTGTGCAATGTGCCTCCAATCGACAAAGATAAGTGATGATGTGATTCCTTCACCAATAAGCAAGATGGACTCTCACCTCAAAATATGGACCCCTGATTTAACAGACAGGTCAGAAAACGCATGTTCCCATCATGGGTAACTCACAGCATTCAGTAGATATAGCGGTAGTGCTCAAAGATTGAATCCTTTTCAGTATCCTTAATTTAATATGATTCCATAAAAAACATAAAAAACAAAATCTAGTGCTCTCTGTTTCCACAAATTTATTTAAAACAGAAGTAAAAGAGATACACTCACATTCTGGTGCACTGATCTCCAGTGCTGAGTGCTGGGCATGAAAACAAATTTATCACAGCGTCCATGCATGGATCAGTATAGCAGCTTGCGGATGATGTCACGGCTTAGGTCACGTGGTCCGTACGCGTTGCGTCCCCGAAAGTAGGCGGGACTTCATCAGCATCCTCCCTTTACCACATCTAAGAATGACCATTATATTATCAAAGAAAAATCGAATATCTGCCTTTTTGGCCTTATTGGCCTCACTTAACTTGCTGGGCGCAATAATGTTCTTCAAAAGCACTTGGCCCTTCTAAAGGTGATACGGGGTGTGTCGGAAATGACAGGTGCCAATTTGGTGTCCATCTGTAAAATATGCCGTTGTTTCGAAAACACCCTCTCAATGGCATGGTAATCACTGTTGAATACTGTAGTGAAATGTGTGATGTTATGCTCATTAGTTTTGATATGGGGTCTTTTAAGTGAGCTATTAAGGAGTTTAGAATATGCCTCTTGTATTAACTCCTTAGGATAGCCTTTGTCTATAATTTTTTGTCTGAGAAGACAGCTCTGTTCTATATAGTCCTCCACCTTCGAACAATTCTTTCTTAGTCGATGGAACTGGCCAGAGGGGATATTGTCCTTCCAGGTGGGGTGGTGACAACTCATATAATGTAAATATGAGTTACCACCAACTTTGCAGAAATTCTTTGTAATAATTGCACCTCCCTCATCGGTCAACTCTAGATGCAGGAATATTGAAGTTATCGGACAAACCATGTTTCAAGGACTGTTAATGTTTGCAATATTAAACAGTTCATCACTTTTGAATTATGTGATCTTTGGGTTAAGGTGCTCTTTACCGTCACTTGTATGTGGGGTGCACTATACGCCCACTTAGTAAGAGAACCTGTGAGCACCATAGGTTCTTCAAAGATCGTTCAGACAAGCATAGTGTCCTACGCCACTTCACCTTGTGTCATGGCAGGGACACAGGTGCCTTCACTGTCTTTGCCATCAAATGCATACCTGATAAGTCTCTCACTGCCAGTTAAAGATTTTCGGTGTTGTGTAAACGTGAGACCTTTTGGATCCATAAATTAAACACCTTTTCCCCAAATGGCCTCAGCAAGGATGCGGAAATCCACAGTTTAATACACACACATACAGTCCCTTGAAAAAGTATTCATGCACCTGGAAATTTTCCACATTTTGTCATGTTACAACCAAAAACCTAAATATATTTTATTGGGGTTTTATGTGGTAGACCAACACAAATTGGCACATAATTGTGAAGTGGAAAGAAAATGATAAATGGTTTTCATTTTTTTTTTTTTACAAATAAATATGTGAAAGGCGTGGTGTGCATTTGTATTCAGCTCCCCTGAGTCTACTTAGTAGAGCCACCTTTCGCTGCAATTCTATCTGTAAGTCTTTTTGGAGGTGTCTCTACCAGCTTTGCACATGTAGAGAGAGACATTTTTGCCCATTCTTTTTTGCAAAATATCTCAAGCTCTGTCAGATTGGATGGGAAGCGTCTGTGAACAGCAATTTTCAATTCTTGCCACAGATTCTCAATTGGATTTAGGTCTGGACTTTGACTGGGCCATTCTAACACATGAATATGCTTTGATCTAAACCATTCCATTGTAGCCCTGGCCGTATATTTAGGGTTGTTGTCCCACTGGAAGGTGAACCTCCGCCCCAGTCTCAAGTCTTTTTTTTTTTATATTTATATAATCTTTATTTGTATATGCAGATTGCATGAAGAAAACACAGTTTGATAACAGGCATAGAAAAAGTATAAGAGGGGTAAACCGGCTCAAATAAGCAATGATCATCGTATACCCCATGAGGTCCGATTGATCATCCGACATGGAGGGTGCCAAAACATGGAGAGCAACATAACCAATACTGTAACATATGAACAATAGCAATAATATACTGCTCCAAACATATCTACATATCTTTAACCACTTTCAGACCGGACCATTTTGCTGGTCAATGACCAGAGGTCTTTTTACAATTTGGCACTGCGCTGCTTTAACTGGTAATTGCGCGGTCATGCAATGTTGTACCCAAACAAAATTTGCGTCCTTTTTTTCCCACAAATAGAGCTTTCTTTTAAAGGTATTTGACTGACTGCAAATTTTTTTTTTTTCCGATATAAACGTAAAAAGACCGCAAATTTTGAAAAAAAATGATATTTTCTACTTTTTGTTATTAGAAAAATCCAATAAACTCAATTTTAGTCATTTTTGTCTTTGGTAAAAAAAAGTCAATAACTGTATATTTATTGGTTTGCGCAAAAGTTGTCACATCTACAAACTAAGGTACGTTTTCTGGAATTTACGCAGCTTTTAGTTTATGACTGCCTATCTCATTTCTTGACGTGCTAAAATGGCAGGGCAGTACAAAACCCCCCCAAATGACCCCATTTTGGAAAGTAGACACCCTAAGGAAATTGATAAGAGGCATGTTGAGCCCATTGAATATTTTATTTTTTTGCCTCAAGCGATTGAATAATGACAAAAAAAATGTTTTATTTTTTTTTACACAAAGTTGTCACTAAATGATATATTGCTCACACATGCCATGGTTATATGTGGAATTGTACCCCAAAATACATTCTGCTGCTTCTCCTGAGTACGGGGATACCACATGTGGTCGACTTTTTGGAAGCCTAGCCTCGTACGGGGCCCGAAAACCAAGCACCGCCTTCAGGATTTCTAAGGGCATACATTTGTAATTTCACTCCTCACTACCTATCACAGTTTTGAAGGCCATAAAATGCCAAGATGGCACAAAACACCCACAAATGACCCCATTTTAGAAAGTAGACACCCCAAGCTATTTGCTGAGAGGCATGTTGAGTCCATGGAATATTTTATATTTTGCCACAAATTGCGGGAAAATTACAAACTTTTATTTATTTTTTATTTTTTTTCACAAAGTTGTCACTAAATGATATATTGCTCACACATGCTATGAGCATATGTGAAATGACACCCCAAAATAAATTCTGCTGCTTCTCCTGAGTACGGGGATACCACATATGTGGGACTTTTTGGGAGCCTAGCCACGTACGAGGCCCCGAAAACCAAGCACCGCCTTCAGGCTTTCTAAGGGCGTAAATTTTTGACTTCACTCCTCACTACCTATTACAGTTTTGAAGGCCATAAAATGCCAAGATGGCACAAAACCCCCACAAATGACCCCATTTTAGAAAGTAGACACCCCAAGCTATTTGCTGAGAGGCATGTTAAGTCCATGGAATATTTTATATTTTGCCACAAGTTGCGGGAATTTTACAAACTTTTTTTTTTTTTTTCCACAAAGTTGTCACTAAATGATATATTGCTCACACATGCCATGGGCATATGTGAAATGACACCCCAAAATAAATTCTGCTACTTCTCCTGAGTACGGGGATACCACATGTGTGGGATTTTTTGGGAGCCTAGCCGCGTACGGGGCCCCGAAAACCAAGCACTGCCTTCAGGATTTCTAAGGGTGTAAATTTTTGATTTTACTCCTCATTACCTATCGCAGTTTTGAAGGCCATAAAATGTCAAGATGGCACAAACCCCCCCAAATGACCCCATTTTGGAAAGTAGACACCCCTAATTTTAGGGGTACACTAGTGAGACTCACAGGTAAAAAAGCACCTAGGCTGTCAGCGACTGTATCAAAACGCTACAAAAAAAACTGTTAGCGATCACAGGGATCAGGCCTGACTCTGCGAACGCTGCAGTTATGTGCGTTGTGTTTTGTAAGTGACAGTGATCGATCGATACTGCACTTGGGTGGGCTGGGCTGGGCTTGGCGGAGGGGCTAAATGCAGGTGGTAGCAGGTATCTGGGCTGATCCCGCTAACAATGCGTTTTGGGAAACCTAAACTGCTGGCGACGCTAATATAGATCTGATCAGATACTATATTACTAAGGGAGGTGTATGCTTTGCGCGTGGGTGTTAGCGGTACTGGCACTAACCTGACGCTGCCTGGGGCGACACAGACCTTATCTGACCCTCAAACTTATATCACCCGCCGGGTGATCAGGGGGTTAAACCTTTATTAGGTAATAAATGGCGGGTGCCCTGAAACTATAAAAAAATAACTAACCAACCAGCGTCACCTGTAACAGTTATTTGGTGATCACTGGTGAAAGGGTTAACTAGGGGGCAATCAGGGGGCTTTATGCGGTAGTATATGGGGGTCCCTGGCGCTATAAAAAGCTGTGGCGAACCTAAATACCTACCTGCCTAACTAGCGTCACCTGTGACACTAATACAGCGATCAGAAAAACGATCGCTTATTAGGCTGGGTTCACACTGGAGCGATGGGGGGTTAGGAGGTACCCTAGAACTAAAGGGGGCTAACCCTAACTGCCCTAACAGTTATTACAGTCACAAATGACACCAATGCAAAAAAAAAAAATGCAATTGGTGTCACTGTGACTGGGGGTGCAGGGGTGATTGGGGGGGTGATTGGGGGGTGAGAGTGTGCCCGGCATGTTCTCCTGTATTGTGTAGTGTCGGTGCAACTCACCGATCCTCTCTCCTCGGTGCCGGAACGAAAAATACCGACACGGAGGAGAGATTACATCACTTCCTCTGCCTGTGTTTACAGGAGAGGAAGTGATGTCACGCTGCACTTCCATTCGTCAGGAGCGATCGCGAGGGGGTGGCCATGAACGAATGGCCGCCCCCTCATCCCGGATCGCTCCTGAACGGATTCCAACCACCGCTGGCACCGGGGGGGGGGGGGGGGGCAATCGGGCCCCCCACCCACGGGAAGGCAGGGACGTACAGGTACGCCCATATGCCTGCCCGTGCCATTCTGTTGACGTACATCGTCGTGCGGCGGTCGGCAACTGGTTAAAGCATCTGTGGCCAAATATTAGCCATTGAACATAAGGAACGACAGCCAAGTGAGTAGGCATAGACAAAGAAGGGGCAGGGAATGAGGAGGAGGAGGAATAAGGAAGAGGAGCAAGAATAATGACAAAGGTAGCACTCCATCATAACATTGGTTCTATCCTACCAGTCTCAAGTCTTTTGCAGACTGGAACAGGTTTTCTTCTAAGATTGCCCTGTATTTGGCTCCATCCATCTTTCTATCAACTCTGACCAGCTTCCCTGTCCCTGAAGAATAGCATCCCCACAGCATGGTGCTGTCACCACCATGTTTCACGGTGGGGATGTGTGTTCAGGGTGATGTGCAGTGTTAGTTTTCCTCCACATATAACGTTTTGCTTTTAGGCCAAAAAGTAACATTTTGATCTCATCTAACCAGAGCACTTTCTTCCACATGTTTGCTGTGTCCCCCACATGGCTTCTCGCAAACTGCAAACAGGACTTCTTGTAGCTTTATTTCAACAATGGCTTTCTTCTTGCCACTCTTTCATAAAGGGCAGATTTGTGGAGAGCGCGACTAATAGTTGTCCTGTGGACAGATTCTCCCACCTGAGCTCTGGATCTCTGTAACTCCTTCAGGCACATGGAGTTACCATGTGCCTCTCGGCTACTTCTCTGATTAATGCCCTCCTTGCCCGGCCTGTCAGTTTAGGTGGACGGCCATGTGTTGGTAGGTTTTCGGTTGTGCCATACTCTTTCCATTTTCAGATGATGGATGGAACAGAGCTCAGTGAGACGTAAAATACTTGGGATATTTTTTTATAACCTAACCCTGTTTCAAAGTTCTCCACAACTTTATCCCTGACCTGTCTCGTGTGTTCCTTGTCATTCATAATGCTGTTTGTTAACTAAGGTTCTCTAACAAACATCTGAGGGCTTCACAGAACAGCTGTATTTATACTGAGATTAAATTACACACAGGTGGACTACTAAGTATTTACTAATTAGTTGACTTCTGAATGCAAATTGTTCCACTAGGTTTTAGATAGGCCCCTTTCACACGGGACAGATCCGTGATGATCCGCCCTGTGAACATCCGCTTGCTCAGCGGGGATCGCTCTGTTTATCCACGCTGAGCCGGAAAATGACAGGGCGGTCCCTGCACACTGTGCAGGGACCGCCCTGTCAGATCTCCGCTCTCTTCTATGGGGGATCGGATGAACACGGACCGTCTGTCCGTGTTCATCCGATCCGCTCTGCAGATGGATAGAAAAATAAGAATTGGACCATAGCGGAGACGGATGATATCGGGTGTCAGCAGATTTTCATCCGCTGACACCCGTTATCCCATAGGAATGCATGTATGTCCGTATTTCATCCATAAATGGATGGATGAAATACGGACATACTGTCCGCACGTGTGAAAGGGGCCTTAGGGGTATCAGAGTAAAAGGGGTTGAAAAGAAATGCACGCTACACTTTTCACATATTTATTTGTAAAAAATGTTGAAAACCATTTATAATTTTCCTTCCACCTGTCAATTATGTGCCGTTTTGTGTTAGTCTATCACATAAAAGCCCAATAAATTACATTTAAGTTTTTGGTTGTAACATGACAAAATGTGGAAAATTTCAAGGGGTGTGAATACTTTTTCAAGGCACTGTATGTATGAGCAAGGGCATGTGGGTGTGGATGGATGTAACCCCTGATAATGGTCCCTCCTTTTTTCCTCTCCCTTCCATGCATCTCCTTTAGTCTTTCCTTATATCATGAGCTTCAGCCCAGTACTTTTTTCTGGTATTTGTATTGTATCAAACAAGCATTGGTGGGATAATATCACTGTAACTCTATTTTTTATTACATCATAGTTTTATTGTTCATTTTTTTAATCATCTTATATTGGGACAGCTGTATAGTTCTTGGTATAATGGCTGTTTTTTAATCTAGTTATCCACTGGTAGTTGATTTGCCTATCTCTGGGCAAGGGGATGTGCCGTTCCAGTTGATATAGGTATATAAGATTGCCTTGCTGGTTAGCCCATTGGGAGTTGACAAGGGGGCATTACCCCAAAGCATGTTGTTCTGTCAGCACCTCCTTGGTGTGTTCCAGTGGTCTACGTTGTGCGGCTGTAGGCTTCTTGGTTCTGGTGATGTGATTTCCGGTGAGAAGAGTTCACCCGTTTCCTCTGCCACAGCCGTCGTCATCCTGTCACGGATCCCATCTGTCATCCGAGTCCCTCCGGCACATCCCTTCCGACCTCAGGCTGGGTTCTTTCAACAACTGGTACACACTGTGATGCCCCATGTAAGACTTTTTATCTTTTCATTGCAATAAATCATTACTTGAACTGGACATCCTGTCTCTTGTGGATTTGGGGCTTTGGAATCAACTGTCATCTAGCCGGTTGCATACCACTCATTCCACAGACTGTTCATATGCGATTCCACTGGAGCGCCTGGCTAGTGTATTATTAATTACTGTCCTTATTCCACTATCCCAGTGATCATTTTGAGGCTGCTCGGATTTGCCCAATATCTGACATTGCACCCTATTCTGTCTGCTGATACCTAGCTATATGGTGGTGTTGAAGTTCAGCACCCTACACACTTGTTACACATTGTATTTGCATACAGACCTTACTACGTAGGGCCTACATGCTCTGTTGAGCCTTCTGAATGCAAGGGGTTGGCCAGGGACAGTCAGGCTGGGGAGGAAAGGGCTAGAAGATGCTGCAAGTCCTCCAGCTGGGAAATTTGGCAGGCTCTATGTGACTTGCTGCAGCTTCTAATGCTTGTTGTGAGAAGCTCGCAGTGTGCAGTGAAATTGTTGTAAGCCATTTCAGTCCAGGAGAGGAGCCTGTACAACTGTTCAAGACTGAAGAGAAGGCCAGAGGTCAGATGTAAAGTACAATGTATAGTTGTCATCTGTGTAGTGGCCCTATAATGGTGCGGACGTACATTATGAATTTGTTCTCTTTGTATTCAGGGAGACCTTAATGTCCCAGCTGGATGGCCAACCCTGGAAGTAGACCTGACCCGGCCAATGCGCCTTCCCTGCATAGAGCAGTCACGCAATTTCTCCAAACTGTCACGACTCATCTTGGACATCCGGGAACTGATCAGTAGGGAGCAGCGGCTGGCGGGAGGTGTGGAGGATGCTGGAAGGAGCAACAGGGCGGAACCTGCACAGGCACCATCGCCTGTTGCCAGTGTGGAAGAGAGCGCTGCCAATGGACCAGATGCCAGCGAAAACTGGGAGCAGCAACCTCAAGATCTGCAAGCATTTGTCCTTGCGGAGGAGGTGGTGCGGAATGGAGAATACCCACGCAGCTGTAGAGTTTGGTGAGGGCATGCTACATACTGAATTATTTAGCATCAGGATACCATGGCTCAACTTCATCATGAATGAGGCCAAGAGGAGTGCATTAGATAAGCAGACACAATGGGTTGAGCGATGTGGGAAATGTAGACACAGGTGAGCTGGCCATTGATTGGGGGTTGCATGTTCTAACATTCTAAGACCACCTTTAGTCTTTTTAGACAAATCCCCATAATCCCGAAACATGTATACTTTCATTGCCTGTGTGCACATGTACAATATATGGCCAAAGGTATGTGCCCCTCCACCTCCAAATGATGGAGCTCATGTGTTTCCAGTGAAAAGTACTGGTGATATCTCATACAAAGATATTGTAGACAATTGTGCTCTTCAAGCCTTGTTGTAACAGTTTGGTGAAGACCCTTTTCTGTTCCACCATGTGCCCAGTGTACAAAGCCAGCTCCATAAATTCATGATGTGGTCTGGGGACACCGGCTCTAAAAAGGTAATGGTCATGACGAGGGTCAACTCTATAATAATAGCCATATCAAGGGTCAACTCTATAGCAATGGCCTTGGTGAGGGCTAGCCCTATAGTAATGGCCTTGATGATGGTCAACTCTATAGTAATGGCCATGTCGAGGGTCAACTCTGCAGTAATGTCCATGTCGAGGGTCAACTCTGTAGTAATGGCCATGTCGAGGTTCAACTATGGGTTTACTTCTTCTTTGTCTCCCTGTAAAGGTAAAGCAGAATGGGCTACTATGCATCGCATAGTAGCCCATTATGTGTCACTTACCTGACACAGGAACCAGCGATGTCGCGGATGTCCCCTGTAGCTCGGAGCATCCATCTTCTTCCAGGTATCGCTGCTCTGGCCACTCTCCTTGCCGGAGCAGCGATGACGTCACTCCCACGCATGCGCACGGGAGCTGCCACTAACGGCATATAGTGCACCTTTGACAGCAGTGACTGTCTTTTTGTAAATATGTCCTAAACTGTGTAGGTTTAGGAGATATTTCTTGGACCTACAGGTAAGCCTTAATCTAGGCTTACATGTAGGTCAAAGTGGTTTGTAAGGGTTTACCACCACTTTAATGGCCATGTCGAGGCTCTATACTAGTAGCAATGGTGAGGTGACGGTCAACTCTATATTAATTGCCATGATGAGGGTCAACTCGTTATTAGTGAAGCCCAGGCAGTTCCATCGATACGTTGCACTAGCTAAATTTAGATTTTAAAATGAAAATCTATATTTTTTCATTTGTAAATAATAATGGGTTGCAGTACCAATTACTGCCACAAGATGCCACTATTGTGTGCAGCTGCAATACACATGATACAGTGTTACAATGTGGCCGTCCATACATCAGTTTTGAAGATTTGATCTGAATCTTTGATCGTATCTTCTTTTCCAGGGCGATGCGAGGCAGAGCCGTGAAATAAATTTCTATAAAATCCTCATTTAGTCTATTAAAAGACTGAATTAAAAATAATGTCCTTCAAATTTTCCTGGATGTGATTGCAATAACTAAGCAATCAGGTGATGAAACAATTGGTCTGAATTGCCACCAAACTGCAAGGTTCCAAAAACCCTACTGACCCGGGCCAGGTTTATGTGTATTATAGGCCCTCTGAAGCTACTGCCCCAATAGGTTGTACCTTGGACATGTGGGTGGGGTACTATATACTGTATTTGCTACAGTAGACCTAACTGGATGACATTTAGTTTGCTAAAGCACTGTGTATGATAAACATTTGCCGCAGGTTTTCTTTTTAGAATCCTCCCGCCTCCCTCTTTTCAGTGCTGCCGATCTCCAGCCTCTTTTCAGCCACTTCTTGATTATATGCACCCACACCAGTATCGCCGGCACATAAATGCTTTGGACCAGCATTCCAAAGGGCAGACCATGCCTGTGTACAATATTTGTGGGCAAAGGCATATTTAGTTTCCACCAGGGGGCGTAAGTGGCAAGGTGACAACACAAGGACAATAGGAGGGCATGGCCGGAGTGTGGTCACCCCATAGCAAGACGTGGCCTGAACAAAAGTAACAGTAAAATATTGAAGCTTATTAGTTGTTGGATGACACGGCTGCATTAGTTTTATCTTTTTCAGGCTACTGTCATTTGAATTACACACCTCCTGCCTCTAAGCAGCTACGCTCACCAATTGTGAGGATCCATGGAAGGAGCCATGATTGTCACCCAGGCTATACTGCAAACATGTTTGCCTTTGTTCATCTCCATTACATGGAGTATACAGGGATTGGTAGTTTACAGAAGAAAGATAACATTGCTTGTACTTTCAGTTCAACTTACAGGAAGTGACCCAAACACAGCGTTTCTGGCAGGATCAACAGGTATTTTCTGTGCTTGCTTGGTGTGCTGCAGTGCCATTCATTGTTAATGCCACACCAATGCATTTTGGTTTTAGTGCACCACAATACACTACACTGGTGTGAGTGGTGATGCAGTAAAACTGTCACATCCAATGAGTCACTTGAGGGTGTAGCCTCTTTATTGCACTTACATTGGTCCTTGATGGCTGGGCATTGCAGGTAGTGCATTGTGGGACCTGAGTAGACATTTGTTGGATTGTGTGTAGGGTGCCGAGATGCAAACACCGGAAGGTAGTGCAACCTCCTGGTGTCTATCTGGTGCAGCGATTTAAGTTTGACCTTCCAGCCAGACAAAAAAAATGCCTGATTTTCCCAATTTTTATATTTCCTTCCTTTTGTAGATTCTTACAATTAGCACATGCCGCTCTTGTATCAGACCATGCACAGTGGGACAGGTGTGTAGATGTGAGCAGATTTTAGGCTGGATACAGACCAACAAAAAGTATTTACAAACAGGTTTACAATAGTTGGGGGTGTATTTATACAAAAAATAAATAAATAGAGCTTTGCATCCTGTGAAACATAAGTTCTGTGTGAATGAGGGTAAAATTGAAATAGAATGTTTCTATTATATCTCCAGGTGGAATGTTTATCCCCTTCCCGCCGAGCGTACGCAGATGTGCGTGCTTGGCTTCCGGGGGGTATACCGGGATGATGCCCGCACCTGCAGGCATCATCCCGGTACCGTTTTTTTTCAGCGGGCGATTGGCTATCCAGCCATAACAACCGAATCAGCTAAAAGCCGCTCGGCTGTTATGCCGGAGGAGCGGGCTGTTACCGGTGCTCCCGCTCGATCGGGAGCACCGATTCCACGTCTGATGCCTCCGGCTGCTGGTGAGGAACTGGAACAAAGCCGTAATCGGCTTCGTTCCAGTCTCCTCATAGTAAACACGGAAGCGACGTCATGACGTCACTTCCCGTTTACTCTGCTGCCAATGGCGCCGGTTTTAAAAAGATATACGGTATCCAGAATTGCCGTTTGCGGCGATCTGAATACATTGAAGTGTAAAGGAGGGGTGGGGGGTCTTTTAGAAATAAACAAATATGGCCGCTTAGAAATTGGATGAAAGGTTTAGCTCTGGGAAATTAAATTGTGCATTTTATATACAACTATACCATAGTTTTCTTTTATATACAACTATACATTTGGTAAATTAATTTGTGCTTGTTATATACAACTATATGTAGCACTAACCCCCGAAGGAGCTGCTGGTTATTTTTGGGCTTACCGTTACCTTCCGTTCTCCTTGTAGCACGTCCAGGGGATGTCCCGTGGCAGATGGCCTATAACTCGAGACTGACAACAGGTCCACTTGAATGGATTTTATTTGCAAAACTCAGACAATTGAACAGTCTTTTAACTTGGGATCAGAGGGTTGGAAAGAGGGTTCAGGTACTCTTAGTGTCAAAGTCAGGAAAAACGTTGAAGAACGTGCTTACTCTGACTGCATCCAGAGAATAGCCATTCGCAACGGGATGATCACTCAGGTTGGACAGTCCTTCTCTCACAAGGCCTAGCCGCCAACTTGGTGCTTACTCAGGAACAAGTCTCTGCCACAGACATTGTTGTAGAAACGTACAAAATAATGTCTCTGACACAGACGTTGCTGTAGAACCCGTAGGAAAACTAAGCTGGCGAACACTTGTAGGATACCTAGATCTCTCAACCTACTTGACGATATCAACCAGACCAGATTCTCTCGGTTACTTCAGCCCTTCCAGGCTCTTGCTAAAAAAACCAACCTGTACGTGGTGTTCTTCTGAAGAGTCTTCCCCTGGAATGCTGGAAGTATACTGGGTCTCTCCCGAACCGGAGACGACACCAAACCACCTCAGAATCCTTCCTTAGTTTCCTTGCCTCAGGCTAGCCAGCCCCAAGACATTAAAGTCGGGTGGATCCGCACCCCAGGCCATAGCTTTCTTGGGGGCTGGTCTGGAGGACCAGGACCATGAAGTCAGCACATCATTCTGGACCAGAACCCCGAACCACGTGTCCTCTGCATATTAAATACCCTCTCCCAGAGAGCACCACTCCCACTGGGTATGCTCCGAGAGAGAGCAACTTAAGCACCTGACCAGACCATAGTTCCATGCCTAATGTTAAATTATAGTGTAGCGCTATATAAAATATGATTAAATTATGATTATGATTTAATCATATTTTATATAGCGCTACACTATAATTTAACATTTGGAATTTTCTTCACTATTGTATATCCTTGTGATTGTGTTAGCAGCTTTTTTGTATGTAAATTTTTGGGGTTAGCGCAGTGTTGATTGTCATTGACAGTTTTTTTTTGGATACACATAGTTCCATGCCTGCCAGAGGAGACAGTGCCCCCTGTAGCCAGGCTGAACATCTCACAGTCCAGTCAGACTGATGCAGAGGCCCAATTTAGATAATTATACCCAAACCAAACTGCAGTTTAGGCCACTTTAACTTTAGAACAATGCATAGTGCGTGCTCTTCAGGAGCCGCTGCTACATATACTATAGTTTTTTTTTATATACAACTAATATATAAATATACATATAATATATTTAGTAGCTGAGCTGCCCACCCTGAGCTGGTCTGCTAAAGGTGGGGGGGGGGGGGTGCAGCTGCACACATCTATTTTTATATATAATATACACATAGTAGCTGACCTGCCCCCCAAGCTGATCTGATAACGGGGGTGCTGCTGGACACAGCTATAATATATATTGTAGACATGTCACTGGAGAAGTGATCGAGGGGGTGTACATCTCACCTAGGTTGCGACAGAGTGTGAGATGGTAAATCCAGGATGGATCAGTTTCTCAGCAGCGATATGCTGTTGAGTGGTTAAGTAATTTTGCCGGGCCTGGGTTTATATGGAATGGCAGGTAGGTTTGGTAGAGGGACCTGTCATTCCACATCCCCCGATCCAGTTCTGGGTTTGGGATCAGGTGAGCTTTGATCCTAATTAGCCTGGGAAGGTAAAGGCTCTGCAAGGCCTGCAGGTGATTGCTCCCAGCCAGGGAATGAACAGCCTGTATGTTGAAGGAAGCTGCAAGCACAGACACTGCTGGAGCTAAAACCCACCCTGCGATATCCAGACGAAAAGACGCTGTCTTTATAAATGTCAGATAGGTGAGAAGAACCTGTTAGTAAGCGCCCAGCCGGGCTAGGTCTTTTGTTTATTTTGTTGTACTTAGAAAGCACGGTGTTGCTGTATGTTTTGTTTGCTGGACTGTTTGTACCACGAATAAACGCCAAGATCTGCTTCATATATTCCAAGTCTGCTGTGAACTGTGTCCAAACACACCCTACCCCGGGAAGATCCCTTACAATTGGTGGAGAATGCGGGCAACAGACGGTTGCTAGGGGCAACGGTGTGGACAGACTTGGCTACAGCTGCTTATGTCCTGGGTGAAAGCTGCATCTAAACTCCAAGAACAGTCCAGCAACATGGAGGAGATGCTGAAGCAGTTTATGCAAGTGAGTTTGCAACAACAGCAGGCTCAGACAGAGGCCAATAAACGACATGAACAGATGATGGCTGCACAACAACAACTTCTCGAGCACCTGATAGCAAATCGAGAGGCGCCTGTGGTTGCTAATCCACCCACAGTGGAGGGAGCCGCTCCAGAAAATTTTTTTGGGAGAAGGACTGTGCAGAAAGCGCTGCAAAAGATGACTGCTGAGGACGATGTTGAGGCCTTTCTAACAATATTTGAGCGCGTGGCTGAGCGAGAGAAGTTACCAGCCGCTGAATGGGCAGAGGTAATTGCGCCCTATTTAACAGGTGAACCTCAAAAGGCCTACTATGACCTCAGTGAGCAAGAGGTCAAGGACTATACTCGGCTAAAAGCGGAGATACTTGCCCGACTAGGAGTTACTACTGCGGTCCGTGCCCGGAGGGTACGCAACTGGAGCTACAGTCTGGACCAATCAGCGAGGTCCCAGATGTATGACCTAATCCATTTGGCAAGAAAGTGGTTGGAGCCAGACACTTCTACTCCTGCACAAATCCTAGAGAAGATCGTGATGGATCGCTACCTCCGAGCACTTCCTACTGACCTGCAACGCTGGGTGGGACAAGGTGATCCTAAGGATGCAAACGAACTTGTCAACCTTGTGGAGAGGTTCCAGGCGACTGAGGACTACCTCCGTGATGTTCCTGCAGCATCTTCACCTCCCCGGAGCGCCAGACCTGTGCCGTCAGCTGGTAAGAGACTTCCATCTATTGGGGGAGTGTGGAGGGCTGCTGATGGAGGGATAAGGGCTCAAGTGGTGTCTCAGGGACAAAAGACTGGTGATGGTCCCGGGTGGCTAAGGGGCTCTAAAAAGGACTCCTTGCCAAGGAGACCAGCCCCTATCCAGTGTTGGAGATGCCATGAGGCGGGACACGTGTCTGCCCATTGCCCTCTTACCTCTGAACCCATGGAATGTGACGCTAGCCGGCGCCAGTCGCTATTTGCGGAACCATCTTGTGCTGCAGTTCCTGGACTAGAGACTGAACCGCAAATCTGCAACATCACAATCAATGACTTTCCTGTTAAAGCGTTAATGGACTCAGGAAGCCTCGTAACCTTGGTGCATGCTAGCCTGGTGGCTGGGGACTTAGAGCCTAACAAGCATATGAGTGTTGTGTGCATACATGGTGATACAAAAGTGTACCCTATAGTGCGGGCTAAAGTCGGGACTAAACAAGGCACCGTACAATATGAAGTGGGTGTGGTTAAAAACCTCATGCATGATGTAATATTGGGCCGCGATTTTCCGTTATTCTGGGCTCTCTGGGAAAAAAGAGAAATCCCCAAAAGGAGTGAGGATACCTCTAAGGAGGTTGCCTTGTCCGCTGTGAATGATAAAAGTATGCAGGATGAAAATGATTGTTTTCCTTTGCAGGTCCTGGTTGGGGAGGAGGATCCTCCCACTGAGCAAAATATACTAGACTTAGAGGTGTCTAGGGATAATTTTGGGGCTGCACAATTACAGGACCCCACTCTCAAAAATGCGAGAGAGCAGGTTACTGTTATGAATGGGGTACCTCAGGAACCAGATGCTGAAAAAAAATTTCCACATTTTTCGGTGACTAATGATCTTTTCTATAGAGTCAATAAGATTAAGGATGAGATTGTGGAACAGCTTCTGGTACCTAAGCCGTACCGGCGTCAGGTGCTTGACATGGCTCATAACCATGTTCTTGGGGGACACTTGGGGACTGACAAAACGAGAGAGAGGGTTCTCCAGAGATTTTTTTGGCCGGCCATATATGATGACATTAAAAAATACTGTGAGTCGTGCCCCACATGTCAGGTTAATGCCCCAGTGTCTCATTTTCGCAGTCCTTTGGTTTCGCTCCCTATTATAGAGGTGCCTTTTGAGCGTATTGCCATGGATTTAGTGGGTCCCATTGTAAAGTCAGCTAGAGGACACCAGTATATTTTGGTAGTCATGGATTATGCGACCCGCTATCCTGAGGCTGTACCCTTAAGAAACACTGCATCTAAAACAATTGCACGTGAGTTGTTTTATATGTTCTCTAGGACTGGGATCCCCAAAGAAATCCTAACTGACCAAGGTACGCCATTTATGTCGAAAGTAATGAAGGAGTTATGCAAACTATTTAAAATCTCACACATCCGTACCTCTGTATACCACCCCCAGACGGACGGATTGGTGGAGAGATTTAATAAAACTTTGAAACATATGTTGAAGAAAGTGGTGGAAAAAGATGGTCGTGACTGGGATCATTTATTACCCTACCTCATGTTTGCTATTAGGGAAGTGCCCCAAGCGTCCACCGGGTTCTCACCATTCGAGTTGGTCTATGGTCGTCACCCTAGGGGTCTACTGGACATCGCAAAAGAGACATGGGAGAATGAGTCCACCCCATACAAGAGTGTTATTGAACATGTAGCACAAATGCAGGACCGTATAGCCACTGTAATGCCCCTCGTAAGGGAACACCTCCAGAGGGCTCAAGAGGCCCAAAGTAGGATTTACAACCGGTCCGCAAGAATCAGGACATTCAACCCAGGCGATAGGGTCCTTATACTAGTCCCCACTGTTGAGAGTAAATTCTTGGCGAAGTGGCAAGGTCCTTATGAAATTGTTGAAAAGATCAGTGAGGTGAACTACAAGGTGCACCAACCAGGTAGAAGGAAGCCTTTCCAAGTTTATCACATAAACTTGATCAAGCCCTGGAAAGACAGGGAATCCTTGGTGGCGACAAATACTGTTAATAATTTGTCACAACCAATCCCTCCAGTCAAGGTAGGTGATACTCTATCAGTGTCACAGAAACAGGAGGCTCAGGAATTTCTACAGAAAAACAAAAACAAGTTCTCTGACCTCCCAGGGCGTACCCACCTCATCCATCATCACATTGAAACTGAGCCTAGAAGCAGAGTAAACCTAAAGCCCTATAGGATACTGGAGGCACGTAGGGAAGCCGTATCTGCCGAGGTAAAACGTATGCTTGCTCTGGGGGTAATTGAGGTGTCCCAGAGTGAATGGTCCAGCCCAATTGTGCTAATCCCAAAGCCCAATGGAACTTGGAGGTTCTGTAACGATTTCAGAAAGTTGAATGAGATCTCCAAGTTCGATGCGTATCCTATGCCCAGGGTAGATTAGTTAATTGAGAAGTTGGGTAACGCCAGGTACATAACCACCCTCGATCTCACAAAGGGCTACTGGCAGATTCCACTGTCTGCTGAGGCTAAAGAGAAAACGGCATTCTCTACCCCTGATGGACTATTCCAGTATGTAGTGATGCCATTCGGGTTACATGGAGCGCCTGCAACCTTCCAGAGGTTGATGGACTTAATTCTGCGACCACATCGTGATTACTCAGCTGCCTACCTCGATGATGTGGTCATTTTTAGCCCTGATTGGGAAAGTCACCTCTGTAAGGTACAGGCCGTGTTGGATGCCATAAGTGATGCGGGGTTGACCATAAATGCCGAGAAGTGTGCTCTAGCCCTAGAAGAGGCCAAATATCTAGGCTACATTATTGGGAGAGGGTTGATTAAGCCACAGCTAAATAAGATTGAGGCAATACAGAATTGGCCTAGACCCCTGACAAGGAAACAGGTTAGAGCTTTCCTGGGTATTACGGGGTATTACCGTAGATTTGTGCCGAACTTTGCCTCAGTTGCTGCTCCACTAACTGACTTGACAAAGGGCGGAAAGACAGCAATGGTCACGTGGACCCCAGAGGCCGAGAAGGCTTTCCAAAGCCTTAAGTCTGCCTTGTGCCAACCACCTGTGTTAATCACCCCCGATTTCAGGCGAGAATTTCTGGTCCAGACAGATGCCTCTAACACAGGCTTAGGTGCAGTACTCTCACAAGTAGTGAATGGTGAGGAGCATCCAGTGACGTACTTGAGTAGGAAACTAACCCCGGCCGAGAAAAATTATGCCATTGTGGAGCGAGAATGTTTGGCAGTAAAGTGGGCTCTAGAAGCTTTAAAGTATTACTTGCTAGGCAGGAAATTCAAGTTGGTGACAGACCATGCCCCCCTAACATGGATGAAGTTAAACAAGGAGAGAAATGCAAGAGTGACTAGATGGTTTCTGTCCCTACAAAACTTTAATTTCACTGTGGAACACAGGCCAGGGAAATTACAGGCAAATGCTGATGCATTGTCGAGGGTAAGTTGTCTGTGGGGACAAAAGGCTCAGCCCTCCGGTCTGAAAAAGAGGGGGGGGATATGTAGACATGTCACTGGAGAAGTGATCGAGGGGGTGTACATCTCACCTAGGTTGCGACAGAGTGTGAGATGGTAAATCCAGGATGGATCAGTTTCTCAGCAGCGATATGCTGTTGAGTGGTTAAGTAATTTTGCCGGGCCTGGGTTTATATGGAATGGCAGGTAGGTTTGGTAGAGGGACCTGTCATTCCACATCCCCCGATCCAGTTCTGGGTTTGGGATCAGGTGAGCTTTGATCCTAATTAGCCTGGGAAGGTAAAGGCTCTGCAAGGCCTGCAGGTGATTGCTCCCAGCCAGGGAATGAACAGCCTGTATGTTGAAGGAAGCTGCAAGCACAGACACTGCTGGAGCTAAAACCCACCCTGCGATATCCAGACGAAAAGACGCTGTCTTTATAAATGTCAGATAGGTGAGAAGAACCTGTTAGTAAGCGCCCAGCCGGGCTAGGTCTTTTGTTTATTTTGTTGTACTTAGAAAGCACGGTGTTGCTGTATGTTTTGTTTGCTGGACTGTTTGTACCACGAATAAACGCCAAGATCTGCTTCATATATTCCAAGTCTGCTGTGAACTGTGTCCAAACACACCCTACCCCGGGAAGATCCCTTACAATATATATGTACAGTAGCTGAACCTCCAACTCTGAGCTGGTCTGATAAGGGGAGTGACACCGGGTTTTTACACACCAGGTGACACCAAACCTAGTGACACCACTGGGCTTGTCTCAGCTTGGTGAATTTAACCAGTTGCCGACCGCCGCACGCTGATGTACGTCGGCAGAATGGCACGGGCAGGCATAAGGACTTACATGTACGTCCCTTGCCTCCCGCGGGTCGGGGGCCCGATCGGGCCCCCGCCCGGTGCCTGCGGCGGTCGGTTTTCGTCCGGGAGCGATCCGGGACGAGGGGGCGGCCATTCATTCATGGCCACCCCCTCGCGATCGCTCCCGATGAATAGAAATCCCCCGTGACATCACTTCCTCTCCTGTAATGTAAACACAGGAGAGGAAGTGATGTATTCTCTCCTCCGTGTCGGTATTTTTCGTTCCGACACGGAGGAGAGCGGATCGGTGAGTTGCACCAACACTCTACACACACAGTAGAACATGCCAGGCACACTCACACCCCCCCTTTACCCCCCGATCACCCCCTCCAATTACCCCTGCCCCCCAGTCACAGTGACACCAATGTAATTTTTTATTTTTTTTTGCATTGGTGTCATTTGTGACTGTAATAACTGTTAGGGCAGTTAGAGTTAGCCCCCTTTAGTTCTAATGTACCCCCCTAACCCCCCCAATAAAGGTTTAACCCCGTGATCACCCCCCGTCGCCAGTGTCACTAAGGCTGGGTTCACATTGCAGCGGTTTATGAGAACGAATGTGATTCGCACCGCACTGCAGTGCAAATCACATCCGATCTCTGTGCGATTCGAGTTCAGCCATTCGCCGCACCCGCCACACCCGCCGCAAATTCGCACGGGACCCTTTTTTTGGCCCGCAGCAGAATCGGATCGCATGGGTGTTCACACCATGCGATCCGAGTTTGCAGATCTCACTGCGATATGCGAACTGATCTGGGGGTGTCAGTAACATTTCACTGACACTCCCAGCAGTTCGCATAGGGCAGTGTGAACTGCCGCCGGGAGGCATGCGATGCGGGAACCCGCCGCGGATTCGCGGCGTTTCCGTATCGCTCCAGTGTGAACCCAGCCTAATAAGCGATCATTTTTCTGATCGCCGTATTAGTGTCACAGGTGACGCTAGTTAGGCAGGTAGGTATTTAGGTTCGCCGCAGCTTTTTATAGCGCCAGGGACCCCCATATACTACCGCATAAAGCCCCCTGATTGCCCCCTAGTTAACCCTTTCACCAGTGATCACCATATAACTGTTACAGGTGACGCTGGTTGGTTAGTTATTTTTTTATAGTTTCAGGGCACCCGCCATTTATTACCTAGTCTCACTAGTGTACCCCTAAATTTAGGGGTGTCTACTTTCCAAAATGGGGTCATTTGGGGGGGGTTTGTGCCATCTTGGCATTTTATGGCCTTCAAAACTGTAACGCCCTTAGAAAGCCTGAAGGCGGTGCTTGGTTTTCGGGGCCCCGTACGCGGCTAGGCTCCCAAAAAGTCCCACATATGTGGTATCCCCGTACTCAGGAGAAGCAGCAGAATTTATTTTGGGGTGTCATTTCACATATGCCCATAGCATGTGTGAGCAATATATCATTTAGTGACAACTTTGTGAAAAAAAAAAAAAAAAAGTTTGTAATTTTCCCGCAACTTGTGGCAAAATATAAAATATTCCATGGACTCAACATGCCTCTCAGCAAATAGCTTGGGGTGTCTACTTTCTAAAATGGGGTAATTTGTGGGGGTTTTGTGCCATCTTGGCATTTTATGGCCTTCAAAACTGTAATAGGTAGTGAGAAGTGAACTCAAAAATTTACGCCCTTAGAATGCCTGAAGGTGGTGCTTGGTTTTCGGGGCCCCGTACGTGGCTAGGCTCCCAAAAAGTCCCACATATGTGGTATCCCCGTACTCAGGAGAAGCAGCAGAATTTATTTTGGGGTGTCATTTCACATATGCCCATAGCATGTGTGAGCAATATATCATTTAGTGACAACTTTGTGAAAAAAAAAAAAAAAAAGTTTGTAATTTTCCCGCAACTTGTGGCAAAATATAAAATATTCCATGGACTCAACATGCCTCTCAGCAAATAGCTTGGGGTGTCTACTTTCTAAAATGGGGTCATTTGTGGGGGTTTTGTGCCATCTTGGCATTTTATGGCCTTCAAAACTGTAATAGGTAGTGAGAAGTGAACTCAAAAATTTACGCCCTTAGAAAGCCTGAAGGCGGTGCTTGGTTTTCGGGGCCCCGTACGCGGCTAGGCTCCCAAAAAGTCCCACATATGTGGTATCCCCGTACTCAGGAGAAGCAGCAGAATTTATTTTGGGGTGTCATTTCACATATGCCCATGGCATGCATGAGCAATATATCATTTAGTGACAACTTTGTGAAAAAAAAAAAAAAAAAGTTTGTAATTTTCCCGCAACTTGTGGCAAAATATAAAATATTCCATGAACTCAACATGCCTCTTAGCAAATAGCTTGGGGTGTCTACTTTCTAAAATGGGGTCATTTGTGGGGGTTTTGTTCCATCTTGGCATTTTATGGCCTTCAAAACTGTAATAGGTAGTGAGAAGTGAACTCAAAAATTTACGCCCTTAGAAAGCCTGAAGGCGGTGCTTGGTTTTCGGGGCCCCGTACGCGGCTAGGCTCCCAAAAAGTCCCACATATGTGGTATCCCCGTACTCAGGAGAAGCAGCAGAATTTATTTTGGGGTGTCATTTCACATACGCCCATAGCATGTGTGAGCAATATATCATTTAGTGACAACTTTGTGTAAAAAAAAAAAAAAATTTTTTTTTTGTCATTATTCAATCGCTTGAGGCAAAAAAATAAAATATTCAATGGGCTCAACATGCCTCTTATCAATTTCCTTAGGGGGTCTACTTTCCAAAATGGGGTCATTTGGGGGGGTTTTGTACTGCCCTGCCATTTTAGCACCTCAAGAAATGAGATAGGCAGTCGTAAACTAAAAGCTGCGTAAATTCCAGAAAACGTACCTTAGTTTGTAGATGTGACAACTTTTGCGCAAACCAATAAATATACAATTATTGACTTTTTTTTTACCAAAGACATGTGGCTGAATACATTTTGGCCTATATGTATGACTAAAATTGAGTTTATTGGATTTTTCTAATAACAAAAAGTAGAAAATATCATTTTTTTTCAAAATTTGCGGTCTTTTTACGTTTATATCGCAAAAAATAAAAATCGCAGAGGCAATCAAATACCATCAAAAGAATGCTATATTTGTGGGAAGAAAAGGACGCAAATTTTGTTTGGGTACAACATTGCATGACCGCGCAATTACCAGTTAAAGCAGCGCAGTGCCAAAGTGTAAAAAGACCTCTGGTCATTTACCAGCAAAATGGTCCGGTCTGAAAGTGGTTAAACAAGAAAAAGGATCTTTTTTTGCCGCACATCCTACAAAATCTAGTCATGGAGGTCCCCCAAGGCTGAGTCCAGTGGACAGGGCGAAACATGTCAGAGCGGGCAAGGCCTGGATGGATTCTGAGCTGAGACTGTTGCTACCATCACTACCTATGGGTTTTGTTGGATGTGCGGGAATGATCCTTCTCCTTGTTTGCATATTTCAGAGGAAATTGAGATATTCACGTATTTATTTCATTGGTGAGTCAGTCTATTTCTTGGCCTATTCCTCTTTGTTTCGGCCTCCCATCTTTTTTTTCTTGCGCAGTTAGCACTTCATGTGCAATTCATTGAGGGTCACACATCATCCCCATCTATTCTGATTTTCATGGCAGTTTCCATTGGCTTTCTTTCTTTAGCCACTTTCAGACAGGACCATTTTGCTGGCTTAAGACCAGACTCGCACTTTTTGCGATTCAGCACTGCGTCACTTTAACTGACAATTGCATGGTCGTGCGACGTGGCTCCCAAACAAAATTGACGTCCTTTTTGTCCTACAAATAGAGCTTTCTTTTGGTGGTATTTGATCACCTCTGCGTTTTTTTTTGTGTGCTATAAACAAAAAAAAGCGTAAATTTTGAAAAAAACTCATTATTTTTTACTTTTTGCTATAATAAATATTTGCCAAAAATATATATATAAAAAAACATTTTTTTTCCTCATTTTAGGCCGATACGTATTCTACATGTTTTTGGTAAAAAAAATCGCAATAAGTGATAATTGATTGGTTTGCGCAAAATATATAGCGTTTACAAAATAGGGAGTTTAGATAGTTTTATAGCATTTTTATTAATTTTTTTTTTTACTATTAATGGCGGCGATCATCGATTTTTTTTTAATTTTTTTTTTATTGTGACTGCGACATTATGGTGGACAAATCAGACATTGTTGACACATTTTTGGGACCATTGTCATTTATACAGCAATCAGTGCTATACAAATGCACTGATTCCTGTGTAAATGACACTGGCAGTGAAGGGGTTGACCAGGGGGTGGCAGTGTATGGGTTAAGTGTGTCCTAGGGGCGTGTTACTAACTGTGGGGGGCTGGGCTGTGTGTTAGTGAACACCGATCTCTGCTCCAATAACAGGGAGCAGAGATCAGTATCATTTGTTGCTAGGCAGAACGGGGAGATATTTACTTCCGCATCTCCCCCTTCAGCTTCCCCGTGAGACGATCGCAGGTATCCCTGCGGCGATCGAGTCCACGGGACCCGCGACCAGACCCACGGGGGTCCCGAACAGCGTCCCACGCACGTGATTGCATGGCGGCATTCTTAAAGGGACGTACCTGTACGCCCATATGCCTGTCAGTGCCATTCTGCCGACATACATCGTCATGGAAGTGGGAAGTGGTTAATTTTCGACCTTAGTAACCTTCTTTTACCTTCATACTCCTCTTGGTACTACCAGCTCCTCCTGAGCTCTTGGGAGTGAAATGGCCCACAGAGTAAAGAGTAATGAGCTTCTTCTTTTTGCTTGGTGTCCATCCTCTGAGGAAAGGGCTTCTACAACAGAGGCCTGCTATGCATTGCAGTTAAACATTCCCTTTTAGGAGGCCTACATTTACAGCCGTGTCTCCTCCTTTCTACGGCTCCCCTCTAAGGATTCAGTCACACATATCTTCCCAAATCCAGGCTTTGTCTGCTATGCCCTCTGCCTCTTTAGATAACCCATTGTGCTCTGGGAATGTATTTACTTGTCATCTGATGTTTATTGACAACAGTAAAATTGTATATGCATAATATAAGTTGTATCTAATAGCAGTGTACAAAGAAGGACAGCTACAGCAGTTTAGAACTAGCTTTTGAAGTAAGGTGCACATGGAAGGGCTTTGCACAACACAAAAACAAAAGATTTCCCAGCACACTTACCAGCTTGCCTGCAAATAAATCCAAAAATGCACAATCTAACACTTGACATTAAAAACAGAGGTCTTAGTTGCACACATTTGCAAATGGGGAAGCTGCACTGCTTTGCCAAGGCTGCTCTGTAAAGTGCGAGGTCCTAAGGCCTCGTTCACACAAGGCGTATGAATCCATACCCCGTGTGAGGGCAGTGGGTACAGGCACTCCATGCATCCCCGTGCAGGCAGTCACATTGCACACATTTGCAAATGTATGTGGAAGCTGCACTGCCTCGTCAAGGCTCCTCTGTACAGTGCAGTTTTTTTTTTTTTTTTTTTTTTGTGTTTTTTTTGTGTGATTATCCAGACCCGTGTAGATGTAGAGGAAGGCGAAAAAAACCCTGATAAAGCATGGTGTCATTTGCTCTAACAGGGAAAAAATTCCTTCCTGACCCCCGAAGGCGATCGGATTACTCCCTGTATTATACATCTGTGGGTGGACATTACAATGTCTTTTGATGGTTTTCAATTTAAAACAGCTTGTTTGATGAATATCAAAAAGTAATGTACAAAAATGAGGAATCTTTGTTCATCAGGATCTTTGAATATGATATCAATGTCTTTACAGATGAACTGTCCTCCCCAAATTTCTCATGAATATATCGGTATATAGATCCAATCCATTATGTCACATCAAGAACTATTGTCCAAATATGGGAGGAATCTTCATCATCATATCCATCCACCTCTTTAATGCTGGATTCACACATATGCAGTTTTAGTGCTATTTGCAGTTTGCAGATTTGCACTACAGTCCATTTAACATTGTTTCCTATGGAACACATTCTGTAGTGCAAAATGCAAAGAGCACTAGAAATGCATAGGTGTGAATCCAGCCTACGGGGACGCAGCGGCTGGACAAACACAGCCCTAATTTAACAGGTGTGCAGGAGTGGGTGAGTGGCCCTGAATGCACACAAATTAGGACCTGTGTTCCCCGGCTGCCCGGCTGCTCCGTCCCCATAGCGTAACATAGGCTGTCAGCACCCTGCTGTGGGTGAGCTTGCTGGTTGGCATCCTGCTGTGGGTGGGTTATTGGCCGGCGCCCTGATGCAGGTGGGCTTGCTGGCTGCCACCCTGATGCGGGGAGGCTTGCTGGCTGACACCCTAATGTGGGGGCTTGCTGGCTGGCACCCTGATGTTGGTGGGCTTGCTGGCTGGCACCCTGATGTTGGTGGGCTTGCTGGCTGGCACCCTGATGTTGGTGGACTTGCTGGCTGGCACCCTGATGTTGCTGGGCTTGCTGGCTGGCACCCTGATGTTGCTGGGCTTGCTGGCTGGCACCCTGTTAGAGAAATTAAGTATTATACCTCTAAATGTCAACTATGAATATGCCTAGAAATATAGCTTTATCTTAATTAAGTTTAAAATGCTTAGAAATATGTTTTATATAACCCTATTATACTTCAATATGCTGAATAATCATATAACTATGAAAATGCTTACATTAGCAGAAATTGAAAAACACATAGCTCACATCAATGCCAATGATGGATGCATGGATTTTTGAAGCCTGAACGTACATGTAACCATTTCTCTTGAATATGGAATTAATGTCTTACCTTGACTTGAGAGACGGTCTGATTATTCTCCAACACACCCTGCTGTGGGTGGACTTGCTGGCTGGCAGGCACCCTGTTGCAGGTGGGCTTCATGGCTCGCACTCTGCTGTGGGTGGACTTGCTGGCTGGCAGGCACCCTGTTGCGGATGGGCTTCATGGCTCGCACTCTGCTGTGGGTGGACTTGCTGGCTGGCAGGCACCCTGTTGCAGGTGGGCTTCATGGCTCGCACTCTGCTGTGGGTGGACTTGCTGGCTGGCAGGCACCCTGTTGCAGGTGGGCTTCATGGCTCGCTGGCTGGCAGGCACCCTGTTGCAGGTGGGCTTCATGGCTCGCACTCTGCTGTGGGTGGCTCCTCTGTACAGTGCAGTTTTTTTTTTCATCTGTATCTTCTGAGGATGATATCAATGTCTTTACAGATGAATTGTCCTCTCCGTATCTCTCATGAATATATGGGTATAGCAGTACAATCCACGTATTATGTCACATCAAGAACTATTGTCCAAATATGACCAATCTTCATCATGTCCATCCACCCTTGGGCTTTCTGGCTTGCAGCCTGCTGTGGCTGGCTGGCTTGCCTCCCTGCTGTGGGTGGGCTTGCTGGCTGGCCTCCCTGCTGTGGGTGGGCTTTCTGGCTTGCAGCCTGCTGTGGCTGGCTGGCTGGCCTCCCTGCTGTGGGTGGGCTTGCTGGCTGGCCTCCCTGCTGTGGGTGGGCTTGCTGGCTGGCCTCCCTGCGTTGGGTGGGCTTTCTGGCTGGCACCCTGCTGTGAATGGGCTTTCTGTCTGGCACCCTGCTGTGGGTGGGCTTGCTGACTGACACCTTGCTGTGGGTGGATGGCTGGCTGACACCTTGCTGTGGTTGGCTGGCTGGCACCCTGATGTGGGTGGGCTTGCTGGCTGGCACCCTGATGTTGGTGGGCTTGCTGGCCGGCACCCTGATGTTGGTGGGCTTGCTGGCCGGCACCCTGATGTTGGTGGGCTTGCTGGCCGGCACCCTGATGTTGGTGGGCTTGCTGACTGGCACCCTGATGTTGATGGGCTTGCTGACTGGCACCCTGATGTTGGTGGGCTTGCTGACTGGCACCCTGATGTTGGTGGGCTTGCTTACTGGCACCCTGATGTTGGTGGGCTTGCTGACTGGCACCCTGATGTTGGTGGGCTTGCTGACTGGCACCCTGATGTTGGTGGGCTTGCTGGCTGGCACCCTGATGTTGGTGGGCTTGCTGGCTGGCACCCTGATGTTAGTGGGCTTGCTGACTGGCACCCTGATGTTGATGGGCTTGCTGACTGGCACCCTGATGTTGGTGGGCTTGCTGACTGGCACCCTGATGTTGGTGGGCTTGCTTACTGGCACCCTGATGTTGGTGGGCTTGCTGACTGGCACCCTGATGTTGGTGGGCTTGCTGACTGGCACCCTGATGTTGGTGGGCTTGCTGACTGGCACCCTGATGTTAGTGGGCTTGCTGACTGGCACCCTGATGTTGATGGGCTTGCTGACTGGCACCCTGATGTTGGTGGGCTTGCTGACTGGCACCCTGATGTTGGTGGGCTTGCTTACTGGCACCCTGATGTTGGTGGGCTTGCTGACTGGCACCCTGATGTTGGTGGGCTTGCTGACTGGCACCCTGATGTTGGTGGGCTTGCTGACTGGCACCCTGATGTTGGTGGGCTTGCTGGCTGGCACCCAGATGTTGATGGGCTTGCTGGCTGGCACCCAGATGTTGGTGGGCTTGCTGACTGGCACCCTGATGTTGGTGGGCTTGCTGGCTGGTACCCTGATGTTGCTGGGCTTGCTGGCTGGCACACTGATGGAACACACTCTCCACTAAACACTACACTACACTACACTACACTACACACTAAACACACCACACATTAAAAACTAAACACACCACACATTACACACTAAACACACGACACACGACACACACCACACACTACACACACACCACACTACACACTATAGGTTGATCATGTCGATGTTAGGGAATCCAGGCAAGAATACTTTCTTTCCTGGAATTTCCAATGCCTTGCCATCTATCGCTGACGGAGGAAGTCGAGAAGATGTTTCCATGTCCATGTTGGTGGGCTGTAAAATGAAAAACAAATATGAGATTCTGTATTCATAGATTTCTGACCTGAGTAAATATCAGGATATTGCTTAAAGCCCAATTCCTGAAACAAGTATAAATTACCCTTGCAGTATTTGTGTGTGTGTGTGTGTGTGTGGGGGGGGGGGGGGGGGGGATTTTGTGCCTAGGGGTAGAGGAATAAGGTATACTAATGTATTCCTTTCTTTGGACAGCCTTCATCTATGCAACCCATCCCTCACAGACCTTCTCTAAAGCTTTCCCAGCCACGGTCACATTCTTACCCCCACATACAATGTAAGACTGATAGGCCTGTATTGTACATGATGATGCAGAGAGGTTAGGGCTAGGTCCCTCTTTCTCTGCCCCTAGAGTTTACAAGCAATAAAACATTAGAGTGTGGGGTGGGGGTGGTGGTTGCCTATTGCGCAATCTATTTATTTTTTGAGTTGGGCTTTAACATTGACTAACTTCTTTAATACAACCTAGAACCTTCTTCCTCTTTCCATGCAGTGGAGGAGCAGATAGGATACAAATCTAGATGCAAACTACATGTCTGGTCCCATGCCTTCCACCACATCATGATGGTGAAAGTCACATGTCCTAGACACCCCAGACATTGTATTATGAACCATTGCACCTTCTCACTTCAACTATCACTCCCAGCTGTGCACCAATGGGGTTTATTTACTAAAACTGGAGAGTGCAAAACCTGGTGCAGCTCTGCATGGTAACCAATCAGCTGACATGTTTTTGTCAAAGCTTTATTGAACAAGCAGAAAGTTAGAAGCTGATTGGCTACCATTCACAGCTGCATCAGATTTATCACTCTCCAGTTTTAGTAAATCATCCCCATTGTGTCTGATGCCTAGAAAGTTACATTCTTATTTACTTCCGTAGAAAATGAAATATTGACTGATTAACTGTGAGGTTTTCCTGCAGGCTGGGATATGTCTGTACCCCCTATATTAGCTGTAAGGACACAGCAATGCTCCTTACAGTGTGTAACAATCTTCTTTTTGAATCCTCATCCTATAAAGATTTGTGTACTTACCGGACCTACAGAGAAAGGGGGCCGTCCTTTCCCTTGTTCCATCGACTTCCAATTGATGAACCTCATGAATGGATGCCGTCTTATGTCGCTGCCAACTCCAAGCCTCTTCTCCGGACATTTGCATAGCAGCTATAAAAGAGAAATTAAGAGTTATTTTGAGTTCATTTTGCACTTTTTAGAAAAGAAAAAAAAAACTTTGACTACAGTGCGTCTCCTCCTGGGCGGTCCTTTCACCCATTGGAGGATCATAGCATGTGAAGGCACATATATAGCCAAGTACAGGTGCTGGATGTCTACTGACATGGATGGAATTCATATTATATTCCAGCACAACAAATCAGTGTTGTGCTGGAATGTTATGTTATGATGTGCCGCCATTAGATCGCTTCTAACTCCCTGAGATCTTTAGATTGGTGGTGACACTTTAAGGAGAATTACAGCCACAAGAAAAGGGAGGAGATTGGATATTTTTAAAGATCTTTTTTTCTTCTCATTAACATCATTTATCAGCACCGGGCGATAAAAGCAGTTTAATGAATGGAGTTGGAATGGGTTAGAACCCCTCTGTTAGGTTGTGGTTGCTTTCTGTGTCCCCCCTTTGTGAGATTTCCATGTCCTCAGGACATGATATGAAACAAAATGTCTACAACAGGGACACAATGACGGCAGGTGATCTAATCCTCCCCACTATGTTCAAAACAATAATAAATGGGGAGGAGTTCTGCTTTAATAACCTCATACAATGTGCACATCAGCGATTGACCCCATGTGACATCATCGTCTGAGCCCTAAGCCCCAGGATGAAGTATTCCCATTGGATCTACACCATGGAATGAAGAAGCCAAACTACCCAACAATCCAGCTGACAACCAGAATTGGCAACACCCCTACATTATACCGCTAAAGCAGCAGCAGTAGGCCTAGAAACCTTCCCTGTGCTTCTTCAGAATTAGAAAATGTCTTGTACTTACTCCTCCTAGGAAGTGCTTCAGATGTTGGTCCATGTCCGGGGGGTAAACAGGATCTTCGTAATTCACGGCCCTCCTGTATACCTGAGTGGTATCGTCACGGAATGGTACAGTTCCTGTGGCCATCTTGTATATGACAACCCCCATGGAAAACCAGTCGGGTGCAAACTGGTAGAAGTCGCCATTGATAACCTGGTAATCAGAGAAGAGAAATCAGTTACTTAGTTCCTACAAACTTAGCATCCTTTTATAGGAGAAATAATAATATATATTCATTGAACGTGTATTCTAAGGGAGGCATTTACAAAGCATCAGTATGTCCTTATTGTGGCAATAGCGCTACTTTAATAAAAATGACATTTATAAAGCACAGCGGTGGAATTGGGACTTTGAGTGCTATTACAGGGAATGGGTGTAAACATAAAAAAAAAAAAAACGAGCGAGAGCCTAGTCATGTGATTCACCCTAATCAAATCAGAGTTCTCTTAGTGATATCTGCTCTCCAGTAGAAATCATTGCAACATTAACCTTGATGTAGCTTTTTAAAATTTGATATGTTTACTATTTCATATGTCCATTATTATAGATATTGTAGCTAGACTCGCTTTAAGCAAGAGGAATAGCAAAGAACAACCACTGTGCCCAACAGCTAACCAGGAGGCAGAGGCGGCATACGCAATGGCTGCCCCCATGGACATATATTAACCACTTCAGCCTGGACTAATTGGCTGGCCAAAGACCAGAGCAATTTTTGTGATTCAGCACTGCGTTGTTTTAACTGACAATTGCCTGGTCATGCTATGTGGCTCCCAAACAAAATTTACGTCTTTTTTTCCCCCCCCCCACAAATGGAGCTTTCTTTTGGTGGTATTTGATCACCTCTGTGGTTTTATTTTTTGCATTAAAAACAAAAAAAGAGCAACAATTTTGAAAAAAAGCAATATTTTTTACTTTTTGCTATAATAAATATCCCCCAAAAGAATATAAAAACTAATTTTTTTCCTCAGTTTAGGCTATATATTCTTCTACATGTTTTTGGTATAAAAATAAAATCACAATAAGCGTTTGATTGGTTAACCACTAGGGGGCTAGGAAGGGGGTTAAGTGTGTCCTAGGGATGTGTTCTAACTGTTAGGGGGTGTGGCTATGAGTGGCACATCACTGATCGCTGCTCCCTATAGCAGATGAACAGTGACAGGTCACTAGGAAGAACGGGGAGAAGTTGTGTTTACACTGACATCTCCCCGTTCTTCAGCTCCGTGACACGATCGCGGGACACCGTCAGACATCGAATTTGCGTGTCCCATGGGCATGATCTTGGAGCTTGCACGCGACCACACAACAGCAAATTTAAAGGGACGTACCTCTACGCCCATTTGCCTATCCGTGCCATTGTGTTGACGTATATGTTCGTGCGGCGGTCAGCAAGTGGTTAACATATTTTTTTAAAATAATTTTAAGAGCTTAACCACTTGTGGACCGCCTAACGGGGATGTACGTCCTTTTTTTGAAGAGGGATATCTCGGTAACGGCAGCAGCTGCTGCCACAACCGAGATATCCATCTCTTCAGGCGGCGGTCGGCTGTACGATAATGGTGGTCTCCGCGGCTGATTCGCCGTAAGATCACCGCTATCGGCGGCGGAAGAGGTGCCACCCCCCTCCCGCCGCCCTCCCGCACCTTCCGCCACTTACTGGAGCCGTCGGTAGCGGCGGAGGCGATCGGGTCCTCTTCCTAGCTGGGCATAGAGACAAGTGAGGCTAAGATGGCCCCCACTCGTCTCTATACCATAGGAGGGCGGAAGCGACGTCAAAACGTCACTTCCGCCCATACCTCTTAAAGGTATATATTTTTTTAAATGTCAGATTTTCTTTCTTTTTTTTTTTTTTAGCCCAAATATGAGATCTGAGGAGTTTTTGACCCCAGATCTCATATTTAAGAGGACCTGTCATGCTTTTTTCTATTACAAGGGATGTTTACATTCCTTGTAATAGGAATAAAAGTGATCCATTTTTTTTTTTTTTTAAAACAGTGTAAAAATAAATAAAATCAATTAAAATAAATAAGAAATTTTTTTTTTTTTAAAAAACACCCCGTCACGACGAGCTTGCGCACAGAAGCGGGCGCATACGTGAGTAGCGCCCGCATATGAAAACGGTGTTCAAAACCATACATGTGAGGTATCGCCGCGATCGGTAGAGCGAGAGCAATAATTCTAGCCCTAGACCTCCTCTGTAACGCAAAAAATGCAACCTGTAGAATTTTTTAAATGTCGCTTATGGAGATTTTTAAGGCTAAAAGTTTGACGCCATTCCACGAGCGGGCGCAATTTTGAAGCGTGACATGTTGGGTATCAATTTACTTGGCATACCATTATCTTTCACAATATAAAAAAAAATTGGGCTAATTTTACTGTTGTCTTATTTTTTTTTTATTCAAAAAAGTGCATTTTTAAAAAAAAAAGTGCGCTTGTAAGACCGCTGCGCAAATACGGTGTAAAAAAAAGTATTTCAATGACCGCCATTTTATTCTCTAGGGTGTTAGAAAAAAAACAATATAAAATGTTTGGGAGTTCTAAGTAATTTTCTAGCAAAAAAAACAGTTTTAAACATGAAAACACCAAGTCTGAAAAAGAGGCCTGGTCCTTAAGTGGTTAATGATTACCAATCAGGTGTTTTACATTGCAGGGTTCTGTATGCAATCTAAAATGTTTATATTACAAGTATCAGAGGGATAGTGATTGGATTGTGATATGCTGAATAGATGAGGTCTAGTGTTGGGTAAAAAGAGCGTGACTTACTTCTGGCGCTATGTATCCAATCGTTCCGGCTACGCCCGTCACCTTCCTATTACCAAACAGATCCATTTCTGCCAATCCATAGTCTGCAATACGGACGTGACCTTCATTGTCCATTAAGATGTTGCTTAACTTGAGGTCTCTATGAACTATGCCACGTCCGTGGAGGAACTCAAGTCCGCAGGCTATTTCCGCCGCAATGAATCTATAAAAGAGAAAAATGAATTAGATTTTACAGTGATTAGACTTAAGTATAAACATTATCCATGGGCAGGGGGAGGGAGTACCTGGCTCTATCCCATTACCGGTCCCAACTTTGAGCTTGTTTAGGTTACCGTACGGTTGGAGTTCTGGGCATGGCACCTGCTCACCATTTCTGGTTTTTCTGGAGTCTCCTGGGAGAACCCATTGGTAGGATCCAGGCTGTAAACATGCTTGTCACAGCAATAGGCATGTGACTGGTACTATAAGACCCCAAGTCTCTCCTCTGCCCTTAACAGCATTCACAACACCGAGATCTGAGTTTTTGAATGATTTTGATTTCTTAAAAATGTCAGGTCTCAATGTCATCACATCCGTGGTACCATAGCGGAGAGCCGATCGATCACGATCACAGCTTTGTTCAGCTGTCTGACCAGCCAGTAGACGTGCCGGCTGGTCGCCTGGGTCTCCCGGTAGGATGAGAGAGCCTGAGAAATCTGTGGTAGGTGCCGGGAGTGGAGGAAGTCCCCTCCTGCTGCATGTAAAACCAATCCAGCTGTTAGTTAGACCGCCACCTCTAAAAAGCAGTACCAGGGTTATGAGGTACCAGTACATCATTGGTCCAGAAGTGTTAACCCCTTCGTGCTGGTGGTATGCATATATGTGGCCTCTAGGTGGGTGGGAATTAACACTGAGAGGCCGCATGTATGGGTGCCAGAATGTAAACAGAGCTGTCCTGAGGATGCACTCCTGGCACAGTTACTGCTGCCTAAAGGAAAGCTCCCGATATCTACATGCGATTGGGAGCTCTCTGATCATGTGACCACTGTGACAGCCAATCATGGCAGTGGTCACATGATCAGAAACCCAGCTCCATCTCCCGGCAAACCTCTTAGAGAACGTTACTAGGTGACTCTGGACTGTCTCCATCTCCTTCCCCACATGGTGCAATCACTGCCGCTTTGGAGAAACTGGGATTGCAGAATGCCATGTGTGTGAACAGTCTACTTGGAACACCAACCCTACTATGATAATATAGCGTATCTAAGCTTGGGAGAGGCGCGTGGTCCCCAATTTTTGGCGGGACGGAGTGACATTACTCTAAAGTATCTACGTCAGATCTGGGTGGACTGATGTAGCTACGCATTCTAATGGAGTCCAATGTAATTCTAAACTCCTAAAAGCCTGGATTGTAAAGCAACATATCTTATAAAGATTACTTTCTATTCTATTCTCATTGTGGTGATGAGACTTACCTTATGACGGAAATAGGAAGAGGGAAATGTTTATTGGTGAAATCAAACAGATCCCCTCCAGAGACGTATTCCATAGCGAAACAGGCAGAATGGCGGGTCTGAAAAGTGGTGTAAAGTTGGGTGAGGAATGGACACCCTGCCGCCATCTGCATGACCTTCTGCTCTGTTTCAATGGCGCTACGTTGATCTGAAGTCTTCACTACAGACTTGATGGCCATGATCTTCTTGGCTGCAGAATGAGTTGCCAGAAAGACCTGTCCGAATCCGCCTTCTCCGAGCAGGCGGTGCAATATGAAAGGTGACTGGCTGTCGCCGTGTGATGGTATTGATTGGACATTTCCTGCTGTGACAAGTTTGATGTTTCTAGTGTCACAGCTCGGGGGAGTGACAAGAGGCGGGACTTCTGCTGCTGCAATCCTCAGAGGCTTTCTAGCTGGTGCGGCATTTCTCATGATCTTTCTAATCGCTGAAATATTTCTCATGCCCTCTCTAGTGTCACAGCCGGGGGGAGTAACAAGAGGCGAGACTTCAGCGGCGACGGCAATTTTCATGGGCTTTCTAGCTGGCGCGGCATTTTTCATGATCTTCCTAATGGCTGCAATATTTCCCCTGATGTTATTAGGGACACAGCTCTGGGGAGTCCTCACAGATGATATGGTGTGGACTACATCCCTATCATGATCCAGAAAGCCATTAAATGGCTCAGGTCTTATCTCTGCAATCATGCTTTCCATTATAAATGGTCTCATTTCACTGGTTAAAAACACAGTGAAAATCATACGCTAGAAGAAGAAATCTCTTAGGAGCTCAGAATAGGTCTTCACACCAAGAGAAGTCAGACTCTTCTGAGCTCCACAGGTGTGAGACTGCTTTTTATAGCGGCACTGCCAATGACATCCTAGAGCTGGTCACACTGACCAATCACGTCGCAGTGCTTGTCACGCCGGCCAATCAAATCACAGTGCTGGTCACCGTGACTCCTCCCCTAAGTTGGCAAAAAGCCAGCCAGTACAGTCACATGACCTCAGCCAGTACATTTCTGGATTTCAACTGTCAACTGTCAGATTTCAAATTTTCTCTATTCTGTGGGGGAGGGGAGGATGAGATGACTGCTGAGATTTACATTTCTGCAATAAACAAGTTTATTTCTGTTTTACTTCCCATAAATAGATAGATAGATAAATGTAAAATTCAGATGTGTGGCAAATAACAAGAACGACCCCATCCATGAAATGTGATGTCCTCATATTGACAAATTTCACAAAGATAACACACCAGGATAAGGATCCTTCTCCCCCTGTCAACTCCAGAAGGTTTTAACCCTTTCATGACCAGAACTTTTTTGCTATTTAGCACTGTTCTACTTCAATTGGCAATTACATCATTATGCAACACTGTATACAAATGAAATTTACACATTTTTTTACCCACAAATAGAGCTTTCTTTTGGTAGTATTTGATCTCCACTGGGAATTTTTATTATGTAAATAAACAGAAAATTCAAATGTAAAAAAGACCAAAATTTCCAGTTATAAAATATATCCAATAAAATAGTTAAAAAAAATCTTCATAAATTTAGACCAAAATGCATTCTGCGACTTGACTTTGATTAAAAAAAAAGTATAAATTGTTTTCTTATAGTGTTTACAATATTTTCTTTAAAAAGTAAATAAATGAAAAAAATCCAAAAATGAAAAAAAAAAAAATATTTTCAGTTTTTAAATATATCGAATAAAATAATTAAAAAAATCGAATTTCTACATAAATTTAGGGCAAAACGTATTCTGGTACATGTCTTTGGTTAAAAAATTTTTTTTTATATATTAATTGGTTTCTTTGTTATCTACAATCTTTTTGGTAATAAAAAAACATAAATAAAAATGACTGAAAAAACACAAAATTTAAAAAAAGGAATATTTTTTATTTTTAGTTAGGAAACATATCTAATAAAATAGTTTAAAAAAAATCTTCATAAAATTTTAACCAAAATGTATTCTGCTACATGTCTTTGATTTAAAAAAAGTATATATTTTTTTTCTTACTTATAGCGTTTGAAATCTTTTTGTTAAAAAAATAAAATAAATTAAAAAGACCAAAAATGTTATAAAACGTATCCAATAAAATAATTTAAAAAAAATCTAATTTCTATATAAATCTAGGCCAAAATGTATTCTGGTAGATAGTAAAAAAATAATAGCAATAACAAAAACATATTGCTTCATTCATTTAGGCCAATATGTATTCTGTTTATATATTTTTGGTTAAAAAAAAATTGGAAAAAAGAAAAAAAAAATTGGGAAAAACATTATTTATTTTTAATGAAAACACCGAAAATTTTTAAAAAAGGAATCGTTTTTATTTTCAGTTATAAAACATATCCAATAAAATAATTAAAATAATCAAATGTTTTCACAAGTTTAGGTCAATATGTATTCTGCTACATTTTTTTGGTAAAAAAAATAATCCCAATAAGCGTGTATTAAATGATAATTAAAACAATTTAATTTCTTCAAATTAATTTTAGGCCAGAATGTATTCTGCTACATGTCTTTGGAAAATAAAAAAAAGGTATATTAACTGGTTTCTTAGTTATAACCTCTGCAATCTATGGTGTATACAGTACTCTATATATTTGAAAATTGATCAGTACTGACAGCCTGTTCTATTTTTTGAGGCCCCTAACCACTTGACCTCCGAAAGATTTAACCCCCCTAATCACCAGGCCATTTTTGCGATAACTGACAATTGGTTGTGCGGCGCTGTACTCAAATAAAATTGATGTCTCCCCCTTCCCCACAAATCGCGCTTTCTTTTGGTGGCATTTGATCACATCCACTGATTTTATTTTTTGGGTTATAATCATAAAAACAACTACAATTTTTGGTCACAATAGACAATTAGATTTACATAATATACAAGTCACATTGCACAATATACAAAACAGTATTTTTTTTTACTTTCTACTATAAATCATATCCAATATATATATATATTTGGTAAAAAAAAAATTAAAAAAGACAAACAATTTGAAAAACTATTTTTTTAATGAAAAAACACCAAAAATTTAAAAAAATGAATATTTTTTATTTTGGCTTAATAAACATATCCAATAAAATTATGTAAAAAATCGAATTTCTTCATCAATTTAGGCCAATATGTATTCATATTTTTGTTTAATAAAAAATCCCAATAAGGGTATATTGATTGGTTTGCGAAAAAGTTATAGCTTCTACAAACTATGGGATATTTATATTAATTAATTTTATAGTAGTAATGGCAGCGATCTGCGACTTCTAACGGCACTGCGATGTTGCAGTGAAAATTTGGGACATCTAACTGGCACTATTTGGGGACTAGTGAGACTAATACAGTGATCAGTGCTAGAAAATATGCACTGTCACTGTACTAATGACACTGACTTAGAAGGGGTTAAACATCAGGGGTGAGCAAAGGGTTAAATGTGTGCCTGACCAGAGTTTTACTACTGTGGGGGAGGTGCTTGTACTAGGGGAAGGCATGGATCGGGGCCTCTGCTTAGCAGAGACACAGGCTCCATGTCTTCTCTACTGACAGACCGCCGTTCTGCCTGTGTACAGAATCATCACAGCAGGAGTGGGCCGGCGGCGGTGCCCACGCACTCCAGATCCGGAAGTACACGATCACGTATTGAGTATGTGATGTTGTGCAGCAGAACTGCCTTGCCGCCATATATACACAGTGTATGGTTGGCAAGTAATTAAAATGCCAGGACAGTCCAAATATCCCCCAAATAACCCATTTTTCGAAAGTAGACAGTCTGAGATAAGAGGACAAAAAATGTATTATGTATATATTTTTTTAACACACTTTTTGACCAGAGCAAAATAATGTGCCATATTAAGATTGTACTACTCTGGAGAAGTGATCATTATTATTATTATTATTATTATTTTTTATTTTTTTTTACACATTATGTTTGCATATAGCAATGAATTTTATTACTTTAAGCAAGAATTTTACTGAATGAAAGAATGAAATTGATTCATTTAGTTTATTTTGTTGTGATTGGACCCAGTCTGTACCATGTGACCAATGTCAGCTAACAGCACAATTGTACACAATGTATGGCTTGAAAGGAAGCCATCCATCAACTGTCATGTGACCTGCTGTGATCGTCTCTCCTCTACTCACGTCTATCATACATGAGTGAGGAAAAGCCGATCAACAGCTCTTCCTGTTTACATTGTGATCAGCCGTGATTGGACATGGCTGATCACATGGTAAAGAGCCTCCGCTGGAGGCTCTTTACTGAGATCGGTGTAGCGGTGTGTCTGGCTGACACACCGCACCATCGATCACGTTGGTGCGCACAGTGGCTGTTATCCTGCTGGACATCATCTGACGCCCAGTCAGGATAACGCAACCACCGCCCGGCCGTCGTTTTGCTATAGGCCGGGCGGGAAGTGGTTAAAGTGGAACTAAACCCTTCTCTCCTTTACAGCCAGGGGAGCTGCCATCTCAGCCTCTGTTTGATCTGCAGCAGCCATGGTGCTGCACATGTGATCAGTTATGTCACCAGTCATTTCATGGCTTAACATTTCAGCTGAGAGCACAAGCAACTGTGTCAGTTAGCATATTTGGCAGGCTTTGAATGTAACTGTTGCTAATCCATTAAATTGATGTTTTTAGTCCACTTTAAGCAAATCCTTGTGTGTGAATCTTTTGCCGAGATTCTTACCTGTAGATCCTACCAGTAACAGCACTTCCTGATGGGGACTTACAATGCTAAGACACTGCTTTGCAATTAGCAGCAGCGTTGTCTTGCTGTGTGCACTCTGCCATTGGGCTGTCATCTCTCGGTCAGCTGCCATCCCCGCATATCGATGTATTAACAATCTTGCGTTCTTTTTATTTTTTGCCGGCAGGAATTTCGCACATGACTGCGAGATGTCTTTGGGAGGAAGCTGGACGATATTTTCCACAAACAAAGCTCACCCTGATGAAATTCATCTATATCTGACAATATGAGTAAGTGAGGGGACATAAGGAAAAATTCTTCTTTTTCTTCTTCTTTCTTCTTTTCCTTCCCTCCTTTCCTCTTTTTCTTCTTTGTTCTTTTCCTTCCTTTCGTCTTTATCTTCCTTCCTTTCTACTTTTTCTTCTTCTTAATTAATTTCCTTCCTTCCTTTCTTTTTCTTCTTCTTTCCCTTCTTTCCTTTCTTTCTTCTTTTCCTTCCTTCCTTCATTTCTTCTTCTTTTTTTCTTCTTCTTTCTTCTTTTCCTTCCTTCCTCTTTCTTCTTCTTTTTTCTTTTTTCTTCCTTCAATCCTTCCTTTCTTCTTCCTCCTCCTCCGCCTCTGGTAATTTGTATTGAATAGGGGATGGTGATGTGTTTTCAGTGAGTCTCATCTTCAGCTATTATAATATTTACCTAAAGATAGTTCCTGATAGGACACTTCTGATCCATATTTGCCTGGTTCTATTTCAAATTCAGCTTTGTTATGCCGCGTACACACGATCGAACTGTATGACGTACTTAGTCCGTTGAAACACATTTCAACGGACAATCCGCTCGTGTGTGGGCTTCAGCTGACTTTTTCAGCGTGCAGTCCGGAGTACTAAGAATTTCGGTTTGCACAACAATCTTTCCGTCGTACTTTGGTTTCAGCGGACAATACGGTCGTCAGTATGCTGGTCCGACGGACTAAGAATGGCGCATGCCCAGAAAGGATTTACAGGGCGGAAGCGCTCTGTCTTGTAAAACTAGTGTTCGTATTGAAGCTAGCATATTCATCATGCTGCTAATTTTGTGTTTTTTTAATATAGCACATTCTTTTCTTCTTCATAATGCAAGAAAAGTGAAGTTGCTTTGCTGCTTATATTCACACAGAGTTATCACAAATGTCTTTATTCATCCTCATCCTATGATTAATATTCCAATTCGAGAATAAATAATAAAAAAAAATAACGGACGAATTAAGCTGAAGTCTGAAAAGCGCGAATCGTCTCTAACCAAACTTCCACTAACGCAAAGTCAGCAGAAGGAGCACAAAGGGTGCTTTGCTGTGTCTTGGACTTCCTATTTCTAGTCCCGTCGTACGTGCTGTACGTCATCGCGCAAGCTTTCGTCGGACTGTTTGTGTATCCGTGTGTGGTCAAGTCCTTTCAGTGGAAAGTACGTCGGATTGTCCGTCGGATTGTATGACGGACTAAGTCGTCATACAGTTCGATCGTGTGTACGTAGCATAAGAGCTCCTTCTAGTGGCTGTTTTTTTTTTTCAAGCTGGGTAAAAGGTTCAAGTGCACCTGCCAGTAACTTTCCATGTTTCCATGAATACATTTCTGACCTTTCATAATATACAGGAACAGTATAATTTTTCAGAAAAGTGTCACCCCATCTACCAACGAACGTTCATAAACGGTGCTGTATACAAGGGGTTAAAGCAAGCAGCAGCCATAAGCTTGCTATTTGTAGAGCCAGCGAAGGGCTTTTTACATGAAAGTGATCCCATTTATGATCACTTCTATAGGGCTCTGAATGGTACACCTTCCCACTGCCACCACTTGCGGTGCTTCTCAGGCCCTCCCATTCCTCTGGGATGATCAAGACTGCAGGAAATGGCTTTTCATATTTGTTCCCTGATCCCCTTTAAGATTAATGAATCCAGAAGAGATGTGTATTACCCAATTTCTGGGTTTACAGCTGCAACTCCTTGGTTACTGGAGCCGAGGATGCAGCTAATCAAGCATGACCTGTGCTTGATTAGCTGTAATGAAGGACAGGGGGAAAATTTGTAGTTTAAAAGCCCCCTATGTTATTCCATTGAGCAGGTGACCGGTTCTCTTCATGGAGACATTGGGGGTCTAGCCCCCCCCCCCCCAATGTCTCTATAAAAATGACCTATCACCTACCCAATGCAATAACATAGGGGGCTTGTTAGCCTATTAGACTATCAATTTCCCCACTATCCTCCATTACAGCTAATATATTACCCATTACATATAGGGGGTTATTTGCCTATTTGCCCCTTGTTATAGCAATAAAGTTAAGTAAAGAAAAAAGTGTAAAAAATATATTAAATACAATAAATAAATATTTATGTTTGTTTAAATAAATTAAATATTTTCCAGCGTATGAGATAACCTTTTACACTTAAAAAAACTGGCCAAAAATCGGGGGTTGTATTATTATACGCCGGATCAGCCCCTTCTGAGGGTTCGGTAATACTGTATGTAGCTTCGGCTACATACAGTATATACCGCTGAGACAATCCCGGTGAGCAATGTATTCATATGAATACAGAGCCTGCTCGGATTGGAGTAACAACCTCTGCCAGTCGGATTGGCATTGAGAGTCAGAGAGGCGCGGGCTGATGATGATACAGCCTCTGCCAATCCAAGCAGGCTTTGTATTCATTAATAGAATACATCGCTCACTGTGATTGGCTCCAGCAGGAAATAGGATATGGCGCCAGCTCTTCTGCTAGGACGAAATATCAAGCGTCGGAAGCCTCGGAAGGGGGTCGTCTTATACGATAAGTACAAGAAAAAAATGCTAAACAACTGTAAGATTAGGGGGCTGTCTTATATGCCCGCTCGTCTTATACACCGGCATATATGTAAGTAGAGAAAAAAGTATAAAAAAAGATATTATGTAAAATAATTCATTTTTGTTTTTTACCCCCAATATTTCCATAAAGATCACCTTTCACCTGCCCGATGCTATCACAAAATGCGATGATGTCATAAGTCTGCTGCAAGCAGGAGGGAGCGGTCTCCTCTCTGACAGTGATCAGTCTGTGCATTGTAACTTTGTAGCAAGTAGGGGCTGATCTGTGCCCGACATATGTGCACACCAAAGAAGTAGATGGTTGGCTTCTTTATCCTGTTTATCTTGTTCTTTTGTGTCTCTTTGCAGCAATTGCCTTACTTACTGTCGGACATATCGCCCACCTAGCCGGCCGGATGATCTGGTAAAGTCTGACTTTTTCACGGCCTGGAGATAGTCATGCTGAGTTTCCATGGGATGACTGCCAAGGCCACAGAAATAACGGTGAGCAGGAGCCTGATGTGTCCTTCTAATAGGAAGAATATTGAATCCTGTGAACAGAGCTGGAATTCTTTCCTGTTTCAGACCCGCCAATGGGAGGGGGAGGGGTGGCCACACACTGAGAATATTTAATTTCTTCATGTCTGTATATTGATACCTTGCTCTAAGCCAGTGATGGCGAACCTATGACACGCGTGTCAGTGCTGACACGCGTTGCCATTTGGGGTGACACGCACAGGATTTCATGCGATTCATCCTCGGCTCCTGCACGGCCGCCGAGGATGAAAGAATCTGTGCTGGAGGAACGCGGGGGGGCGGGACGTGTGATCTCCCCCGCCCACACTCACTTACTGTATCGCCGCCGCCCCTTTCTGAGCGCTGGGGCTGCTGGTAAGGCGTGCGTGCCGTGCGCACACACGTCATCAGCGCGGCGAGGGAGGACCCGCAGGAGAGGAGCGCGGGAACAGTGCGCGCCTCTCTCCAGTCAGGCCAGCACAGAGAGTCTACTCCTGGGACTGTCAGTTACGACCGCACCACAGCAGGGAACAGCGGAGTGCCAACGGGAACTGTGAGCGTCATTAGCAGCAACTATTGGGGTGCCATGGACTTGCCCACAATAACTGAGATAAGTGAGGGGGAGGTTGTGTTAGCTTGTTAGGCTAGTTAACCCCTAATTGGCTATCTATAATTCTATCTGCTGTCACTGGCCCACTGATGGAGCACCCAAAAAATAAAAAACAAAGGTTAAGTAAAGGGAGTGGTAGTAGCAGTGGCCGACCCTTTCAAGAGACATGGAGCGAGATGTATGGCATTATAGAAAAAAATGGCAGATCATTTTGCGTTCTATGTACTGAAACGGTAGTAAGCAGAACGTGGAATATAAATAGACATTTTGAAACTAATCATTCCCAGCTCTTGGAAAAAAGTGAGGATGATAGGAGGGAATACATTTCCAGGAAGCTACACCTTTATAAGAGCCAATCTAACTCCATCCTTAAATTTATAAAAGGCTCTACAAATTTAAACTCTGCAAGTTTGAGCATTGCTCACTCCATAGCTCAGCATGCAAAAGCGCTTAATGAGGGAGAATTTATTAAAGAAACTCTCCTAAGATGTGCGCCAGTTCTATTTCACGATATGCAGAATAAAGATGCAATTATTAAGAGAATATCTGAGTTACCACTCAGTAGAAATATCATAAAAGACCGAATAATGAGACTGAACACAAACGTACAACAGCAATTAAAGAGAGACATAAGGAATTGTAAATATTTTTCCATCTCTCTTGATGAAACTACTGATGTCACATCGCATGCTCAGTTGGCCATTATTGGTCGATATTCTGATGGTCACACAATGAGAGAAGAGTTGATAAAGTTAGTATCAGTGCCAACAAGTACATCAGGAAGCGAAATATGTAAGGTTGTTATGCAAACATTCTGCGACCTAAGCATTGATATATCTAAAGTTGTGTCAGTGACGACAGATGGTGCCCCAAACATGGTGGGGAAAAACGTTGGATTTGTGAAATTGTTTACAGAAGCTATTGGACATGCGATTGTGCCTTTTCATTGTATTATCCATCAGGAGGCTTTATGTGCCAAGGCAGGATTCACTGACTTAAATGACTTAATGTCAGTTCTAACAAAAATAGTTAATTTAATAGCTGCTCGCCCCCTTCACAAGCGAGAATTTTCAGCACTTTTACAGGAGGTTGATTCCACCTACAGTGGACTGCTGATGTACAATAATGTAAGATGGTTGAGCCGAGGAAAGGTTCTTGAGCGCTTTGTGGAGTGCTTTGAAGAAATTAAGGTATTTCTTGAAGAGAAGGATCTGGGAAACTTTCCTCAGCTCAATGATGATAAGTGGGTCAACACCCTGATGTTTTTTACAGATCTCTCTGTTCATGTTAATGAACTGAACTTAAAGTTACAAGGTTTTGGCAAAAGTATCGATGTTATGTTTGGATACATAAAAGCTTTTGAAAGTAAAGTAAAAATTTTCAAGCGGGATGTAGAAACTAAAACGTATAAGTATTTTCCTCGAGTACAAAAGCATTTTGAGAAGGCCAGTGCAGCTGTACGAAATGAAGTGGAACTCTTGCATATGAAGTACCAGCATGTTTTAGACTCGTTACTTGACCAGTTTACTGATAGATTTAGTCAATTTAGAAGCCTAGAACAGACCATGAAAATAATTAAGTATCCTGATGTAGTAGTCTACAATAGTTTGGAATTAAATGGTTTCCAATGGATGCAAATAGATGATTTGGAGATGCAGCTTGCAGAATTTCAAGACAGCATCTGGGCTCAGGTGTTTGTTGACTTGAGGTCAAAGCTTGAGAATCTGGAAAGGGGCCGCTTGGAGAATAAAGATGAGTGCCACTACGAACAGGAAATTTGGAGTGCCTGGAACAGACTACCAGACACTTTTAGCACCCTGACAAATATAGCAACAGCTTTACTCACAATTTTTCCTTCTACGTACTTTTGTGAGACCTTATTCTCAGCATTAAATAATATCAAAACCAACAAAAGAAACAGATTGACAGATGAGGTTAGTAGCGCTTTCTTGGGCCTGAAGTGTACAAAATACCAACCTTCAATTGAAGATTTAGCCAATGAAATTCAGCAACAAAAAAGTCACTAATAGGCAGGTTAGTTAAAGAATTCGCCCTCCCCCTCACTTATCTCAGTTCACGGCAGGGCTGTGGAGTCTGCTGCTTCCAGCTCCACGTCCTCATCAACATGCCGCTCCGGCCCGTCCCCGCTATGAATATTCATAATCATCGCCCTCGCGTCACTAGGAATATTCATAGCAGGGGCGGGCTGGAGCGGCATGTTGATGAGGACGTGGAGCTGGAAGCAGCCGACTCCACAGCCCTGGTTCACGGCACCCCAAACAAGTTCAATAATATCAAGGGCAACATACGAAATTGACTGATGAACAAAGAAGTTACTAAGCAGGTATGTTAAATAATTTGTTTTTGGTTTATTAAATACAATTATATATTGCAATTATACATTTTTGTAGTTTAAACTATAAATTGCGCAAAAATTATGTTTTTTTGTCGAAGTGACACACCACGCGAGTTATGCTCGATTTTTTTCCGATTTTTGACACACCACACCAAAAAGGTTGCCCATCACTGCTCTAAGCCCTGCTATTATCTAGAGGTAAGCCCCTCCCATTATTTAGCAGTCCAATGCCAGAGCCTACTGAGGGTACTACATTGGGCTGTAGAATGCTGGTGGAAAGACTTGATTTAAGAATGGGCGGTACTTGCCTCACAGCCAGGTAAGGGTGGACTCTGTTTGGGACCCTGATGTAAGTGGAGAATCTGATGGGGGCCTTGATGTATGGGGACTGATGGGGACCCTGGTTTAAGTAGGGAGACTGATGGGGACCCTGGTGTAAGTAGGGAGTCTGATGGGGACCCTGGTGTAATTAGGGAGACCGATGGGGACCCTGATGTAAGTAGGGAGACTGATGGGGACCCTGATGGGCAACCTAATGTAAGTGTGTTTGGGGGCATCTGATTGGGACCCTGATATAAGTAGAGAGTCTGATGGGGACCCTGATGTAAGTAAAGAGTCTGATGGGGGCCCTGATGTATGGGGACTGATGGGACCCTGGTTTAAGTAGGGAGACTGATGGGGACCCTGGTGTAAGTAGGGAGTCTGATGGGGCTCTGATGTAAGTAGGAAGTCTGATGGGGGCCCTGATGTAAGTTGGGGGGTCTGATGGGAACCCTAATGTAAGTAGGGAGTCTGATAGGGACCCTGGTGTAAGTAGGGAGACTGATGGGGACCCAGAAGTAAGTAGGGAGTCTGATGGGTACCCTGATGTAAGTAGTGAGACTGATGAGGGCCCTGATGTAAGTTGGGGGTCTGATGGGGACCGCTATGTGAGTAGGGAGACTGATGGGGACCTTGGTGTAAGTAGGGAGTCTGATGGGGTCTCTGATGTAAGTAGGGTGTCTGATGGGGGCTCTGATGTAAGTAGGGGGTCTGTTCGGGACCCTTATGTAATTAACGAGACTGATGGGAACCCTGGTGTAAGTAGGGGGACTGATAGGGACCCAGGTATAAGTAGGGAAGCTTTTTATACAATACAAATTCCAGAAAAAAGTACCAGGCTAAAGCCCATAATATAATGAAAGATTTAAGGAGATGTATGGAAGGAAGAGGAAAAAAGGAGGGGTCAGTATCAGGGGTTACATCCATCCGTACCCACATAACTGTGCCCATGGATATGTGTGTGCAATCACAATTCTATTAAACAGTGGATTTCCGGGCCCTCGTTGAGGCTATTTGGGGATAAGATGTTTTATTTATGGATCCAAAAGTTGTCACGTTTGCACAACGCCAAAAATTTTTCATTGGTAGTGAGGGACTTATCAGATATGCATTCGATGGCAAATACCTTCAAGGCACCTGTGTCCCCACCATGACATGAGGTGAACTGGCTTGGGACACTATGCTTGTCTGAAGGATCTTTGGTTAACCTACGGTGCTCAACGATTCTCTTACAAAGTGGGTGTATATTATGCCCCACATACAAGAGACCGCAAGAGCACAGTAACGCATAGATCACATAATCCGTAGAACACGTGATGAACTGTTTAATATTCTAAACATTGTTTGTCCCCCCATGAACGTGGTTTGTCCCCCCATGGTTTGTGAGGCATTCTCCCTTTACCATATAAAACGAATCAATCAGCGCTGAACACAACAAATAAGTGAAAAATTAAACAATTAATTAAAAAACATGCAGCTCGAATACTATAGGTCAAAATACCAAATCCCACATTACAGTACAGCGCATAAATAAATAATCTAAGTGAATGAAAAAGTGACACTCTATTAGTGCATCAAAACACAAAAGTCCATAGATTTAAAGAACAACAAGTAGAGATGTCAGAAAAAAGATCCGCTTGTGCAATGTGCCTCCAATCGACAAAGATAAGTGATGATGTGATTCCTTCACCAATAAGCAAGATGGACTCTCACCTCAAAATATGGACCCCTGATTTAACAGACAGGTCAGAAAACGCATGTTCCCATCATGGGTAACTCACAGCATTCAGTAGATATAGCGGTAGTGCTCAAAGATTGAATCCTTTTCAGTATCCTTAATTTAATATGATTCCATAAAAAACATAAAAAACAAAATCTAGTGCTCTCTGTTTCCACAAATTTATTTAAAACAGAAGTAAAAGAGATACACTCACATTCTGGTGCACTGATCTCCAGTGCTGAGTGCTGGGCATGAAAACAAATTTATCACAGCGTCCATGCATGGATCAGTATAGCAGCTTGCGGATGATGTCACGGCTTAGGTCACGTGGTCCGTACGCGTTGCGTCCCCGAAAGTAGGCGGGACTTCATCAGCATCCTCCCTTTACCACATCTAAGAATGACCATTATATTATCAAAGAAAAATCGAATATCTGCCTTTTTGGCCTTATTGGCCTCACTTAACTTGCTGGGCGCAATAATGTTCTTCAAAAGCACTTGGCCCTTCTAAAGGTGATACGGGGTGTGTCGGAAATGACAGGTGCCAATTTGGTGTCCATCTGTAAAATATGCCGTTGTTTCGAAAACACCCTCTCAATGGCATGGTAATCACTGTTGAATACTGTAGTGAAATGTGTGATGTTATGCTCATTAGTTTTGATATGGGGTCTTTTAAGTGAGCTATTAAGGAGTTTAGAATATGCCTCTTGTATTAACTCCTTAGGATAGCCTTTGTCTATAATTTTTTGTCTGAGAAGACAGCTCTGTTCTATATAGTCCTCCACCTTCGAACAATTCTTTCTTAGTCGATGGAACTGGCCAGAGGGGATATTGTCCTTCCAGGTGGGGTGGTGACAACTCATATAATGTAAATATGAGTTACCACCAACTTTGCAGAAATTCTTTGTAATAATTGCACCTCCCTCATCGGTCAACTCTAGATGCAGGAATATTGAAGTTATCGGACAAACCATGTTTCAAGGACTGTTAATGTTTGCAATATTAAACAGTTCATCACTTTTGAATTATGTGATCTTTGGGTTAAGGTGCTCTTTACCGTCACTTGTATGTGGGGTGCACTATACGCCCACTTAGTAAGAGAACCTGTGAGCACCATAGGTTCTTCAAAGATCGTTCAGACAAGCATAGTGTCCTACGCCACTTCACCTTGTGTCATGGCAGGGACACAGGTGCCTTCACTGTCTTTGCCATCAAATGCATACCTGATAAGTCTCTCACTGCCAGTTAAAGATTTTCGGTGTTGTGTAAACGTGAGACCTTTTGGATCCATAAATTAAACACCTTTTCCCCAAATGGCCTCAGCAAGGATGCGGAAATCCACAGTTTAATACACACACATACAGTCCCTTGAAAAAGTATTCATGCACCTGGAAATTTTCCACATTTTGTCATGTTACAACCAAAAACCTAAATATATTTTATTGGGGTTTTATGTGGTAGACCAACACAAATTGGCACATAATTGTGAAGTGGAAAGAAAATGATAAATGGTTTTCATTTTTTTTTTTTTACAAATAAATATGTGAAAGGCGTGGTGTGCATTTGTATTCAGCTCCCCTGAGTCTACTTAGTAGAGCCACCTTTCGCTGCAATTCTATCTGTAAGTCTTTTTGGAGGTGTCTCTACCAGCTTTGCACATGTAGAGAGAGACATTTTTGCCCATTCTTTTTTGCAAAATATCTCAAGCTCTGTCAGATTGGATGGGAAGCGTCTGTGAACAGCAATTTTCAATTCTTGCCACAGATTCTCAATTGGATTTAGGTCTGGACTTTGACTGGGCCATTCTAACACATGAATATGCTTTGATCTAAACCATTCCATTGTAGCCCTGGCCGTATATTTAGGGTTGTTGTCCCACTGGAAGGTGAACCTCCGCCCCAGTCTCAAGTCTTTTTTTTTTTATATTTATATAATCTTTATTTGTATATGCAGATTGCATGAAGAAAACACAGTTTGATAACAGGCATAGAAAAAGTATAAGAGGGGTAAACCGGCTCAAATAAGCAATGATCATCGTATACCCCATGAGGTCCGATTGATCATCCGACATGGAGGGTGCCAAAACATGGAGAGCAACATAACCAATACTGTAACATATGAACAATAGCAATAATATACTGCTCCAAACATATCTACATATCTTTAACCACTTTCAGACCGGACCATTTTGCTGGTCAATGACCAGAGGTCTTTTTACAATTTGGCACTGCGCTGCTTTAACTGGTAATTGCGCGGTCATGCAATGTTGTACCCAAACAAAATTTGCGTCCTTTTTTTCCCACAAATAGAGCTTTCTTTTAAAGGTATTTGACTGACTGCAAATTTTTTTTTTTTCCGATATAAACGTAAAAAGACCGCAAATTTTGAAAAAAAATGATATTTTCTACTTTTTGTTATTAGAAAAATCCAATAAACTCAATTTTAGTCATTTTTGTCTTTGGTAAAAAAAAGTCAATAACTGTATATTTATTGGTTTGCGCAAAAGTTGTCACATCTACAAACTAAGGTACGTTTTCTGGAATTTACGCAGCTTTTAGTTTATGACTGCCTATCTCATTTCTTGACGTGCTAAAATGGCAGGGCAGTACAAAACCCCCCCAAATGACCCCATTTTGGAAAGTAGACACCCTAAGGAAATTGATAAGAGGCATGTTGAGCCCATTGAATATTTTATTTTTTTGCCTCAAGCGATTGAATAATGACAAAAAAAATGTTTTATTTTTTTTTACACAAAGTTGTCACTAAATGATATATTGCTCACACATGCCATGGTTATATGTGGAATTGTACCCCAAAATACATTCTGCTGCTTCTCCTGAGTACGGGGATACCACATGTGGTCGACTTTTTGGAAGCCTAGCCTCGTACGGGGCCCGAAAACCAAGCACCGCCTTCAGGATTTCTAAGGGCATACATTTGTAATTTCACTCCTCACTACCTATCACAGTTTTGAAGGCCATAAAATGCCAAGATGGCACAAAACACCCACAAATGACCCCATTTTAGAAAGTAGACACCCCAAGCTATTTGCTGAGAGGCATGTTGAGTCCATGGAATATTTTATATTTTGCCACAAATTGCGGGAAAATTACAAACTTTTATTTATTTTTTATTTTTTTTCACAAAGTTGTCACTAAATGATATATTGCTCACACATGCTATGAGCATATGTGAAATGACACCCCAAAATAAATTCTGCTGCTTCTCCTGAGTACGGGGATACCACATATGTGGGACTTTTTGGGAGCCTAGCCACGTACGAGGCCCCGAAAACCAAGCACCGCCTTCAGGCTTTCTAAGGGCGTAAATTTTTGACTTCACTCCTCACTACCTATTACAGTTTTGAAGGCCATAAAATGCCAAGATGGCACAAAACCCCCACAAATGACCCCATTTTAGAAAGTAGACACCCCAAGCTATTTGCTGAGAGGCATGTTAAGTCCATGGAATATTTTATATTTTGCCACAAGTTGCGGGAATTTTACAAACTTTTTTTTTTTTTTTCCACAAAGTTGTCACTAAATGATATATTGCTCACACATGCCATGGGCATATGTGAAATGACACCCCAAAATAAATTCTGCTACTTCTCCTGAGTACGGGGATACCACATGTGTGGGATTTTTTGGGAGCCTAGCCGCGTACGGGGCCCCGAAAACCAAGCACTGCCTTCAGGATTTCTAAGGGTGTAAATTTTTGATTTTACTCCTCACTACCTATCGCAGTTTTGAAGGCCATAAAATGTCAAGATGGCACAAACCCCCCCAAATGACCCCATTTTGGAAAGTAGACACCCCTAATTTTAGGGGTACACTAGTGAGACTCACAGGTAAAAAAGCACCTAGGCTGTCAGCGACTGTATCAAAACGCTACAAAAAAAACTGTTAGCGATCACAGGGATCAGGCCTGACTCTGCGAACGCTGCAGTTATGTGCGTTGTGTTTTGTAAGTGACAGTGATCGATCGATACTGCACTTGGGTGGGCTGGGCTGGGCTTGGCGGAGGGGCTAAATGCAGGTGGTAGCAGGTATCTGGGCTGATCCCGCTAACAATGCGTTTTGGGAAACCTAAACTGCTGGCGACGCTAATATAGATCTGATCAGATACTATATTACTAAGGGAGGTGTATGCTTTGCGCGTGGGTGTTAGCGGTACTGGCACTAACCTGACGCTGCCTGGGGCGACACAGACCTTATCTGACCCTCAAACTTATATCACCCGCCGGGTGATCAGGGGGTTAAACCTTTATTAGGTAATAAATGGCGGGTGCCCTGAAACTATAAAAAAATAACTAACCAACCAGCGTCACCTGTAACAGTTATTTGGTGATCACTGGTGAAAGGGTTAACTAGGGGGCAATCAGGGGGCTTTATGCGGTAGTATATGGGGGTCCCTGGCGCTATAAAAAGCTGTGGCGAACCTAAATACCTACCTGCCTAACTAGCGTCACCTGTGACACTAATACAGCGATCAGAAAAACGATCGCTTATTAGGCTGGGTTCACACTGGAGCGATGGGGGGTTAGGAGGTACCCTAGAACTAAAGGGGGCTAACCCTAACTGCCCTAACAGTTATTACAGTCACAAATGACACCAATGCAAAAAAAAAAAATGCAATTGGTGTCACTGTGACTGGGGGTGCAGGGGTGATTGGGGGGGTGATTGGGGGGTGAGAGTGTGCCCGGCATGTTCTCCTGTATTGTGTAGTGTCGGTGCAACTCACCGATCCTCTCTCCTCGGTGCCGGAACGAAAAATACCGACACGGAGGAGAGATTACATCACTTCCTCTGCCTGTGTTTACAGGAGAGGAAGTGATGTCACGCTGCACTTCCATTCGTCAGGAGCGATCGCGAGGGGGTGGCCATGAACGAATGGCCGCCCCCTCATCCCGGATCGCTCCTGAACGGATTCCAACCACCGCTGGCACCGGGGGGGGGGGGGCAATCGGGCCCCCCACCCACGGGAAGGCAGGGACGTACAGGTACGCCCATATGCCTGCCCGTGCCATTCTGTTGACGTACATCGTCGTGCGGCGGTCGGCAACTGGTTAAAGCATCTGTGGCCAAATATTAGCCATTGAACATAAGGAACGACAGCCAAGTGAGTAGGCATAGACAAAGAAGGGGCAGGGAATGAGGAGGAGGAGGAATAAGGAAGAGGAGCAAGAATAATGACAAAGGTAGCACTCCATCATAACATTGGTTCTATCCTACCAGTCTCAAGTCTTTTGCAGACTGGAACAGGTTTTCTTCTAAGATTGCCCTGTATTTGGCTCCATCCATCTTTCTATCAACTCTGACCAGCTTCCCTGTCCCTGAAGAATAGCATCCCCACAGCATGGTGCTGTCACCACCATGTTTCACGGTGGGGATGTGTGTTCAGGGTGATGTGCAGTGTTAGTTTTCCTCCACATATAACGTTTTGCTTTTAGGCCAAAAAGTAACATTTTGATCTCATCTAACCAGAGCACTTTCTTCCACATGTTTGCTGTGTCCCCCACATGGCTTCTCGCAAACTGCAAACAGGACTTCTTGTAGCTTTATTTCAACAATGGCTTTCTTCTTGCCACTCTTTCATAAAGGGCAGATTTGTGGAGAGCGCGACTAATAGTTGTCCTGTGGACAGATTCTCCCACCTGAGCTCTGGATCTCTGTAACTCCTTCAGGCACATGGAGTTACCATGTGCCTCTCGGCTACTTCTCTGATTAATGCCCTCCTTGCCCGGCCTGTCAGTTTAGGTGGACGGCCATGTGTTGGTAGGTTTTCGGTTGTGCCATACTCTTTCCATTTTCAGATGATGGATGGAACAGAGCTCAGTGAGACGTAAAATACTTGGGATATTTTTTTATAACCTAACCCTGTTTCAAAGTTCTCCACAACTTTATCCCTGACCTGTCTCGTGTGTTCCTTGTCATTCATAATGCTGTTTGTTAACTAAGGTTCTCTAACAAACATCTGAGGGCTTCACAGAACAGCTGTATTTATACTGAGATTAAATTACACACAGGTGGACTACTAAGTATTTACTAATTAGTTGACTTCTGAATGCAAATTGTTCCACTAGGTTTTAGATAGGCCCCTTTCACACGGGACAGATCCGTGATGATCCGCCCTGTGAACATCCGCTTGCTCAGCGGGGATCGCTCTGTTTATCCACGCTGAGCCGGAAAATGACAGGGCGGTCCCTGCACACTGTGCAGGGACCGCCCTGTCAGATCTCCGCTCTCTTCTATGGGGGATCGGATGAACACGGACCGTCTGTCCGTGTTCATCCGATCCGCTCTGCAGATGGATAGAAAAATAAGAATTGGACCATAGCGGAGACGGATGATATCGGGTGTCAGCAGATTTTCATCCGCTGACACCCGTTATCCCATAGGAATGCATGTATGTCCGTATTTCATCCATAAATGGATGGATGAAATACGGACATACTGTCCGCACGTGTGAAAGGGGCCTTAGGGGTATCAGAGTAAAAGGGGTTGAAAAGAAATGCACGCTACACTTTTCACATATTTATTTGTAAAAAATGTTGAAAACCATTTATAATTTTCCTTCCACCTGTCAATTATGTGCCGTTTTGTGTTAGTCTATCACATAAAAGCCCAATAAATTACATTTAAGTTTTTGGTTGTAACATGACAAAATGTGGAAAATTTCAAGGGGTGTGAATACTTTTTCAAGGCACTGTATGTATGAGCAAGGGCATGTGGGTGTGGATGGATGTAACCCCTGATAATGGTCCCTCCTTTTTTCCTCTCCCTTCCATGCATCTCCTTTAGTCTTTCCTTATATCATGAGCTTCAGCCCAGTACTTTTTTCTGGTATTTGTATTGTATCAAACAAGCATTGGTGGGATAATATCACTGTAACTCTATTTTTTATTACATCATAGTTTTATTGTTCATTTTTTTAATCATCTTATATTGGGACAGCTGTATAGTTCTTGGTATAATGGCTGTTTTTTAATCTAGTTATCCACTGGTAGTTGATTTGCCTATCTCTGGGCAAGGGGATGTGCCGTTCCAGTTGATATAGGTATATAAGATTGCCTTGCTGGTTAGCCCATTGGGAGTTGACAAGGGGGCATTACCCCAAAGCATGTTGTTCTGTCAGCACCTCCTTGGTGTGTTCCAGTGGTCTACGTTGTGCGGCTGTAGGCTTCTTGGTTCTGGTGATGTGATTTCCGGTGAGAAGAGTTCACCCGTTTCCTCTGCCACAGCCGTCGTCATCCTGTCACGGATCCCATCTGTCATCCGAGTCCCTCCGGCACATCCCTTCCGACCTCAGGCTGGGTTCTTTCAACAACTGGTACACACTGTGATGCCCCATGTAAGACTTTTTATCTTTTCATTGCAATAAATCATTACTTGAACTGGACATCCTGTCTCTTGTGGATTTGGGGCTTTGGAATCAACTGTCATCTAGCCGGTTGCATACCACTCATTCCACAGACTGTTCATATGCGATTCCACTGGAGCGCCTGGCTAGTGTATTATTAATTACTGTCCTTATTCCACTATCCCAGTGATCATTTTGAGGCTGCTCGGATTTGCCCAATATCTGACATTGCACCCTATTCTGTCTGCTGATACCTAGCTATATGGTGGTGTTGAAGTTCAGCACCCTACACACTTGTTACACATTGTATTTGCATACAGACCTTACTACGTAGGGCCTACATGCTCTGTTGAGCCTTCTGAATGCAAGGGGTTGGCCAGGGACAGTCAGGCTGGGGAGGAAAGGGCTAGAAGATGCTGCAAGTCCTCCAGCTGGGAAATTTGGCAGGCTCTATGTGACTTGCTGCAGCTTCTAATGCTTGTTGTGAGAAGCTCGCAGTGTGCAGTGAAATTGTTGTAAGCCATTTCAGTCCAGGAGAGGAGCCTGTACAACTGTTCAAGACTGAAGAGAAGGCCAGAGGTCAGATGTAAAGTACAATGTATAGTTGTCATCTGTGTAGTGGCCCTATAATGGTGCGGACGTACATTATGAATTTGTTCTCTTTGTATTCAGGGAGACCTTAATGTCCCAGCTGGATGGCCAACCCTGGAAGTAGACCTGACCCGGCCAATGCGCCTTCCCTGCATAGAGCAGTCACGCAATTTCTCCAAACTGTCACGACTCATCTTGGACATCCGGGAACTGATCAGTAGGGAGCAGCGGCTGGCGGGAGGTGTGGAGGATGCTGGAAGGAGCAACAGGGCGGAACCTGCACAGGCACCATCGCCTGTTGCCAGTGTGGAAGAGAGCGCTGCCAATGGACCAGATGCCAGCGAAAACTGGGAGCAGCAACCTCAAGATCTGCAAGCATTTGTCCTTGCGGAGGAGGTGGTGCGGAATGGAGAATACCCACGCAGCTGTAGAGTTTGGTGAGGGCATGCTACATACTGAATTATTTAGCATCAGGATACCATGGCTCAACTTCATCATGAATGAGGCCAAGAGGAGTGCATTAGATAAGCAGACACAATGGGTTGAGCGATGTGGGAAATGTAGACACAGGTGAGCTGGCCATTGATTGGGGGTTGCATGTTCTAACATTCTAAGACCACCTTTAGTCTTTTTAGACAAATCCCCATAATCCCGAAACATGTATACTTTCATTGCCTGTGTGCACATGTACAATATATGGCCAAAGGTATGTGCCCCTCCACCTCCAAATGATGGAGCTCATGTGTTTCCAGTGAAAAGTACTGGTGATATCTCATACAAAGATATTGTAGACAATTGTGCTCTTCAAGCCTTGTTGTAACAGTTTGGTGAAGACCCTTTTCTGTTCCACCATGTGCCCAGTGTACAAAGCCAGCTCCATAAATTCATGATGTGGTCTGGGGACACCGGCTCTAAAAAGGTAATGGTCATGACGAGGGTCAACTCTATAATAATAGCCATATCAAGGGTCAACTCTATAGCAATGGCCTTGGTGAGGGCTAGCCCTATAGTAATGGCCTTGATGATGGTCAACTCTATAGTAATGGCCATGTCGAGGGTCAACTCTGCAGTAATGTCCATGTCGAGGGTCAACTCTGTAGTAATGGCCATGTCGAGGTTCAACTATGGGTTTACTTCTTCTTTGTCTCCCTGTAAAGGTAAAGCAGAATGGGCTACTATGCATCGCATAGTAGCCCATTATGTGTCACTTACCTGACACAGGAACCAGCGATGTCGCGGATGTCCCCTGTAGCTCGGAGCATCCATCTTCTTCCAGGTATCGCTGCTCTGGCCACTCTCCTTGCCGGAGCAGCGATGACGTCACTCCCACGCATGCGCACGGGAGCTGCCACTAACGGCATATAGTGCACCTTTGACAGCAGTGACTGTCTTTTTGTAAATATGTCCTAAACTGTGTAGGTTTAGGAGATATTTCTTGGACCTACAGGTAAGCCTTAATCTAGGCTTACATGTAGGTCAAAGTGGTTTGTAAGGGTTTACCACCACTTTAATGGCCATGTCGAGGCTCTATACTAGTAGCAATGGTGAGGTGACGGTCAACTCTATATTAATTGCCATGATGAGGGTCAACTCGTTATTAGTGAAGCCCAGGCAGTTCCATCGATACGTTGCACTAGCTAAATTTAGATTTTAAAATGAAAATCTATATTTTTTCATTTGTAAATAATAATGGGTTGCAGTACCAATTACTGCCACAAGATGCCACTATTGTGTGCAGCTGCAATACACATGATACAGTGTTACAATGTGGCCGTCCATACATCAGTTTTGAAGATTTGATCTGAATCTTTGATCGTATCTTCTTTTCCAGGGCGATGCGAGGCAGAGCCGTGAAATAAATTTCTATAAAATCCTCATTTAGTCTATTAAAAGACTGAATTAAAAATAATGTCCTTCAAATTTTCCTGGATGTGATTGCAATAACTAAGCAATCAGGTGATGAAACAATTGGTCTGAATTGCCACCAAACTGCAAGGTTCCAAAAACCCTACTGACCCGGGCCAGGTTTATGTGTATTATAGGCCCTCTGAAGCTACTGCTCCAATAGGTTGTACCTTGGACATGTGGGTGGGGTACTATATACTGTATTTGCTACAGTAGACCTAACTGGATGACATTTAGTTTGCTAAAGCACTGTGTATGATAAACATTTGCCGCAGGTTTTCTTTTTAGAATCCTCCCGCCTCCCTCTTTTCAGTGCTGCCGATCTCCAGCCTCTTTTCAGCCACTTCTTGATTATATGCACCCACACCAGTATCGCCGGCACATAAATGCTTTGGACCAGCATTCCAAAGGGCAGACCATGCCTGTGTACAATATTTGTGGGCAAAGGCATATTTAGTTTCCACCAGGGGGCGTAAGTGGCAAGGTGACAACACAAGGACAATAGGAGGGCATGGCCGGAGTGTGGTCACCCCATAGCAAGACGTGGCCTGAACAAAAGTAACAGTAAAATATTGAAGCTTATTAGTTGTTGGATGACACGGCTGCATTAGTTTTATCTTTTTCAGGCTACTGTCATTTGAATTACACACCTCCTGCCTCTAAGCAGCTACGCTCACCAATTGTGAGGATCCATGGAAGGAGCCATGATTGTCACCCAGGCTATACTGCAAACATGTTTGCCTTTGTTCATCTCCATTACATGGAGTATACAGGGATTGGTAGTTTACAGAAGAAAGATAACATTGCTTGTACTTTCAGTTCAACTTACAGGAAGTGACCCAAACACAGCGTTTCTGGCAGGATCAACAGGTATTTTCTGTGCTTGCTTGGTGTGCTGCAGTGCCATTCATTGTTAATGCCACACCAATGCATTTTGGTTTTAGTGCACCACAATACACTACACTGGTGTGAGTGGTGATGCAGTAAAACTGTCACATCCAATGAGTCACTTGAGGGTGTAGCCTCTTTATTGCACTTACATTGGTCCTTGATGGCTGGGCATTGCAGGTAGTGCATTGTGGGACCTGAGTAGACATTTGTTGGATTGTGTGTAGGGTGCCGAGATGCAAACACCGGAAGGTAGTGCAACCTCCTGGTGTCTATCTGGTGCAGCGATTTAAGTTTGACCTTCCAGCCAGACAAAAAAAATGCCTGATTTTCCCAATTTTTATATTTCCTTCCTTTTGTAGATTCTTACAATTAGCACATGCCGCTCTTGTATCAGACCATGCACAGTGGGACAGGTGTGTAGATGTGAGCAGATTTTAGGCTGGATACAGACCAACAAAAAGTATTTACAAACAGGTTTACAATAGTTGGGGGTGTATTTATACAAAAAATAAATAAATAGAGCTTTGCATCCTGTGAAACATAAGTTCTGTGTGAATGAGGGTAAAATTGAAATAGAATGTTTCTATTATATCTCCAGGTGGAATGTTTATCCCCTTCCCGCCGAGCGTACGCAGATGTGCGTGCTTGGCTTCCGGGGGGTATACCGGGATGATGCCCGCACCTGCAGGCATCATCCCGGTACCGTTTTTTTTCAGCGGGCGATTGGCTATCCAGCCATAACAACCGAATCAGCTAAAAGCCGCTCGGCTGTTATGCCGGAGGAGCGGGCTGTTACCGGTGCTCCCGCTCGATCGGGAGCACCGATTCCACGTCTGATGCCTCCGGCTGCTGGTGAGGAACTGGAACAAAGCCGTAATCGGCTTCGTTCCAGTCTCCTCATAGTAAACACGGAAGCGACGTCATGACGTCACTTCCCGTTTACTCTGCTGCCAATGGCGCCGGTTTTAAAAAGATATACGGTATCCAGAATTGCCGTTTGCGGCGATCTGAATACATTGAAGTGTAAAGGAGGGGTGGGGGGTCTTTTAGAAATAAACAAATATGGCCGCTTAGAAATTGGATGAAAGGTTTAGCTCTGGGAAATTAAATTGTGCATTTTATATACAACTATACCATAGTTTTCTTTTATATACAACTATACATTTGGTAAATTAATTTGTGCTTGTTATATACAACTATATGTAGCACTAACCCCCGAAGGAGCTGCTGGTTATTTTTGGGCTTACCGTTACCTTCCGTTCTCCTTGTAGCACGTCCAGGGGATGTCCCGTGGCAGATGGCCTATAACTCGAGACTGACAACAGGTCCACTTGAATGGATTTTATTTGCAAAACTCAGACAATTGAACAGTCTTTTAACTTGGGATCAGAGGGTTGGAAAGAGGGTTCAGGTACTCTTAGTGTCAAAGTCAGGAAAAACGTTGAAGAACGTGCTTACTCTGACTGCATCCAGAGAATAGCCATTCGCAACGGGATGATCACTCAGGTTGGACAGTCCTTCTCTCACAAGGCCTAGCCGCCAACTTGGTGCTTACTCAGGAACAAGTCTCTGCCACAGACATTGTTGTAGAAACGTACAAAATAATGTCTCTGACACAGACGTTGCTGTAGAACCCGTAGGAAAACTAAGCTGGCGAACACTTGTAGGATACCTAGATCTCTCAACCTACTTGACGATATCAACAAGACCAGATTCTCTCGGTTACTTCAGCCCTTCCAGGCTCTTGCTAAAAAAACCAACCTGTACGTGGTGTTCTTCTGAAGAGTCTTCCCCTGGAATGCTGGAAGTATACTGGGTCTCTCCCGAACCGGAGACGACACCAAACCACCTCAGAATCCTTCCTTAGTTTCCTTGCCTCAGGCTAGCCAGCCCCAAGACATTAAAGTCGGGTGGATCCGCACCCCAGGCCATAGCTTTCTTGGGGGCTGGTCTGGAGGACCAGGACCATGAAGTCAGCACATCATTCTGGACCAGAACCCCGAACCACGTGTCCTCTGCATATTAAATACCCTCTCCCAGAGAGCACCACTCCCACTGGGTATGCTCCGAGAGAGAGCAACTTAAGCACCTGACCAGACCATAGTTCCATGCCTAATGTTAAATTATAGTGTAGCGCTATATAAAATATGATTAAATTATGATTATGATTTAATCATATTTTATATAGCGCTACACTATAATTTAACATTTGGAATTTTCTTCACTATTGTATATCCTTGTGATTGTGTTAGCAGCTTTTTTGTATGTAAATTTTTGGGGTTAGCGCAGTGTTGATTGTCATTGACAGTTTTTTTTTGGATACACATAGTTCCATGCCTGCCAGAGGAGACAGTGCCCCCTGTAGCCAGGCTGAACATCTCACAGTCCAGTCAGACTGATGCAGAGGCCCAATTTAGATAATTATACCCAAACCAAACTGCAGTTTAGGCCACTTTAACTTTAGAACAATGCATAGTGCGTGCTCTTCAGGAGCCGCTGCTACATATACTATAGTTTTTTTTTATATACAACTAATATATAAATATACATATAATATATTTAGTAGCTGAGCTGCCCACCCTGAGCTGGTCTGCTAAAGGTGGGGGGGGGGGGGGTGCAGCTGCACACATCTATTTTTATATATAATATACACATAGTAGCTGACCTGCCCCCCAAGCTGATCTGATAACGGGGGTGCTGCTGGACACAGCTATAATATATATTGTAGACATGTCACTGGAGAAGTGATCGAGGGGGTGTACATCTCACCTAGGTTGCGACAGAGTGTGAGATGGTAAATCCAGGATGGATCAGTTTCTCAGCAGCGATATGCTGTTGAGTGGTTAAGTAATTTTGCCGGGCCTGGGTTTATATGGAATGGCAGGTAGGTTTGGTAGAGGGACCTGTCATTCCACATCCCCCGATCCAGTTCTGGGTTTGGGATCAGGTGAGCTTTGATCCTAATTAGCCTGGGAAGGTAAAGGCTCTGCAAGGCCTGCAGGTGATTGCTCCCAGCCAGGGAATGAACAGCCTGTATGTTGAAGGAAGCTGCAAGCACAGACACTGCTGGAGCTAAAACCCACCCTGCGATATCCAGACGAAAAGACGCTGTCTTTATAAATGTCAGATAGGTGAGAAGAACCTGTTAGTAAGCGCCCAGCCGGGCTAGGTCTTTTGTTTATTTTGTTGTACTTAGAAAGCACGGTGTTGCTGTATGTTTTGTTTGCTGGACTGTTTGTACCACGAATAAACGCCAAGATCTGCTTCATATATTCCAAGTCTGCTGTGAACTGTGTCCAAACACACCCTACCCCGGGAAGATCCCTTACAATTGGTGGAGAATGCGGGCAACAGACGGTTGCTAGGGGCAACGGTGTGGACAGACTTGGCTACAGCTGCTTATGTCCTGGGTGAAAGCTGCATCTAAACTCCAAGAACAGTCCAGCAACATGGAGGAGATGCTGAAGCAGTTTATGCAAGTGAGTTTGCAACAACAGCAGGCTCAGACAGAGGCCAATAAACGACATGAACAGATGATGGCTGCACAACAACAACTTCTCGAGCACCTGATAGCAAATCGAGAGGCGCCTGTGGTTGCTAATCCACCCACAGTGGAGGGAGCCGCTCCAGAAAATTTTTTTGGGAGAAGGACTGTGCAGAAAGCGCTGCAAAAGATGACTGCTGAGGACGATGTTGAGGCCTTTCTAACAATATTTGAGCGCGTGGCTGAGCGAGAGAAGTTACCAGCCGCTGAATGGGCAGAGGTAATTGCGCCCTATTTAACAGGTGAACCTCAAAAGGCCTACTATGACCTCAGTGAGCAAGAGGTCAAGGACTATACTCGGCTAAAAGCGGAGATACTTGCCCGACTAGGAGTTACTACTGCGGTCCGTGCCCGGAGGGTACGCAACTGGAGCTACAGTCTGGACCAATCAGCGAGGTCCCAGATGTATGACCTAATCCATTTGGCAAGAAAGTGGTTGGAGCCAGACACTTCTACTCCTGCACAAATCCTAGAGAAGATCGTGATGGATCGCTACCTCCGAGCACTTCCTACTGACCTGCAACGCTGGGTGGGACAAGGTGATCCTAAGGATGCAAACGAACTTGTCAACCTTGTGGAGAGGTTCCAGGCGACTGAGGACTACCTCCGTGATGTTCCTGCAGCATCTTCACCTCCCCGGAGCGCCAGACCTGTGCCGTCAGCTGGTAAGAGACTTCCATCTATTGGGGGAGTGTGGAGGGCTGCTGATGGAGGGATAAGGGCTCAAGTGGTGTCTCAGGGACAAAAGACTGGTGATGGTCCCGGGTGGCTAAGGGGCTCTAAAAAGGACTCCTTGCCAAGGAGACCAGCCCCTATCCAGTGTTGGAGATGCCATGAGGCGGGACACGTGTCTGCCCATTGCCCTCTTACCTCTGAACCCATGGAATGTGACGCTAGCCGGCGCCAGTCGCTATTTGCGGAACCATCTTGTGCTGCAGTTCCTGGACTAGAGACTGAACCGCAAATCTGCAACATCACAATCAATGACTTTCCTGTTAAAGCGTTAATGGACTCAGGAAGCCTCGTAACCTTGGTGCATGCTAGCCTGGTGGCTGGGGACTTAGAGCCTAACAAGCATATGAGTGTTGTGTGCATACATGGTGATACAAAAGTGTACCCTATAGTGCGGGCTAAAGTCGGGACTAAACAAGGCACCGTACAATATGAAGTGGGTGTGGTTAAAAACCTCATGCATGATGTAATATTGGGCCGCGATTTTCCGTTATTCTGGGCTCTCTGGGAAAAAAGAGAAATCCCCAAAAGGAGTGAGGATACCTCTAAGGAGGTTGCCTTGTCCGCTGTGAATGATAAAAGTATGCAGGATGAAAATGATTGTTTTCCTTTGCAGGTCCTGGTTGGGGAGGAGGATCCTCCCACTGAGCAAAATATACTAGACTTAGAGGTGTCTAGGGATAATTTTGGGGCTGCACAATTACAGGACCCCACTCTCAAAAATGCGAGAGAGCAGGTTACTGTTATGAATGGGGTACCTCAGGAACCAGATGCTGAAAAAAAATTTCCACATTTTTCGGTGACTAATGATCTTTTCTATAGAGTCAATAAGATTAAGGATGAGATTGTGGAACAGCTTCTGGTACCTAAGCCGTACCGGCGTCAGGTGCTTGACATGGCTCATAACCATGTTCTTGGGGGACACTTGGGGACTGACAAAACGAGAGAGAGGGTTCTCCAGAGATTTTTTTGGCCGGCCATATATGATGACATTAAAAAATACTGTGAGTCGTGCCCCACATGTCAGGTTAATGCCCCAGTGTCTCATTTTCGCAGTCCTTTGGTTTCGCTCCCTATTATAGAGGTGCCTTTTGAGCGTATTGCCATGGATTTAGTGGGTCCCATTGTAAAGTCAGCTAGAGGACACCAGTATATTTTGGTAGTCATGGATTATGCGACCCGCTATCCTGAGGCTGTACCCTTAAGAAACACTGCATCTAAAACAATTGCACGTGAGTTGTTTTATATGTTCTCTAGGACTGGGATCCCCAAAGAAATCCTAACTGACCAAGGTACGCCATTTATGTCGAAAGTAATGAAGGAGTTATGCAAACTATTTAAAATCTCACACATCCGTACCTCTGTATACCACCCCCAGACGGACGGATTGGTGGAGAGATTTAATAAAACTTTGAAACATATGTTGAAGAAAGTGGTGGAAAAAGATGGTCGTGACTGGGATCATTTATTACCCTACCTCATGTTTGCTATTAGGGAAGTGCCCCAAGCGTCCACCGGGTTCTCACCATTCGAGTTGGTCTATGGTCGTCACCCTAGGGGTCTACTGGACATCGCAAAAGAGACATGGGAGAATGAGTCCACCCCATACAAGAGTGTTATTGAACATGTAGCACAAATGCAGGACCGTATAGCCACTGTAATGCCCCTCGTAAGGGAACACCTCCAGAGGGCTCAAGAGGCCCAAAGTAGGATTTACAACCGGTCCGCAAGAATCAGGACATTCAACCCAGGCGATAGGGTCCTTATACTAGTCCCCACTGTTGAGAGTAAATTCTTGGCGAAGTGGCAAGGTCCTTATGAAATTGTTGAAAAGATCAGTGAGGTGAACTACAAGGTGCACCAACCAGGTAGAAGGAAGCCTTTCCAAGTTTATCACATAAACTTGATCAAGCCCTGGAAAGACAGGGAATCCTTGGTGGCGACAAATACTGTTAATAATTTGTCACAACCAATCCCTCCAGTCAAGGTAGGTGATACTCTATCAGTGTCACAGAAACAGGAGGCTCAGGAATTTCTACAGAAAAACAAAAACAAGTTCTCTGACCTCCCAGGGCGTACCCACCTCATCCATCATCACATTGAAACTGAGCCTAGAAGCAGAGTAAACCTAAAGCCCTATAGGATACTGGAGGCACGTAGGGAAGCCGTATCTGCCGAGGTAAAACGTATGCTTGCTCTGGGGGTAATTGAGGTGTCCCAGAGTGAATGGTCCAGCCCAATTGTGCTAATCCCAAAGCCCAATGGAACTTGGAGGTTCTGTAACGATTTCAGAAAGTTGAATGAGATCTCCAAGTTCGATGCGTATCCTATGCCCAGGGTAGATTAGTTAATTGAGAAGTTGGGTAACGCCAGGTACATAACCACCCTCGATCTCACAAAGGGCTACTGGCAGATTCCACTGTCTGCTGAGGCTAAAGAGAAAACGGCATTCTCTACCCCTGATGGACTATTCCAGTATGTAGTGATGCCATTCGGGTTACATGGAGCGCCTGCAACCTTCCAGAGGTTGATGGACTTAATTCTGCGACCACATCGTGATTACTCAGCTGCCTACCTCGATGATGTGGTCATTTTTAGCCCTGATTGGGAAAGTCACCTCTGTAAGGTACAGGCCGTGTTGGATGCCATAAGTGATGCGGGGTTGACCATAAATGCCGAGAAGTGTGCTCTAGCCCTAGAAGAGGCCAAATATCTAGGCTACATTATTGGGAGAGGGTTGATTAAGCCACAGCTAAATAAGATTGAGGCAATACAGAATTGGCCTAGACCCCTGACAAGGAAACAGGTTAGAGCTTTCCTGGGTATTACGGGGTATTACCGTAGATTTGTGCCGAACTTTGCCTCAGTTGCTGCTCCACTAACTGACTTGACAAAGGGCGGAAAGACAGCAATGGTCACGTGGACCCCAGAGGCCGAGAAGGCTTTCCAAAGCCTTAAGTCTGCCTTGTGCCAACCACCTGTGTTAATCACCCCCGATTTCAGGCGAGAATTTCTGGTCCAGACAGATGCCTCTAACACAGGCTTAGGTGCAGTACTCTCACAAGTAGTGAATGGTGAGGAGCATCCAGTGACGTACTTGAGTAGGAAACTAACCCCGGCCGAGAAAAATTATGCCATTGTGGAGCGAGAATGTTTGGCAGTAAAGTGGGCTCTAGAAGCTTTAAAGTATTACTTGCTAGGCAGGAAATTCAAGTTGGTGACAGACCATGCCCCCCTAACATGGATGAAGTTAAACAAGGAGAGAAATGCAAGAGTGACTAGATGGTTTCTGTCCCTACAAAACTTTAATTTCACTGTGGAACACAGGCCAGGGAAATTACAGGCAAATGCTGATGCATTGTCGAGGGTAAGTTGTCTGTGGGGACAAAAGGCTCAGCCCTCCGGTCTGAAAAAGAGGGGGGGGATATGTAGACATGTCACTGGAGAAGTGATCGAGGGGGTGTACATCTCACCTAGGTTGCGACAGAGTGTGAGATGGTAAATCCAGGATGGATCAGTTTCTCAGCAGCGATATGCTGTTGAGTGGTTAAGTAATTTTGCCGGGCCTGGGTTTATATGGAATGGCAGGTAGGTTTGGTAGAGGGACCTGTCATTCCACATCCCCCGATCCAGTTCTGGGTTTGGGATCAGGTGAGCTTTGATCCTAATTAGCCTGGGAAGGTAAAGGCTCTGCAAGGCCTGCAGGTGATTGCTCCCAGCCAGGGAATGAACAGCCTGTATGTTGAAGGAAGCTGCAAGCACAGACACTGCTGGAGCTAAAACCCACCCTGCGATATCCAGACGAAAAGACGCTGTCTTTATAAATGTCAGATAGGTGAGAAGAACCTGTTAGTAAGCGCCCAGCCGGGCTAGGTCTTTTGTTTATTTTGTTGTACTTAGAAAGCACGGTGTTGCTGTATGTTTTGTTTGCTGGACTGTTTGTACCACGAATAAACGCCAAGATCTGCTTCATATATTCCAAGTCTGCTGTGAACTGTGTCCAAACACACCCTACCCCGGGAAGATCCCTTACAATATATATGTACAGTAGCTGAACCTCCAACTCTGAGCTGGTCTGATAAGGGGAGTGACACCGGGTTTTTACACACCAGGTGACACCAAACCTAGTGACACCACTGGGCTTGTCTCAGCTTGGTGAATTTAACCAGTTGCCGACCGCCGCACGCTGATGTACGTCGGCAGAATGGCACGGGCAGGCATAAGGACTTACATGTACGTCCCTTGCCTCCCGCGGGTCGGGGGCCCGATCGGGCCCCCGCCCGGTGCCTGCGGCGGTCGGTTTTCGTCCGGGAGCGATCCGGGACGAGGGGGCGGCCATTCATTCATGGCCACCCCCTCGCGATCGCTCCCGATGAATAGAAATCCCCCGTGACATCACTTCCTCTCCTGTAATGTAAACACAGGAGAGGAAGTGATGTATTCTCTCCTCCGTGTCGGTATTTTTCGTTCCGACACGGAGGAGAGCGGATCGGTGAGTTGCACCAACACTCTACACACACAGTAGAACATGCCAGGCACACTCACACCCCCCCTTTACCCCCCGATCACCCCCCCCAATTACCCCTGCCCCCCAGTCACAGTGACACCAATGTAATTTTTTATTTTTTTTTGCATTGGTGTCATTTGTGACTGTAATAACTGTTAGGGCAGTTAGAGTTAGCCCCCTTTAGTTCTAATGTACCCCCCTAACCCCCCCAATAAAGGTTTAACCCCGTGATCACCCCCCGTCGCCAGTGTCACTAAGGCTGGGTTCACATTGCAGCGGTTTATGAGAACGAATGTGATTCGCACCGCACTGCAGTGCAAATCACATCCGATCTCTGTGCGATTCGAGTTCAGCCATTCGCCGCACCCGCCACACCCGCCGCAAATTCGCACGGGACCCTTTTTTTGGCCCGCAGCAGAATCGGATCGCATGGGTGTTCACACCATGCGATCCGAGTTTGCAGATCTCACTGCGATATGCGAACTGATCTGGGGGTGTCAGTAACATTTCACTGACACTCCCAGCAGTTCGCATAGGGCAGTGTGAACTGCCGCCGGGAGGCATGCGATGCGGGAACCCGCCGCGGATTCGCGGCGTTTCCGTATCGCTCCAGTGTGAACCCAGCCTAATAAGCGATCATTTTTCTGATCGCCGTATTAGTGTCACAGGTGACGCTAGTTAGGCAGGTAGGTATTTAGGTTCGCCGCAGCTTTTTATAGCGCCAGGGACCCCCATATACTACCGCATAAAGCCCCCTGATTGCCCCCTAGTTAACCCTTTCACCAGTGATCACCATATAACTGTTACAGGTGACGCTGGTTGGTTAGTTATTTTTTTATAGTTTCAGGGCACCCGCCATTTATTACCTAGTCTCACTAGTGTACCCCTAAATTTAGGGGTGTCTACTTTCCAAAATGGGGTCATTTGGGGGGGGTTTGTGCCATCTTGGCATTTTATGGCCTTCAAAACTGTAACGCCCTTAGAAAGCCTGAAGGCGGTGCTTGGTTTTCGGGGCCCCGTACGCGGCTAGGCTCCCAAAAAGTCCCACATATGTGGTATCCCCGTACTCAGGAGAAGCAGCAGAATTTATTTTGGGGTGTCATTTCACATATGCCCATAGCATGTGTGAGCAATATATCATTTAGTGACAACTTTGTGAAAAAAAAAAAAAAAAAGTTTGTAATTTTCCCGCAACTTGTGGCAAAATATAAAATATTCCATGGACTCAACATGCCTCTCAGCAAATAGCTTGGGGTGTCTACTTTCTAAAATGGGGTAATTTGTGGGGGTTTTGTGCCATCTTGGCATTTTATGGCCTTCAAAACTGTAATAGGTAGTGAGAAGTGAACTCAAAAATTTACGCCCTTAGAATGCCTGAAGGTGGTGCTTGGTTTTCGGGGCCCCGTACGTGGCTAGGCTCCCAAAAAGTCCCACATATGTGGTATCCCCGTACTCAGGAGAAGCAGCAGAATTTATTTTGGGGTGTCATTTCACATATGCCCATAGCATGTGTGAGCAATATATCATTTAGTGACAACTTTGTGAAAAAAAAAAAAAAAAAGTTTGTAATTTTCCCGCAACTTGTGGCAAAATATAAAATATTCCATGGACTCAACATGCCTCTCAGCAAATAGCTTGGGGTGTCTACTTTCTAAAATGGGGTCATTTGTGGGGGTTTTGTGCCATCTTGGCATTTTATGGCCTTCAAAACTGTAATAGGTAGTGAGAAGTGAACTCAAAAATTTACGCCCTTAGAAAGCCTGAAGGCGGTGCTTGGTTTTCGGGGCCCCGTACGCGGCTAGGCTCCCAAAAAGTCCCACATATGTGGTATCCCCGTACTCAGGAGAAGCAGCAGAATTTATTTTGGGGTGTCATTTCACATATGCCCATGGCATGCATGAGCAATATATCATTTAGTGACAACTTTGTGAAAAAAAAAAAAAAAAGTTTGTAATTTTCCCGCAACTTGTGGCAAAATATAAAATATTCCATGAACTCAACATGCCTCTTAGCAAATAGCTTGGGGTGTCTACTTTCTAAAATGGGGTCATTTGTGGGGGTTTTGTTCCATCTTGGCATTTTATGGCCTTCAAAACTGTAATAGGTAGTGAGAAGTGAACTCAAAAATTTACGCCCTTAGAAAGCCTGAAGGCGGTGCTTGGTTTTCGGGGCCCCGTACGCGGCTAGGCTCCCAAAAAGTCCCACATATGTGGTATCCCCGTACTCAGGAGAAGCAGCAGAATTTATTTTGGGGTGTCATTTCACATACGCCCATAGCATGTGTGAGCAATATATCATTTAGTGACAACTTTGTGTAAAAAAAAAAAAAATTTTTTTTTTTGTCATTATTCAATCGCTTGAGGCAAAAAAATAAAATATTCAATGGGCTCAACATGCCTCTTATCAATTTCCTTAGGGGGTCTACTTTCCAAAATGGGGTCATTTGGGGGGGTTTTGTACTGCCCTGCCATTTTAGCACCTCAAGAAATGAGATAGGCAGTCGTAAACTAAAAGCTGCGTAAATTCCAGAAAACGTACCTTAGTTTGTAGATGTGACAACTTTTGCGCAAACCAATAAATATACAATTATTGACTTTTTTTTTACCAAAGACATGTGGCTGAATACATTTTGGCCTATATGTATGACTAAAATTGAGTTTATTGGATTTTTCTAATAACAAAAAGTAGAAAATATCATTTTTTTTCAAAATTTGCGGTCTTTTTACGTTTATATCGCAAAAAATAAAAATCGCAGAGGCAATCAAATACCATCAAAAGAATGCTATATTTGTGGGAAGAAAAGGACGCAAATTTTGTTTGGGTACAACATTGCATGACCGCGCAATTACCAGTTAAAGCAGCGCAGTGCCAAAGTGTAAAAAGACCTCTGGTCATTTACCAGCAAAATGGTCCGGTCTGAAAGTGGTTAAACAAGAAAAAGGATCTTTTTTTGCCGCACATCCTACAAAATCTAGTCATGGAGGTCCCCCAAGGCTGAGTCCAGTGGACAGGGCGAAACATGTCAGAGCGGGCAAGGCCTGGATGGATTCTGAGCTGAGACTGTTGCTACCATCACTACCTATGGGTTTTGTTGGATGTGCGGGAATGATCCTTCTCCTTGTTTGCATATTTCAGAGGAAATTGAGATATTCACGTATTTATTTCATTGGTGAGTCAGTCTATTTCTTGGCCTATTCCTCTTTGTTTCGGCCTCCCATCTTTTTTTTCTTGCGCAGTTAGCACTTCATGTGCAATTCATTGAGGGTCACACATCATCCCCATCTATTCTGATTTTCATGGCAGTTTCCATTGGCTTTCTTTCTTTAGCCACTTTCAGACAGGACCATTTTGCTGGCTTAAGACCAGACTCGCACTTTTTGCGATTCAGCACTGCGTCACTTTAACTGACAATTGCATGGTCGTGCGACGTGGCTCCCAAACAAAATTGACGTCCTTTTTGTCCTACAAATAGAGCTTTCTTTTGGTGGTATTTGATCACCTCTGCGTTTTTTTTTGTGTGCTATAAACAAAAAAAAGCGTAAATTTTGAAAAAAACTCATTATTTTTTACTTTTTGCTATAATAAATATTTGCCAAAAATATATATATAAAAAAACATTTTTTTTCCTCATTTTAGGCCGATACGTATTCTACATGTTTTTGGTAAAAAAAATCGCAATAAGTGATAATTGATTGGTTTGCGCAAAATATATAGCGTTTACAAAATAGGGAGTTTAGATAGTTTTATAGCATTTTTATTAATTTTTTTTTTTACTATTAATGGCGGCGATCATCGATTTTTTTTTAATTTTTTTTTTATTGTGACTGCGACATTATGGTGGACAAATCAGACATTGTTGACACATTTTTGGGACCATTGTCATTTATACAGCAATCAGTGCTATACAAATGCACTGATTCCTGTGTAAATGACACTGGCAGTGAAGGGGTTGACCAGGGGGTGGCAGTGTATGGGTTAAGTGTGTCCTAGGGGCGTGTTACTAACTGTGGGGGGCTGGGCTGTGTGTTAGTGAACACCGATCTCTGCTCCAATAACAGGGAGCAGAGATCAGTATCATTTGTTGCTAGGCAGAACGGGGAGATATTTACTTCCGCATCTCCCCCTTCAGCTTCCCCGTGAGACGATCGCAGGTATCCCTGCGGCGATCGAGTCCACGGGACCCGCGACCAGACCCACGGGGGTCCCGAACAGCGTCCCACGCACGTGATTGCATGGCGGCATTCTTAAAGGGACGTACCTGTACGCCCATATGCCTGTCAGTGCCATTCTGCCGACATACATCGTCATGGAAGTGGGAAGTGGTTAATTTTCGACCTTAGTAACCTTCTTTTACCTTCATACTCCTCTTGGTACTACCAGCTCCTCCTGAGCTCTTGGGAGTGAAATGGCCCACAGAGTAAAGAGTAATGAGCTTCTTCTTTTTGCTTGGTGTCCATCCTCTGAGGAAAGGGCTTCTACAACAGAGGCCTGCTATGCATTGCAGTTAAACATTCCCTTTTAGGAGGCCTACATTTACAGCCGTGTCTCCTCCTTTCTACGGCTCCCCTCTAAGGATTCAGTCACACATATCTTCCCAAATCCAGGCTTTGTCTGCTATGCCCTCTGCCTCTTTAGATAACCCATTGTGCTCTGGGAATGTATTTACTTGTCATCTGATGTTTATTGACAACAGTAAAATTGTATATGCATAATATAAGTTGTATCTAATAGCAGTGTACAAAGAAGGACAGCTACAGCAGTTTAGAACTAGCTTTTGAAGTAAGGTGCACATGGAAGGGCTTTGCACAACACAAAAACAAAAGATTTCCCAGCACACTTACCAGCTTGCCTGCAAATAAATCCAAAAATGCACAATCTAACACTTGACATTAAAAACAGAGGTCTTAGTTGCACACATTTGCAAATGGGGAAGCTGCACTGCTTTGCCAAGGCTGCTCTGTAAAGTGCGAGGTCCTAAGGCCTCGTTCACACAAGGCGTATGAATCCATACCCCGTGTGAGGGCAGTGGGTACAGGCACTCCATGCATCCCCGTGCAGGCAGTCACATTGCACACATTTGCAAATGTATGTGGAAGCTGCACTGCCTCGTCAAGGCTCCTCTGTACAGTGCAGTTTTTTTTTTTTTTTTTTTTTTGTGTTTTTTTTGTGTGATTATCCAGACCCGTGTAGATGTAGAGGAAGGCGAAAAAAACCCTGATAAAGCATGGTGTCATTTGCTCTAACAGGGAAAAAATTCCTTCCTGACCCCCGAAGGCGATCGGATTACTCCCTGTATTATACATCTGTGGGTGGACATTACAATGTCTTTTGATGGTTTTCAATTTAAAACAGCTTGTTTGATGAATATCAAAAAGTAATGTACAAAAATGAGGAATCTTTGTTCATCAGGATCTTTGAATATGATATCAATGTCTTTACAGATGAACTGTCCTCCCCAAATTTCTCATGAATATATCGGTATATAGATCCAATCCATTATGTCACATCAAGAACTATTGTCCAAATATGGGAGGAATCTTCATCATCATATCCATCCACCTCTTTAATGCTGGATTCACACATATGCAGTTTTAGTGCTATTTGCAGTTTGCAGATTTGCACTACAGTCCATTTAACATTGTTTCCTATGGAACACATTCTGTAGTGCAAAATGCAAAGAGCACTAGAAATGCATAGGTGTGAATCCAGCCTACGGGGACGCAGCGGCTGGACAAACACAGCCCTAATTTAACAGGTGTGCAGGAGTGGGTGAGTGGCCCTGAATGCACACAAATTAGGACCTGTGTTCCCCGGCTGCCCGGCTGCTCCGTCCCCATAGCGTAACATAGGCTGTCAGCACCCTGCTGTGGGTGAGCTTGCTGGTTGGCATCCTGCTGTGGGTGGGTTATTGGCCGGCGCCCTGATGCAGGTGGGCTTGCTGGCTGCCACCCTGATGCGGGGAGGCTTGCTGGCTGACACCCTAATGTGGGGGCTTGCTGGCTGGCACCCTGATGTTGGTGGGCTTGCTGGCTGGCACCCTGATGTTGGTGGGCTTGCTGGCTGGCACCCTGATGTTGGTGGACTTGCTGGCTGGCACCCTGATGTTGCTGGGCTTGCTGGCTGGCACCCTGATGTTGCTGGGCTTGCTGGCTGGCACCCTGTTAGAGAAATTAAGTATTATACCTCTAAATGTCAACTATGAATATGCCTAGAAATATAGCTTTATCTTAATTAAGTTTAAAATGCTTAGAAATATGTTTTATATAACCCTATTATACTTCAATATGCTGAATAATCATATAACTATGAAAATGCTTACATTAGCAGAAATTGAAAAACACATAGCTCACATCAATGCCAATGATGGATGCATGGATTTTTGAAGCCTGAACGTACATGTAACCATTTCTCTTGAATATGGAATTAATGTCTTACCTTGACTTGAGAGACGGTCTGATTATTCTCCAACACACCCTGCTGTGGGTGGACTTGCTGGCTGGCAGGCACCCTGTTGCAGGTGGGCTTCATGGCTCGCACTCTGCTGTGGGTGGACTTGCTGGCTGGCAGGCACCCTGTTGCGGATGGGCTTCATGGCTCGCACTCTGCTGTGGGTGGACTTGCTGGCTGGCAGGCACCCTGTTGCAGGTGGGCTTCATGGCTCGCACTCTGCTGTGGGTGGACTTGCTGGCTGGCAGGCACCCTGTTGCAGGTGGGCTTCATGGCTCGCTGGCTGGCAGGCACCCTGTTGCAGGTGGGCTTCATGGCTCGCACTCTGCTGTGGGTGGCTCCTCTGTACAGTGCAGTTTTTTTTTTCATCTGTATCTTCTGAGGATGATATCAATGTCTTTACAGATGAATTGTCCTCTCCGTATCTCTCATGAATATATGGGTATAGCAGTACAATCCACGTATTATGTCACATCAAGAACTATTGTCCAAATATGACCAATCTTCATCATGTCCATCCACCCTTGGGCTTTCTGGCTTGCAGCCTGCTGTGGCTGGCTGGCTTGCCTCCCTGCTGTGGGTGGGCTTGCTGGCTGGCCTCCCTGCTGTGGGTGGGCTTTCTGGCTTGCAGCCTGCTGTGGCTGGCTGGCTGGCCTCCCTGCTGTGGGTGGGCTTGCTGGCTGGCCTCCCTGCTGTGGGTGGGCTTGCTGGCTGGCCTCCCTGCGTTGGGTGGGCTTTCTGGCTGGCACCCTGCTGTGAATGGGCTTTCTGTCTGGCACCCTGCTGTGGGTGGGCTTGCTGACTGACACCTTGCTGTGGGTGGATGGCTGGCTGACACCTTGCTGTGGTTGGCTGGCTGGCACCCTGATGTGGGTGGGCTTGCTGGCTGGCACCCTGATGTTGGTGGGCTTGCTGGCCGGCACCCTGATGTTGGTGGGCTTGCTGGCCGGCACCCTGATGTTGGTGGGCTTGCTGGCCGGCACCCTGATGTTGGTGGGCTTGCTGACTGGCACCCTGATGTTGATGGGCTTGCTGACTGGCACCCTGATGTTGGTGGGCTTGCTGACTGGCACCCTGATGTTGGTGGGCTTGCTTACTGGCACCCTGATGTTGGTGGGCTTGCTGACTGGCACCCTGATGTTGGTGGGCTTGCTGACTGGCACCCTGATGTTGGTGGGCTTGCTGGCTGGCACCCTGATGTTGGTGGGCTTGCTGGCTGGCACCCTGATGTTAGTGGGCTTGCTGACTGGCACCCTGATGTTGATGGGCTTGCTGACTGGCACCCTGATGTTGGTGGGCTTGCTGACTGGCACCCTGATGTTGGTGGGCTTGCTTACTGGCACCCTGATGTTGGTGGGCTTGCTGACTGGCACCCTGATGTTGGTGGGCTTGCTGACTGGCACCCTGATGTTGGTGGGCTTGCTGACTGGCACCCTGATGTTAGTGGGCTTGCTGACTGGCACCCTGATGTTGATGGGCTTGCTGACTGGCACCCTGATGTTGGTGGGCTTGCTGACTGGCACCCTGATGTTGGTGGGCTTGCTTACTGGCACCCTGATGTTGGTGGGCTTGCTGACTGGCACCCTGATGTTGGTGGGCTTGCTGACTGGCACCCTGATGTTGGTGGGCTTGCTGACTGGCACCCTGATGTTGGTGGGCTTGCTGGCTGGCACCCAGATGTTGATGGGCTTGCTGGCTGGCACCCAGATGTTGGTGGGCTTGCTGACTGGCACCCTGATGTTGGTGGGCTTGCTGGCTGGTACCCTGATGTTGCTGGGCTTGCTGGCTGGCACACTGATGGAACACACTCTCCACTAAACACTACACTACACTACACTACACTACACACTAAACACACCACACATTAAAAACTAAACACACCACACATTACACACTAAACACACGACACACGACACACACCACACACTACACACACACCACACTACACACTATAGGTTGATCATGTCGATGTTAGGGAATCCAGGCAAGAATACTTTCTTTCCTGGAATTTCCAATGCCTTGCCATCTATCGCTGACGGAGGAAGTCGAGAAGATGTTTCCATGTCCATGTTGGTGGGCTGTAAAATGAAAAACAAATATGAGATTCTGTATTCATAGATTTCTGACCTGAGTAAATATCAGGATATTGCTTAAAGCCCAATTCCTGAAACAAGTATAAATTACCCTTGCAGTATTTGTGTGTGTGTGTGTGTGTGTGGGGGGGGGGGGGGGGGGGATTTTGTGCCTAGGGGTAGAGGAATAAGGTATACTAATGTATTCCTTTCTTTGGACAGCCTTCATCTATGCAACCCATCCCTCACAGACCTTCTCTAAAGCTTTCCCAGCCACGGTCACATTCTTACCCCCACATACAATGTAAGACTGATAGGCCTGTATTGTACATGATGATGCAGAGAGGTTAGGGCTAGGTCCCTCTTTCTCTGCCCCTAGAGTTTACAAGCAATAAAACATTAGAGTGTGGGGTGGGGGTGGTGGTTGCCTATTGCGCAATCTATTTATTTTTTGAGTTGGGCTTTAACATTGACTAACTTCTTTAATACAACCTAGAACCTTCTTCCTCTTTCCATGCAGTGGAGGAGCAGATAGGATACAAATCTAGATGCAAACTACATGTCTGGTCCCATGCCTTCCACCACATCATGATGGTGAAAGTCACATGTCCTAGACACCCCAGACATTGTATTATGAACCATTGCACCTTCTCACTTCAACTATCACTCCCAGCTGTGCACCAATGGGGTTTATTTACTAAAACTGGAGAGTGCAAAACCTGGTGCAGCTCTGCATGGTAACCAATCAGCTGACATGTTTTTGTCAAAGCTTTATTGAACAAGCAGAAAGTTAGAAGCTGATTGGCTACCATTCACAGCTGCATCAGATTTATCACTCTCCAGTTTTAGTAAATCATCCCCATTGTGTCTGATGCCTAGAAAGTTACATTCTTATTTACTTCCGTAGAAAATGAAATATTGACTGATTAACTGTGAGGTTTTCCTGCAGGCTGGGATATGTCTGTACCCCCTATATTAGCTGTAAGGACACAGCAATGCTCCTTACAGTGTGTAACAATCTTCTTTTTGAATCCTCATCCTATAAAGATTTGTGTACTTACCGGACCTACAGAGAAAGGGGGCCGTCCTTTCCCTTGTTCCATCGACTTCCAATTGATGAACCTCATGAATGGATGCCGTCTTATGTCGCTGCCAACTCCAAGCCTCTTCTCCGGACATTTGCATAGCAGCTATAAAAGAGAAATTAAGAGTTATTTTGAGTTCATTTTGCACTTTTTAGAAAAGAAAAAAAAAACTTTGACTACAGTGCGTCTCCTCCTGGGCGGTCCTTTCACCCATTGGAGGATCATAGCATGTGAAGGCACATATATAGCCAAGTACAGGTGCTGGATGTCTACTGACATGGATGGAATTCATATTATATTCCAGCACAACAAATCAGTGTTGTGCTGGAATGTTATGTTATGATGTGCCGCCATTAGATCGCTTCTAACTCCCTGAGATCTTTAGATTGGTGGTGACACTTTAAGGAGAATTACAGCCACAAGAAAAGGGAGGAGATTGGATATTTTTAAAGATCTTTTTTTCTTCTCATTAACATCATTTATCAGCACCGGGCGATAAAAGCAGTTTAATGAATGGAGTTGGAATGGGTTAGAACCCCTCTGTTAGGTTGTGGTTGCTTTCTGTGTCCCCCCTTTGTGAGATTTCCATGTCCTCAGGACATGATATGAAACAAAATGTCTACAACAGGGACACAATGACGGCAGGTGATCTAATCCTCCCCACTATGTTCAAAACAATAATAAATGGGGAGGAGTTCTGCTTTAATAACCTCATACAATGTGCACATCAGCGATTGACCCCATGTGACATCATCGTCTGAGCCCTAAGCCCCAGGATGAAGTATTCCCATTGGATCTACACCATGGAATGAAGAAGCCAAACTACCCAACAATCCAGCTGACAACCAGAATTGGCAACACCCCTACATTATACCGCTAAAGCAGCAGCAGTAGGCCTAGAAACCTTCCCTGTGCTTCTTCAGAATTAGAAAATGTCTTGTACTTACTCCTCCTAGGAAGTGCTTCAGATGTTGGTCCATGTCCGGGGGGTAAACAGGATCTTCGTAATTCACGGCCCTCCTGTATACCTGAGTGGTATCGTCACGGAATGGTACAGTTCCTGTGGCCATCTTGTATATGACAACCCCCATGGAAAACCAGTCGGGTGCAAACTGGTAGAAGTCGCCATTGATAACCTGGTAATCAGAGAAGAGAAATCAGTTACTTAGTTCCTACAAACTTAGCATCCTTTTATAGGAGAAATAATAATATATATTCATTGAACGTGTATTCTAAGGGAGGCATTTACAAAGCATCAGTATGTCCTTATTGTGGCAATAGCGCTACTTTAATAAAAATGACATTTATAAAGCACAGCGGTGGAATTGGGACTTTGAGTGCTATTACAGGGAATGGGTGTAAACATAAAAAAAAAAAAAACGAGCGAGAGCCTAGTCATGTGATTCACCCTAATCAAATCAGAGTTCTCTTAGTGATATCTGCTCTCCAGTAGAAATCATTGCAACATTAACCTTGATGTAGCTTTTTAAAATTTGATATGTTTACTATTTCATATGTCCATTATTATAGATATTGTAGCTAGACTCGCTTTAAGCAAGAGGAATAGCAAAGAACAACCACTGTGCCCAACAGCTAACCAGGAGGCAGAGGCGGCATACGCAATGGCTGCCCCCATGGACATATATTAACCACTTCAGCCTGGACTAATTGGCTGGCCAAAGACCAGAGCAATTTTTGTGATTCAGCACTGCGTTGTTTTAACTGACAATTGCCTGGTCATGCTATGTGGCTCCCAAACAAAATTTACGTCTTTTTTCCCCCCCCCCACAAATGGAGCTTTCTTTTGGTGGTATTTGATCACCTCTGTGGTTTTATTTTTTGCATTAAAAACAAAAAAAGAGCAACAATTTTGAAAAAAAGCAATATTTTTTACTTTTTGCTATAATAAATATCCCCCAAAAGAATATAAAAACTAATTTTTTTCCTCAGTTTAGGCTATATATTCTTCTACATGTTTTTGGTATAAAAATAAAATCACAATAAGCGTTTGATTGGTTAACCACTAGGGGGCTAGGAAGGGGGTTAAGTGTGTCCTAGGGATGTGTTCTAACTGTTAGGGGGTGTGGCTATGAGTGGCACATCACTGATCGCTGCTCCCTATAGCAGATGAACAGTGACAGGTCACTAGGAAGAACGGGGAGAAGTTGTGTTTACACTGACATCTCCCCGTTCTTCAGCTCCGTGACACGATCGCGGGACACCGTCAGACATCGAATTTGCGTGTCCCATGGGCATGATCTTGGAGCTTGCACGCGACCACACAACAGCAAATTTAAAGGGACGTACCTCTACGCCCATTTGCCTATCCGTGCCATTGTGTTGACGTATATGTTCGTGCGGCGGTCAGCAAGTGGTTAACATATTTTTTTAAAATAATTTTAAGAGCTTAACCACTTGTGGACCGCCTAACGGGGATGTACGTCCTTTTTTTGAAGAGGGATATCTCGGTAACGGCAGCAGCTGCTGCCACAACCGAGATATCCATCTCTTCAGGCGGCGGTCGGCTGTACGATAATGGTGGTCTCCGCGGCTGATTCGCCGTAAGATCACCGCTATCGGCGGCGGAAGAGGTGCCACCCCCCTCCCGCCGCCCTCCCGCACCTTCCGCCACTTACTGGAGCCGTCGGTAGCGGCGGAGGCGATCGGGTCCTCTTCCTAGCTGGGCATAGAGACAAGTGAGGCTAAGATGGCCCCCACTCGTCTCTATACCATAGGAGGGCGGAAGCGACGTCAAAACGTCACTTCCGCCCATACCTCTTAAAGGTATATATTTTTTTAAATGTCAGATTTTCTTTCTTTTTTTTTTTTTTAGCCCAAATATGAGATCTGAGGAGTTTTTGACCCCAGATCTCATATTTAAGAGGACCTGTCATGCTTTTTTCTATTACAAGGGATGTTTACATTCCTTGTAATAGGAATAAAAGTGATCCATTTTTTTTTTTTTTTAAAACAGTGTAAAAATAAATAAAATCAATTAAAATAAATAAGAAATTTTTTTTTTTTTAAAAAACACCCCGTCACGACGAGCTTGCGCACAGAAGCGGGCGCATACGTGAGTAGCGCCCGCATATGAAAACGGTGTTCAAAACCATACATGTGAGGTATCGCCGCGATCGGTAGAGCGAGAGCAATAATTCTAGCCCTAGACCTCCTCTGTAACGCAAAAAATGCAACCTGTAGAATTTTTTAAATGTCGCTTATGGAGATTTTTAAGGCTAAAAGTTTGACGCCATTCCACGAGCGGGCGCAATTTTGAAGCGTGACATGTTGGGTATCAATTTACTTGGCATACCATTATCTTTCACAATATAAAAAAAAATTGGGCTAATTTTACTGTTGTCTTATTTTTTTTTTATTCAAAAAAGTGCATTTTTAAAAAAAAAAGTGCGCTTGTAAGACCGCTGCGCAAATACGGTGTAAAAAAAAGTATTTCAATGACCGCCATTTTATTCTCTAGGGTGTTAGAAAAAAAACAATATAAAATGTTTGGGAGTTCTAAGTAATTTTCTAGCAAAAAAAACAGTTTTAAACATGAAAACACCAAGTCTGAAAAAGAGGCCTGGTCCTTAAGTGGTTAATGATTACCAATCAGGTGTTTTACATTGCAGGGTTCTGTATGCAATCTAAAATGTTTATATTACAAGTATCAGAGGGATAGTGATTGGATTGTGATATGCTGAATAGATGAGGTCTAGTGTTGGGTAAAAAGAGCGTGACTTACTTCTGGCGCTATGTATCCAATCGTTCCGGCTACGCCCGTCACCTTCCTATTACCAAACAGATCCATTTCTGCCAATCCATAGTCTGCAATACGGACGTGACCTTCATTGTCCATTAAGATGTTGCTTAACTTGAGGTCTCTATGAACTATGCCACGTCCGTGGAGGAACTCAAGTCCGCAGGCTATTTCCGCCGCAATGAATCTATAAAAGAGAAAAATGAATTAGATTTTACAGTGATTAGACTTAAGTATAAACATTATCCATGGGCAGGGGGAGGGAGTACCTGGCTCTATCCCATTACCGGTCCCAACTTTGAGCTTGTTTAGGTTACCGTACGGTTGGAGTTCTGGGCATGGCACCTGCTCACCATTTCTGGTTTTTCTGGAGTCTCCTGGGAGAACCCATTGGTAGGATCCAGGCTGTAAACATGCTTGTCACAGCAATAGGCATGTGACTGGTACTATAAGACCCCAAGTCTCTCCTCTGCCCTTAACAGCATTCACAACACCGAGATCTGAGTTTTTGAATGATTTTGATTTCTTAAAAATGTCAGGTCTCAATGTCATCACATCCGTGGTACCATAGCGGAGAGCCGATCGATCACGATCACAGCTTTGTTCAGCTGTCTGACCAGCCAGTAGACGTGCCGGCTGGTCGCCTGGGTCTCCCGGTAGGATGAGAGAGCCTGAGAAATCTGTGGTAGGTGCCGGGAGTGGAGGAAGTCCCCTCCTGCTGCATGTAAAACCAATCCAGCTGTTAGTTAGACCGCCACCTCTAAAAAGCAGTACCAGGGTTATGAGGTACCAGTACATCATTGGTCCAGAAGTGTTAACCCCTTCGTGCTGGTGGTATGCATATATGTGGCCTCTAGGTGGGTGGGAATTAACACTGAGAGGCCGCATGTATGGGTGCCAGAATGTAAACAGAGCTGTCCTGAGGATGCACTCCTGGCACAGTTACTGCTGCCTAAAGGAAAGCTCCCGATATCTACATGCGATTGGGAGCTCTCTGATCATGTGACCACTGTGACAGCCAATCATGGCAGTGGTCACATGATCAGAAACCCAGCTCCATCTCCCGGCAAACCTCTTAGAGAACGTTACTAGGTGACTCTGGACTGTCTCCATCTCCTTCCCCACATGGTGCAATCACTGCCGCTTTGGAGAAACTGGGATTGCAGAATGCCATGTGTGTGAACAGTCTACTTGGAACACCAACCCTACTATGATAATATAGCGTATCTAAGCTTGGGAGAGGCGCGTGGTCCCCAATTTTTGGCGGGACGGAGTGACATTACTCTAAAGTATCTACGTCAGATCTGGGTGGACTGATGTAGCTACGCATTCTAATGGAGTCCAATGTAATTCTAAACTCCTAAAAGCCTGGATTGTAAAGCAACATATCTTATAAAGATTACTTTCTATTCTATTCTCATTGTGGTGATGAGACTTACCTTATGACGGAAATAGGAAGAGGGAAATGTTTATTGGTGAAATCAAACAGATCCCCTCCAGAGACGTATTCCATAGCGAAACAGGCAGAATGGCGGGTCTGAAAAGTGGTGTAAAGTTGGGTGAGGAATGGACACCCTGCCGCCATCTGCATGACCTTCTGCTCTGTTTCAATGGCGCTACGTTGATCTGAAGTCTTCACTACAGACTTGATGGCCATGATCTTCTTGGCTGCAGAATGAGTTGCCAGAAAGACCTGTCCGAATCCGCCTTCTCCGAGCAGGCGGTGCAATATGAAAGGTGACTGGCTGTCGCCGTGTGATGGTATTGATTGGACATTTCCTGCTGTGACAAGTTTGATGTTTCTAGTGTCACAGCTCGGGGGAGTGACAAGAGGCGGGACTTCTGCTGCTGCAATCCTCAGAGGCTTTCTAGCTGGTGCGGCATTTCTCATGATCTTTCTAATCGCTGAAATATTTCTCATGCCCTCTCTAGTGTCACAGCCGGGGGGAGTAACAAGAGGCGAGACTTCAGCGGCGACGGCAATTTTCATGGGCTTTCTAGCTGGCGCGGCATTTTTCATGATCTTCCTAATGGCTGCAATATTTCCCCTGATGTTATTAGGGACACAGCTCTGGGGAGTCCTCACAGATGATATGGCGTGGACTACATCCCTATCATGATCCAGAAAGCCATTAAATGGCTCAGGTCTTATCTCTGCAATCATGCTTTCCATTATAAATGGTCTCATTTCACTGGTTAAAAACACAGTGAAAATCATACGCTAGAAGAAGAAATCTCTTAGGAGCTCAGAATAGGTCTTCACACCAAGAGAAGTCAGACTCTTCTGAGCTCCACAGGTGTGAGACTGCTTTTTATAGCGGCACTGCCAATGACATCCTAGAGCTGGTCACACTGACCAATCACGTCGCAGTGCTTGTCACGCCGGCCAATCAAATCACAGTGCTGGTCACCGTGACTCCTCCCCTAAGTTGGCAAAAAGCCAGCCAGTACAGTCACATGACCTCAGCCAGTACATTTCTGGATTTCAACTGTCAACTGTCAACTGTCAGATTTCAAATTTTCTCTATTCTGTGGGGGAGGGGAGGATGAGATGACTGCTGAGATTTACATTTCTGCAATAAACAAGTTTATTTCTGTTTTACTTCCCATAAATAGATAGATAGATAAATGTAAAATTCAGATGTGTGGCAAATAACAAGAACGACCCCATCCATGAAATGTGATGTCCTCATATTGACAAATTTCACAAAGATAACACACCAGGATAAGGATCCTTCTCCCCCTGTCAACTCCAGAAGGTTTTAACCCTTTCATGACCAGAACTTTTTTGCTATTTAGCACTGTTCTACTTCAATTGGCAATTACATCATTATGCAACACTGTATACAAATGAAATTTACACATTTTTTTACCCACAAATAGAGCTTTCTTTTGGTAGTATTTGATCTCCACTGGGAATTTTTATTATGTAAATAAACAGAAAATTCAAATGTAAAAAAGACCAAAATTTCCAGTTATAAAATATATCCAATAAAATAGTTAAAAAAAATCTTCATAAATTTAGACCAAAATGCATTCTGCGACTTGACTTTGATTAAAAAAAAAGTATAAATTGTTTTCTTATAGTGTTTACAATATTTTCTTTAAAAAGTAAATAAATGAAAAAAATCCAAAAATGAAAAAAAAAAAAATATTTTCAGTTTTTAAATATATCGAATAAAATAATTAAAAAAATCGAATTTCTACATAAATTTAGGGCAAAACGTATTCTGGTACATGTCTTTGGTTAAAAAATTTTTTTTTATATATTAATTGGTTTCTTTGTTATCTACAATCTTTTTGGTAATAAAAAAACATAAATAAAAATGACTGAAAAAACACAAAATTTAAAAAAAGGAATATTTTTTATTTTTAGTTAGGAAACATATCTAATAAAATAGTTTAAAAAAAATCTTCATAAAATTTTAACCAAAATGTATTCTGCTACATGTCTTTGATTTAAAAAAAGTATATATTTTTTTTCTTACTTATAGCGTTTGAAATCTTTTTGTTAAAAAAATAAAATAAATTAAAAAGACCAAAAATGTTATAAAACGTATCCAATAAAATAATTTAAAAAAAATCTAATTTCTATATAAATCTAGGCCAAAATGTATTCTGGTAGATAGTAAAAAAATAATAGCAATAACAAAAACATATTGCTTCATTCATTTAGGCCAATATGTATTCTGTTTATATATTTTTGGTTAAAAAAAAATTGGAAAAAAGAAAAAAAAAATTGGGAAAAACATTATTTATTTTTAATGAAAACACCGAAAATTTTTAAAAAAGGAATCGTTTTTATTTTCAGTTATAAAACATATCCAATAAAATAATTAAAATAATCAAATGTTTTCACAAGTTTAGGTCAATATGTATTCTGCTACATTTTTTTGGTAAAAAAAATAATCCCAATAAGCGTGTATTAAATGATAATTAAAACAATTTAATTTCTTCAAATTAATTTTAGGCCAGAATGTATTCTGCTACATGTCTTTGGAAAATAAAAAAAAGGTATATTAACTGGTTTCTTAGTTATAACCTCTGCAATCTATGGTGTATACAGTACTCTATATATTTGAAAATTGATCAGTACTGACAGCCTGTTCTATTTTTTGAGGCCCCTAACCACTTGACCTCCGAAAGATTTAACCCCCCTAATCACCAGGCCATTTTTGCGATAACTGACAATTGGTTGTGCGGCGCTGTACTCAAATAAAATTGATGTCTCCCCCTTCCCCACAAATCGCGCTTTCTTTTGGTGGCATTTGATCACATCCACTGATTTTATTTTTTGGGTTATAATCATAAAAACAACTACAATTTTTGGTCACAATAGACAATTAGATTTACATAATATACAAGTCACATTGCACAATATACAAAACAGTATTTTTTTTTACTTTCTACTATAAATCATATCCAATATATATATATATTTGGTAAAAAAAAAATTAAAAAAGACAAACAATTTGAAAAACTATTTTTTTAATGAAAAAACACCAAAAATTTAAAAAAATGAATATTTTTTATTTTGGCTTAATAAACATATCCAATAAAATTATGTAAAAAATCGAATTTCTTCATCAATTTAGGCCAATATGTATTCATATTTTTGTTTAATAAAAAATCCCAATAAGGGTATATTGATTGGTTTGCGAAAAAGTTATAGCTTCTACAAACTATGGGATATTTATATTAATTAATTTTATAGTAGTAATGGCAGCGATCTGCGACTTCTAACGGCACTGCGATGTTGCAGTGAAAATTTGGGACATCTAACTGGCACTATTTGGGGACTAGTGAGACTAATACAGTGATCAGTGCTAGAAAATATGCACTGTCACTGTACTAATGACACTGACTTAGAAGGGGTTAAACATCAGGGGTGAGCAAAGGGTTAAATGTGTGCCTGACCAGAGTTTTACTACTGTGGGGGAGGTGCTTGTACTAGGGGAAGGCATGGATCGGGGCCTCTGCTTAGCAGAGACACAGGCTCCATGTCTTCTCTACTGACAGACCGCCGTTCTGCCTGTGTACAGAATCATCACAGCAGGAGTGGGCCGGCGGCGGTGCCCACGCACTCCAGATCCGGAAGTACACGATCACGTATTGAGTATGTGATGTTGTGCAGCAGAACTGCCTTGCCGCCATATATACACAGTGTATGGTTGGCAAGTAATTAAAATGCCAGGACAGTCCAAATATCCCCCAAATAACCCATTTTTCGAAAGTAGACAGTCTGAGATAAGAGGACAAAAAATGTATTATGTATATATTTTTTTAACACACTTTTTGACCAGAGCAAAATAATGTGCCATATTAAGATTGTACTACTCTGGAGAAGTGATCATTATTATTATTATTATTATTATTTTTTATTTTTTTTTACACATTATGTTTGCATATAGCAATGAATTTTATTACTTTAAGCAAGAATTTTACTGAATGAAAGAATGAAATTGATTCATTTAGTTTATTTTGTTGTGATTGGACCCAGTCTGTACCATGTGACCAATGTCAGCTAACAGCACAATTGTACACAATGTATGGCTTGAAAGGAAGCCATCCATCAACTGTCATGTGACCTGCTGTGATCGTCTCTCCTCTACTCACGTCTATCATACATGAGTGAGGAAAAGCCGATCAACAGCTCTTCCTGTTTACATTGTGATCAGCCGTGATTGGACATGGCTGATCACATGGTAAAGAGCCTCCGCTGGAGGCTCTTTACTGAGATCGGTGTAGCGGTGTGTCTGGCTGACACACCGCACCATCGATCACGTTGGTGCGCACAGTGGCTGTTATCCTGCTGGACATCATCTGACGCCCAGTCAGGATAACGCAACCACCGCCCGGCCGTCGTTTTGCTATAGGCCGGGCGGGAAGTGGTTAAAGTGGAACTAAACCCTTCTCTCCTTTACAGCCAGGGGAGCTGCCATCTCAGCCTCTGTTTGATCTGCAGCAGCCATGGTGCTGCACATGTGATCAGTTATGTCACCAGTCATTTCATGGCTTAACATTTCAGCTGAGAGCACAAGCAACTGTGTCAGTTAGCATATTTGGCAGGCTTTGAATGTAACTGTTGCTAATCCATTAAATTGATGTTTTTAGTCCACTTTAAGCAAATCCTTGTGTGTGAATCTTTTGCCGAGATTCTTACCTGTAGATCCTACCAGTAACAGCACTTCCTGATGGGGACTTACAATGCTAAGACACTGCTTTGCAATTAGCAGCAGCGTTGTCTTGCTGTGTGCACTCTGCCATTGGGCTGTCATCTCTCGGTCAGCTGCCATCCCCGCATATCGATGTATTAACAATCTTGCGTTCTTTTTATTTTTTGCCGGCAGGAATTTCGCACATGACTGCGAGATGTCTTTGGGAGGAAGCTGGACGATATTTTCCACAAACAAAGCTCACCCTGATGAAATTCATCTATATCTGACAATATGAGTAAGTGAGGGGACATAAGGAAAAATTCTTCTTTTTCTTCTTCTTTCTTCTTTTCCTTCCCTCCTTTCCTCTTTTTCTTCTTTGTTCTTTTCCTTCCTTTCGTCTTTATCTTCCTTCCTTTCTACTTTTTCTTCTTCTTAATTAATTTCCTTCCTTCCTTTCTTTTTCTTCTTCTTTCCCTTCTTTCCTTTCTTTCTTCTTTTCCTTCCTTCCTTCATTTCTTCTTCTTTTTTTCTTCTTCTTTCTTCTTTTCCTTCCTTCCTCTTTCTTCTTCTTTTTTCTTTTTTCTTCCTTCAATCCTTCCTTTCTTCTTCCTCCTCCTCCGCCTCTGGTAATTTGTATTGAATAGGGGATGGTGATGTGTTTTCAGTGAGTCTCATCTTCAGCTATTATAATATTTACCTAAAGATAGTTCCTGATAGGACACTTCTGATCCATATTTGCCTGGTTCTATTTCAAATTCAGCTTTGTTATGCCGCGTACACACGATCGAACTGTATGACGTACTTAGTCCGTTGAAACACATTTCAACGGACAATCCGCTCGTGTGTGGGCTTCAGCTGACTTTTTCAGCGTGCAGTCCGGAGTACTAAGAATTTCGGTTTGCACAACAATCTTTCCGTCGTACTTTGGTTTCAGCGGACAATACGGTCGTCAGTATGCTGGTCCGACGGACTAAGAATGGCGCATGCCCAGAAAGGATTTACAGGGCGGAAGCGCTCTGTCTTGTAAAACTAGTGTTCGTATTGAAGCTAGCATATTCATCATGCTGCTAATTTTGTGTTTTTTTAATATAGCACATTCTTTTCTTCTTCATAATGCAAGAAAAGTGAAGTTGCTTTGCTGCTTATATTCACACAGAGTTATCACAAATGTCTTTATTCATCCTCATCCTATGATTAATATTCCAATTCGAGAATAAATAAAAAAAAAAAATAACGGACGAATTAAGCTGAAGTCTGAAAAGCGCGAATCGTCTCTAACCAAACTTCCACTAACGCAAAGTCAGCAGAAGGAGCACAAAGGGTGCTTTGCTGTGTCTTGGACTTCCTATTTCTAGTCCCGTCGTACGTGCTGTACGTCATCGCGCAAGCTTTCGTCGGACTGTTTGTGTATCCGTGTGTGGTCAAGTCCTTTCAGTGGAAAGTACGTCGGATTGTCCGTCGGATTGTATGACGGACTAAGTCGTCATACAGTTCGATCGTGTGTACGTAGCATAAGAGCTCCTTCTAGTGGCTGTTTTTTTTTTTCAAGCTGGGTAAAAGGTTCAAGTGCACCTGCCAGTAACTTTCCATGTTTCCATGAATACATTTCTGACCTTTCATAATATACAGGAACAGTATAATTTTTCAGAAAAGTGTCACCCCATCTACCAACGAACGTTCATAAACGGTGCTGTATACAAGGGGTTAAAGCAAGCAGCAGCCATAAGCTTGCTATTTGTAGAGCCAGCGAAGGGCTTTTTACATGAAAGTGATCCCATTTATGATCACTTCTATAGGGCTCTGAATGGTACACCTTCCCACTGCCACCACTTGCGGTGCTTCTCAGGCCCTCCCATTCCTCTGGGATGATCAAGACTGCAGGAAATGGCTTTTCATATTTGTTCCCTGATCCCCTTTAAGATTAATGAATCCAGAAGAGATGTGTATTACCCAATTTCTGGGTTTACAGCTGCAACTCCTTGGTTACTGGAGCCGAGGATGCAGCTAATCAAGCATGACCTGTGCTTGATTAGCTGTAATGAAGGACAGGGGGAAAATTTGTAGTTTAAAAGCCCCCTATGTTATTCCATTGAGCAGGTGACCGGTTCTCTTCATGGAGACATTGGGGGTCTAGCCCCCCCCCCCCCAATGTCTCTATAAAAATGACCTATCACCTACCCAATGCAATAACATAGGGGGCTTGTTAGCCTATTAGACTATCAATTTCCCCACTATCCTCCATTACAGCTAATATATTACCCATTACATATAGGGGGTTATTTGCCTATTTGCCCCTTGTTATAGCAATAAAGTTAAGTAAAGAAAAAAGTGTAAAAAATATATTAAATACAATAAATAAATATTTATGTTTGTTTAAATAAATTAAATATTTTCCAGCGTATGAGATAACCTTTTACACTTAAAAAAACTGGCCAAAAATCGGGGGTTGTATTATTATACGCCGGATCAGCCCCTTCTGAGGGTTCGGTAATACTGTATGTAGCTTCGGCTACATACAGTATATACCGCTGAGACAATCCCGGTGAGCAATGTATTCATATGAATACAGAGCCTGCTCGGATTGGAGTAACAACCTCTGCCAGTCGGATTGGCATTGAGAGTCAGAGAGGCGCGGGCTGATGATGATACAGCCTCTGCCAATCCAAGCAGGCTTTGTATTCATTAATAGAATACATCGCTCACTGTGATTGGCTCCAGCAGGAAATAGGATATGGCGCCAGCTCTTCTGCTAGGACGAAATATCAAGCGTCGGAAGCCTCGGAAGGGGGTCGTCTTATACGATAAGTACAAGAAAAAAATGCTAAACAACTGTAAGATTAGGGGGCTGTCTTATATGCCCGCTCGTCTTATACACCGGCATATATGTAAGTAGAGAAAAAAGTATAAAAAAAGATATTATGTAAAATAATTCATTTTTGTTTTTTACCCCCAATATTTCCATAAAGATCACCTTTCACCTGCCCGATGCTATCACAAAATGCGATGATGTCATAAGTCTGCTGCAAGCAGGAGGGAGCGGTCTCCTCTCTGACAGTGATCAGTCTGTGCATTGTAACTTTGTAGCAAGTAGGGGCTGATCTGTGCCCGACATATGTGCACACCAAAGAAGTAGATGGTTGGCTTCTTTATCCTGTTTATCTTGTTCTTTTGTGTCTCTTTGCAGCAATTGCCTTACTTACTGTCGGACATATCGCCCACCTAGCCGGCCGGATGATCTGGTAAAGTCTGACTTTTTCACGGCCTGGAGATAGTCATGCTGAGTTTCCATGGGATGACTGCCAAGGCCACAGAAATAACGGTGAGCAGGAGCCTGATGTGTCCTTCTAATAGGAAGAATATTGAATCCTGTGAACAGAGCTGGAATTCTTTCCTGTTTCAGACCCGCCAATGGGAGGGGGAGGGGTGGCCACACACTGAGAATATTTAATTTCTTCATGTCTGTATATTGATACCTTGCTCTAAGCCAGTGATGGCGAACCTATGACACGCGTGTCAGTGCTGACACGCGTTGCCATTTGGGGTGACACGCACAGGATTTCATGCGATTCATCCTCGGCTCCTGCACGGCCGCCGAGGATGAAAGAATCTGTGCTGGAGGAACGCGGGGGGGCGGGACGTGTGATCTCCCCCGCCCACACTCACTTACTGTATCGCCGCCGCCCCTTTCTGAGCGCTGGGGCTGCTGGTAAGGCGTGCGTGCCGTGCGCACACACGTCATCAGCGCGGCGAGGGAGGACCCGCAGGAGAGGAGCGCGGGAACAGTGCGCGCCTCTCTCCAGTCAGGCCAGCACAGAGAGTCTACTCCTGGGACTGTCAGTTACGACCGCACCACAGCAGGGAACAGCGGAGTGCCAACGGGAACTGTGAGCGTCATTAGCAGCAACTATTGGGGTGCCATGGACTTGCCCACAATAACTGAGATAAGTGAGGGGGAGGTTGTGTTAGCTTGTTAGGCTAGTTAACCCCTAATTGGTTATCTATAATTCTATCTGCTGTCACTGGCCCACTGATGGAGCACCCAAAAAATAAAAAACAAAGGTTAAGTAAAGGGAGTGGTAGTAGCAGTGGCCGACCCTTTCAAGAGACATGGAGCGAGATGTATGGCATTATAGAAAAAAATGGCAGATCATTTTGCGTTCTATGTACTGAAACGGTAGTAAGCAGAACGTGGAATATAAATAGACATTTTGAAACTAATCATTCCCAGCTCTTGGAAAAAAGTGAGGATGATAGGAGGGAATACATTTCCAGGAAGCTACACCTTTATAAGAGCCAATCTAACTCCATCCTTAAATTTATAAAAGGCTCTACAAATTTAAACTCTGCAAGTTTGAGCATTGCTCACTCCATAGCTCAGCATGCAAAAGCGCTTAATGAGGGAGAATTTATTAAAGAAACTCTCCTAAGATGTGCGCCAGTTCTATTTCACGATATGCAGAATAAAGATGCAATTATTAAGAGAATATCTGAGTTACCACTCAGTAGAAATATCATAAAAGACCGAATAATGAGACTGAACACAAACGTACAACAGCAATTAAAGAGAGACATAAGGAATTGTAAATATTTTTCCATCTCTCTTGATGAAACTACTGATGTCACATCGCATGCTCAGTTGGCCATTATTGGTCGATATTCTGATGGTCACACAATGAGAGAAGAGTTGATAAAGTTAGTATCAGTGCCAACAAGTACATCAGGAAGCGAAATATGTAAGGTTGTTATGCAAACATTCTGCGACCTAAGCATTGATATATCTAAAGTTGTGTCAGTGACGACAGATGGTGCCCCAAACATGGTGGGGAAAAACGTTGGATTTGTGAAATTGTTTACAGAAGCTATTGGACATGCGATTGTGCCTTTTCATTGTATTATCCATCAGGAGGCTTTATGTGCCAAGGCAGGATTCACTGACTTAAATGACTTAATGTCAGTTCTAACAAAAATAGTTAATTTAATAGCTGCTCGCCCCCTTCACAAGCGAGAATTTTCAGCACTTTTACAGGAGGTTGATTCCACCTACAGTGGACTGCTGATGTACAATAATGTAAGATGGTTGAGCCGAGGAAAGGTTCTTGAGCGCTTTGTGGAGTGCTTTGAAGAAATTAAGGTATTTCTTGAAGAGAAGGATCTGGGAAACTTTCCTCAGCTCAATGATGATAAGTGGGTCAACACCCTGATGTTTTTTACAGATCTCTCTGTTCATGTTAATGAACTGAACTTAAAGTTACAAGGTTTTGGCAAAAGTATCGATGTTATGTTTGGATACATAAAAGCTTTTGAAAGTAAAGTAAAAATTTTCAAGCGGGATGTAGAAACTAAAACGTATAAGTATTTTCCTCGAGTACAAAAGCATTTTGAGAAGGCCAGTGCAGCTGTACGAAATGAAGTGGAACTCTTGCATATGAAGTACCAGCATGTTTTAGACTCGTTACTTGACCAGTTTACTGATAGATTTAGTCAATTTAGAAGCCTAGAACAGACCATGAAAATAATTAAGTATCCTGATGTAGTAGTCTACAATAGTTTGGAATTAAATGGTTTCCAATGGATGCAAATAGATGATTTGGAGATGCAGCTTGCAGAATTTCAAGACAGCATCTGGGCTCAGGTGTTTGTTGACTTGAGGTCAAAGCTTGAGAATCTGGAAAGGGGCCGCTTGGAGAATAAAGATGAGTGCCACTACGAACAGGAAATTTGGAGTGCCTGGAACAGACTACCAGACACTTTTAGCACCCTGACAAATATAGCAACAGCTTTACTCACAATTTTTCCTTCTACGTACTTTTGTGAGACCTTATTCTCAGCATTAAATAATATCAAAACCAACAAAAGAAACAGATTGACAGATGAGGTTAGTAGCGCTTTCTTGGGCCTGAAGTGTACAAAATACCAACCTTCAATTGAAGATTTAGCCAATGAAATTCAGCAACAAAAAAGTCACTAATAGGCAGGTTAGTTAAAGAATTCGCCCTCCCCCTCACTTATCTCAGTTCACGGCAGGGCTGTGGAGTCTGCTGCTTCCAGCTCCACGTCCTCATCAACATGCCGCTCCGGCCCGTCCCCGCTATGAATATTCATAATCATCGCCCTCGCGTCACTAGGAATATTCATAGCAGGGGCGGGCTGGAGCGGCATGTTGATGAGGACGTGGAGCTGGAAGCAGCCGACTCCACAGCCCTGGTTCACGGCACCCCAAACAAGTTCAATAATATCAAGGGCAACATACGAAATTGACTGATGAACAAAGAAGTTACTAAGCAGGTATGTTAAATAATTTGTTTTTGGTTTATTAAATACAATTATATATTGCAATTATACATTTTTGTAGTTTAAACTATAAATTGCGCAAAAATTATGTTTTTTTGTCGAAGTGACACACCACGCGAGTTATGCTCGATTTTTTTCCGATTTTTGACACACCACACCAAAAAGGTTGCCCATCACTGCTCTAAGCCCTGCTATTATCTAGAGGTAAGCCCCTCCCATTATTTAGCAGTCCAATGCCAGAGCCTACTGAGGGTACTACATTGGGCTGTAGAATGCTGGTGGAAAGACTTGATTTAAGAATGGGCGGTACTTGCCTCACAGCCAGGTAAGGGTGGACTCTGTTTGGGACCCTGATGTAAGTGGAGAATCTGATGGGGGCCTTGATGTATGGGGACTGATGGGGACCCTGGTTTAAGTAGGGAGACTGATGGGGACCCTGGTGTAAGTAGGGAGTCTGATGGGGACCCTGGTGTAATTAGGGAGACCGATGGGGACCCTGATGTAAGTAGGGAGACTGATGGGGACCCTGATGGGCAACCTAATGTAAGTGTGTTTGGGGGCATCTGATTGGGACCCTGATATAAGTAGAGAGTCTGATGGGGACCCTGATGTAAGTAAAGAGTCTGATGGGGGCCCTGATGTATGGGGACTGATGGGACCCTGGTTTAAGTAGGGAGACTGATGGGGACCCTGGTGTAAGTAGGGAGTCTGATGGGGCTCTGATGTAAGTAGGAAGTCTGATGGGGGCCCTGATGTAAGTTGGGGGGTCTGATGGGAACCCTAATGTAAGTAGGGAGTCTGATAGGGACCCTGGTGTAAGTAGGGAGACTGATGGGGACCCAGAAGTAAGTAGGGAGTCTGATGGGTACCCTGATGTAAGTAGTGAGACTGATGAGGGCCCTGATGTAAGTTGGGGGTCTGATGGGGACCGCTATGTGAGTAGGGAGACTGATGGGGACCTTGGTGTAAGTAGGGAGTCTGATGGGGTCTCTGATGTAAGTAGGGTGTCTGATGGGGGCTCTGATGTAAGTAGGGGGTCTGTTCGGGACCCTTATGTAATTAACGAGACTGATGGGAACCCTGGTGTAAGTAGGGGGACTGATAGGGACCCAGGTATAAGTAGGGAAGCTTTTTATACAATACAAATTCCAGAAAAAAGTACCAGGCTAAAGCCCATAATATAATGAAAGATTTAAGGAGATGTATGGAAGGAAGAGGAAAAAAGGAGGGGTCAGTATCAGGGGTTACATCCATCCGTACCCACATAACTGTGCCCATGGATATGTGTGTGCAATCACAATTCTATTAAACAGTGGATTTCCGGGCCCTCGTTGAGGCTATTTGGGGATAAGATGTTTTATTTATGGATCCAAAAGTTGTCACGTTTGCACAACGCCAAAAATTTTTCATTGGTAGTGAGGGACTTATCAGATATGCATTCGATGGCAAATACCTTCAAGGCACCTGTGTCCCCACCATGACATGAGGTGAACTGGCTTGGGACACTATGCTTGTCTGAAGGATCTTTGGTTAACCTACGGTGCTCAACGATTCTCTTACAAAGTGGGTGTATATTATGCCCCACATACAAGAGACCGCAAGAGCACAGTAACGCATAGATCACATAATCCGTAGAACACGTGATGAACTGTTTAATATTCTAAACATTGTTTGTCCCCCCATGAACGTGGTTTGTCCCCCCATGGTTTGTGAGGCATTCTCCCTTTACCATATAAAACGAATCAATCAGCGCTGAACACAACAAATAAGTGAAAAATTAAACAATTAATTAAAAAACATGCAGCTCGAATACTATAGGTCAAAATACCAAATCCCACATTACAGTACAGCGCATAAATAAATAATCTAAGTGAATGAAAAAGTGACACTCTATTAGTGCATCAAAACACAAAAGTCCATAGATTTAAAGAACAACAAGTAGAGATGTCAGAAAAAAGATCCGCTTGTGCAATGTGCCTCCAATCGACAAAGATAAGTGATGATGTGATTCCTTCACCAATAAGCAAGATGGACTCTCACCTCAAAATATGGACCCCTGATTTAACAGACAGGTCAGAAAACGCATGTTCCCATCATGGGTAACTCACAGCATTCAGTAGATATAGCGGTAGTGCTCAAAGATTGAATCCTTTTCAGTATCCTTAATTTAATATGATTCCATAAAAAACATAAAAAACAAAATCTAGTGCTCTCTGTTTCCACAAATTTATTTAAAACAGAAGTAAAAGAGATACACTCACATTCTGGTGCACTGATCTCCAGTGCTGAGTGCTGGGCATGAAAACAAATTTATCACAGCGTCCATGCATGGATCAGTATAGCAGCTTGCGGATGATGTCACGGCTTAGGTCACGTGGTCCGTACGCGTTGCGTCCCCGAAAGTAGGCGGGACTTCATCAGCATCCTCCCTTTACCACATCTAAGAATGACCATTATATTATCAAAGAAAAATCGAATATCTGCCTTTTTGGCCTTATTGGCCTCACTTAACTTGCTGGGCGCAATAATGTTCTTCAAAAGCACTTGGCCCTTCTAAAGGTGATACGGGGTGTGTCGGAAATGACAGGTGCCAATTTGGTGTCCATCTGTAAAATATGCCGTTGTTTCGAAAACACCCTCTCAATGGCATGGTAATCACTGTTGAATACTGTAGTGAAATGTGTGATGTTATGCTCATTAGTTTTGATATGGGGTCTTTTAAGTGAGCTATTAAGGAGTTTAGAATATGCCTCTTGTATTAACTCCTTAGGATAGCCTTTGTCTATAATTTTTTGTCTGAGAAGACAGCTCTGTTCTATATAGTCCTCCACCTTCGAACAATTCTTTCTTAGTCGATGGAACTGGCCAGAGGGGATATTGTCCTTCCAGGTGGGGTGGTGACAACTCATATAATGTAAATATGAGTTACCACCAACTTTGCAGAAATTCTTTGTAATAATTGCACCTCCCTCATCGGTCAACTCTAGATGCAGGAATATTGAAGTTATCGGACAAACCATGTTTCAAGGACTGTTAATGTTTGCAATATTAAACAGTTCATCACTTTTGAATTATGTGATCTTTGGGTTAAGGTGCTCTTTACCGTCACTTGTATGTGGGGTGCACTATACGCCCACTTAGTAAGAGAACCTGTGAGCACCATAGGTTCTTCAAAGATCGTTCAGACAAGCATAGTGTCCTACGCCACTTCACCTTGTGTCATGGCAGGGACACAGGTGCCTTCACTGTCTTTGCCATCAAATGCATACCTGATAAGTCTCTCACTGCCAGTTAAAGATTTTCGGTGTTGTGTAAACGTGAGACCTTTTGGATCCATAAATTAAACACCTTTTCCCCAAATGGCCTCAGCAAGGATGCGGAAATCCACAGTTTAATACACACACATACAGTCCCTTGAAAAAGTATTCATGCACCTGGAAATTTTCCACATTTTGTCATGTTACAACCAAAAACCTAAATATATTTTATTGGGGTTTTATGTGGTAGACCAACACAAATTGGCACATAATTGTGAAGTGGAAAGAAAATGATAAATGGTTTTCATTTTTTTTTTTTTACAAATAAATATGTGAAAGGCGTGGTGTGCATTTGTATTCAGCTCCCCTGAGTCTACTTAGTAGAGCCACCTTTCGCTGCAATTCTATCTGTAAGTCTTTTTGGAGGTGTCTCTACCAGCTTTGCACATGTAGAGAGAGACATTTTTGCCCATTCTTTTTTGCAAAATATCTCAAGCTCTGTCAGATTGGATGGGAAGCGTCTGTGAACAGCAATTTTCAATTCTTGCCACAGATTCTCAATTGGATTTAGGTCTGGACTTTGACTGGGCCATTCTAACACATGAATATGCTTTGATCTAAACCATTCCATTGTAGCCCTGGCCGTATATTTAGGGTTGTTGTCCCACTGGAAGGTGAACCTCCGCCCCAGTCTCAAGTCTTTTTTTTTTTATATTTATATAATCTTTATTTGTATATGCAGATTGCATGAAGAAAACACAGTTTGATAACAGGCATAGAAAAAGTATAAGAGGGGTAAACCGGCTCAAATAAGCAATGATCATCGTATACCCCATGAGGTCCGATTGATCATCCGACATGGAGGGTGCCAAAACATGGAGAGCAACATAACCAATACTGTAACATATGAACAATAGCAATAATATACTGCTCCAAACATATCTACATATCTTTAACCACTTTCAGACCGGACCATTTTGCTGGTCAATGACCAGAGGTCTTTTTACAATTTGGCACTGCGCTGCTTTAACTGGTAATTGCGCGGTCATGCAATGTTGTACCCAAACAAAATTTGCGTCCTTTTTTTCCCACAAATAGAGCTTTCTTTTAAAGGTATTTGACTGACTGCAAATTTTTTTTTTTTCCGATATAAACGTAAAAAGACCGCAAATTTTGAAAAAAAATGATATTTTCTACTTTTTGTTATTAGAAAAATCCAATAAACTCAATTTTAGTCATTTTTGTCTTTGGTAAAAAAAAGTCAATAACTGTATATTTATTGGTTTGCGCAAAAGTTGTCACATCTACAAACTAAGGTACGTTTTCTGGAATTTACGCAGCTTTTAGTTTATGACTGCCTATCTCATTTCTTGACGTGCTAAAATGGCAGGGCAGTACAAAACCCCCCCAAATGACCCCATTTTGGAAAGTAGACACCCTAAGGAAATTGATAAGAGGCATGTTGAGCCCATTGAATATTTTATTTTTTTGCCTCAAGCGATTGAATAATGACAAAAAAAATGTTTTATTTTTTTTTACACAAAGTTGTCACTAAATGATATATTGCTCACACATGCCATGGTTATATGTGGAATTGTACCCCAAAATACATTCTGCTGCTTCTCCTGAGTACGGGGATACCACATGTGGTCGACTTTTTGGAAGCCTAGCCTCGTACGGGGCCCGAAAACCAAGCACCGCCTTCAGGATTTCTAAGGGCATACATTTGTAATTTCACTCCTCACTACCTATCACAGTTTTGAAGGCCATAAAATGCCAAGATGGCACAAAACACCCACAAATGACCCCATTTTAGAAAGTAGACACCCCAAGCTATTTGCTGAGAGGCATGTTGAGTCCATGGAATATTTTATATTTTGCCACAAATTGCGGGAAAATTACAAACTTTTATTTATTTTTTATTTTTTTTCACAAAGTTGTCACTAAATGATATATTGCTCACACATGCTATGAGCATATGTGAAATGACACCCCAAAATAAATTCTGCTGCTTCTCCTGAGTACGGGGATACCACATATGTGGGACTTTTTGGGAGCCTAGCCACGTACGAGGCCCCGAAAACCAAGCACCGCCTTCAGGCTTTCTAAGGGCGTAAATTTTTGACTTCACTCCTCACTACCTATTACAGTTTTGAAGGCCATAAAATGCCAAGATGGCACAAAACCCCCACAAATGACCCCATTTTAGAAAGTAGACACCCCAAGCTATTTGCTGAGAGGCATGTTAAGTCCATGGAATATTTTATATTTTGCCACAAGTTGCGGGAATTTTACAAACTTTTTTTTTTTTTTTCCACAAAGTTGTCACTAAATGATATATTGCTCACACATGCCATGGGCATATGTGAAATGACACCCCAAAATAAATTCTGCTACTTCTCCTGAGTACGGGGATACCACATGTGTGGGATTTTTTGGGAGCCTAGCCGCGTACGGGGCCCCGAAAACCAAGCACTGCCTTCAGGATTTCTAAGGGTGTAAATTTTTGATTTTACTCCTCACTACCTATCGCAGTTTTGAAGGCCATAAAATGTCAAGATGGCACAAACCCCCCCAAATGACCCCATTTTGGAAAGTAGACACCCCTAATTTTAGGGGTACACTAGTGAGACTCACAGGTAAAAAAGCACCTAGGCTGTCAGCGACTGTATCAAAACGCTACAAAAAAAACTGTTAGCGATCACAGGGATCAGGCCTGACTCTGCGAACGCTGCAGTTATGTGCGTTGTGTTTTGTAAGTGACAGTGATCGATCGATACTGCACTTGGGTGGGCTGGGCTGGGCTTGGCGGAGGGGCTAAATGCAGGTGGTAGCAGGTATCTGGGCTGATCCCGCTAACAATGCGTTTTGGGAAACCTAAACTGCTGGCGACGCTAATATAGATCTGATCAGATACTATATTACTAAGGGAGGTGTATGCTTTGCGCGTGGGTGTTAGCGGTACTGGCACTAACCTGACGCTGCCTGGGGCGACACAGACCTTATCTGACCCTCAAACTTATATCACCCGCCGGGTGATCAGGGGGTTAAACCTTTATTAGGTAATAAATGGCGGGTGCCCTGAAACTATAAAAAAATAACTAACCAACCAGCGTCACCTGTAACAGTTATTTGGTGATCACTGGTGAAAGGGTTAACTAGGGGGCAATCAGGGGGCTTTATGCGGTAGTATATGGGGGTCCCTGGCGCTATAAAAAGCTGTGGCGAACCTAAATACCTACCTGCCTAACTAGCGTCACCTGTGACACTAATACAGCGATCAGAAAAACGATCGCTTATTAGGCTGGGTTCACACTGGAGCGATGGGGGGTTAGGAGGTACCCTAGAACTAAAGGGGGCTAACCCTAACTGCCCTAACAGTTATTACAGTCACAAATGACACCAATGCAAAAAAAAAAAATGCAATTGGTGTCACTGTGACTGGGGGTGCAGGGGTGATTGGGGGGGTGATTGGGGGGTGAGAGTGTGCCCGGCATGTTCTCCTGTATTGTGTAGTGTCGGTGCAACTCACCGATCCTCTCTCCTCGGTGCCGGAACGAAAAATACCGACACGGAGGAGAGATTACATCACTTCCTCTGCCTGTGTTTACAGGAGAGGAAGTGATGTCACGCTGCACTTCCATTCGTCAGGAGCGATCGCGAGGGGGTGGCCATGAACGAATGGCCGCCCCCTCATCCCGGATCGCTCCTGAACGGATTCCAACCACCGCTGGCACCGGGGGGGGGGGGCAATCGGGCCCCCCACCCACGGGAAGGCAGGGACGTACAGGTACGCCCATATGCCTGCCCGTGCCATTCTGTTGACGTACATCGTCGTGCGGCGGTCGGCAACTGGTTAAAGCATCTGTGGCCAAATATTAGCCATTGAACATAAGGAACGACAGCCAAGTGAGTAGGCATAGACAAAGAAGGGGCAGGGAATGAGGAGGAGGAGGAATAAGGAAGAGGAGCAAGAATAATGACAAAGGTAGCACTCCATCATAACATTGGTTCTATCCTACCAGTCTCAAGTCTTTTGCAGACTGGAACAGGTTTTCTTCTAAGATTGCCCTGTATTTGGCTCCATCCATCTTTCTATCAACTCTGACCAGCTTCCCTGTCCCTGAAGAATAGCATCCCCACAGCATGGTGCTGTCACCACCATGTTTCACGGTGGGGATGTGTGTTCAGGGTGATGTGCAGTGTTAGTTTTCCTCCACATATAACGTTTTGCTTTTAGGCCAAAAAGTAACATTTTGATCTCATCTAACCAGAGCACTTTCTTCCACATGTTTGCTGTGTCCCCCACATGGCTTCTCGCAAACTGCAAACAGGACTTCTTGTAGCTTTATTTCAACAATGGCTTTCTTCTTGCCACTCTTTCATAAAGGGCAGATTTGTGGAGAGCGCGACTAATAGTTGTCCTGTGGACAGATTCTCCCACCTGAGCTCTGGATCTCTGTAACTCCTTCAGGCACATGGAGTTACCATGTGCCTCTCGGCTACTTCTCTGATTAATGCCCTCCTTGCCCGGCCTGTCAGTTTAGGTGGACGGCCATGTGTTGGTAGGTTTTCGGTTGTGCCATACTCTTTCCATTTTCAGATGATGGATGGAACAGAGCTCAGTGAGACGTAAAATACTTGGGATATTTTTTTATAACCTAACCCTGTTTCAAAGTTCTCCACAACTTTATCCCTGACCTGTCTCGTGTGTTCCTTGTCATTCATAATGCTGTTTGTTAACTAAGGTTCTCTAACAAACATCTGAGGGCTTCACAGAACAGCTGTATTTATACTGAGATTAAATTACACACAGGTGGACTACTAAGTATTTACTAATTAGTTGACTTCTGAATGCAAATTGTTCCACTAGGTTTTAGATAGGCCCCTTTCACACGGGACAGATCCGTGATGATCCGCCCTGTGAACATCCGCTTGCTCAGCGGGGATCGCTCTGTTTATCCACGCTGAGCCGGAAAATGACAGGGCGGTCCCTGCACACTGTGCAGGGACCGCCCTGTCAGATCTCCGCTCTCTTCTATGGGGGATCGGATGAACACGGACCGTCTGTCCGTGTTCATCCGATCCGCTCTGCAGATGGATAGAAAAATAAGAATTGGACCATAGCGGAGACGGATGATATCGGGTGTCAGCAGATTTTCATCCGCTGACACCCGTTATCCCATAGGAATGCATGTATGTCCGTATTTCATCCATAAATGGATGGATGAAATACGGACATACTGTCCGCACGTGTGAAAGGGGCCTTAGGGGTATCAGAGTAAAAGGGGTTGAAAAGAAATGCACGCTACACTTTTCACATATTTATTTGTAAAAAATGTTGAAAACCATTTATAATTTTCCTTCCACCTGTCAATTATGTGCCGTTTTGTGTTAGTCTATCACATAAAAGCCCAATAAATTACATTTAAGTTTTTGGTTGTAACATGACAAAATGTGGAAAATTTCAAGGGGTGTGAATACTTTTTCAAGGCACTGTATGTATGAGCAAGGGCATGTGGGTGTGGATGGATGTAACCCCTGATAATGGTCCCTCCTTTTTTCCTCTCCCTTCCATGCATCTCCTTTAGTCTTTCCTTATATCATGAGCTTCAGCCCAGTACTTTTTTCTGGTATTTGTATTGTATCAAACAAGCATTGGTGGGATAATATCACTGTAACTCTATTTTTTATTACATCATAGTTTTATTGTTCATTTTTTTAATCATCTTATATTGGGACAGCTGTATAGTTCTTGGTATAATGGCTGTTTTTTAATCTAGTTATCCACTGGTAGTTGATTTGCCTATCTCTGGGCAAGGGGATGTGCCGTTCCAGTTGATATAGGTATATAAGATTGCCTTGCTGGTTAGCCCATTGGGAGTTGACAAGGGGGCATTACCCCAAAGCATGTTGTTCTGTCAGCACCTCCTTGGTGTGTTCCAGTGGTCTACGTTGTGCGGCTGTAGGCTTCTTGGTTCTGGTGATGTGATTTCCGGTGAGAAGAGTTCACCCGTTTCCTCTGCCACAGCCGTCGTCATCCTGTCACGGATCCCATCTGTCATCCGAGTCCCTCCGGCACATCCCTTCCGACCTCAGGCTGGGTTCTTTCAACAACTGGTACACACTGTGATGCCCCATGTAAGACTTTTTATCTTTTCATTGCAATAAATCATTACTTGAACTGGACATCCTGTCTCTTGTGGATTTGGGGCTTTGGAATCAACTGTCATCTAGCCGGTTGCATACCACTCATTCCACAGACTGTTCATATGCGATTCCACTGGAGCGCCTGGCTAGTGTATTATTAATTACTGTCCTTATTCCACTATCCCAGTGATCATTTTGAGGCTGCTCGGATTTGCCCAATATCTGACATTGCACCCTATTCTGTCTGCTGATACCTAGCTATATGGTGGTGTTGAAGTTCAGCACCCTACACACTTGTTACACATTGTATTTGCATACAGACCTTACTACGTAGGGCCTACATGCTCTGTTGAGCCTTCTGAATGCAAGGGGTTGGCCAGGGACAGTCAGGCTGGGGAGGAAAGGGCTAGAAGATGCTGCAAGTCCTCCAGCTGGGAAATTTGGCAGGCTCTATGTGACTTGCTGCAGCTTCTAATGCTTGTTGTGAGAAGCTCGCAGTGTGCAGTGAAATTGTTGTAAGCCATTTCAGTCCAGGAGAGGAGCCTGTACAACTGTTCAAGACTGAAGAGAAGGCCAGAGGTCAGATGTAAAGTACAATGTATAGTTGTCATCTGTGTAGTGGCCCTATAATGGTGCGGACGTACATTATGAATTTGTTCTCTTTGTATTCAGGGAGACCTTAATGTCCCAGCTGGATGGCCAACCCTGGAAGTAGACCTGACCCGGCCAATGCGCCTTCCCTGCATAGAGCAGTCACGCAATTTCTCCAAACTGTCACGACTCATCTTGGACATCCGGGAACTGATCAGTAGGGAGCAGCGGCTGGCGGGAGGTGTGGAGGATGCTGGAAGGAGCAACAGGGCGGAACCTGCACAGGCACCATCGCCTGTTGCCAGTGTGGAAGAGAGCGCTGCCAATGGACCAGATGCCAGCGAAAACTGGGAGCAGCAACCTCAAGATCTGCAAGCATTTGTCCTTGCGGAGGAGGTGGTGCGGAATGGAGAATACCCACGCAGCTGTAGAGTTTGGTGAGGGCATGCTACATACTGAATTATTTAGCATCAGGATACCATGGCTCAACTTCATCATGAATGAGGCCAAGAGGAGTGCATTAGATAAGCAGACACAATGGGTTGAGCGATGTGGGAAATGTAGACACAGGTGAGCTGGCCATTGATTGGGGGTTGCATGTTCTAACATTCTAAGACCACCTTTAGTCTTTTTAGACAAATCCCCATAATCCCGAAACATGTATACTTTCATTGCCTGTGTGCACATGTACAATATATGGCCAAAGGTATGTGCCCCTCCACCTCCAAATGATGGAGCTCATGTGTTTCCAGTGAAAAGTACTGGTGATATCTCATACAAAGATATTGTAGACAATTGTGCTCTTCAAGCCTTGTTGTAACAGTTTGGTGAAGACCCTTTTCTGTTCCACCATGTGCCCAGTGTACAAAGCCAGCTCCATAAATTCATGATGTGGTCTGGGGACACCGGCTCTAAAAAGGTAATGGTCATGACGAGGGTCAACTCTATAATAATAGCCATATCAAGGGTCAACTCTATAGCAATGGCCTTGGTGAGGGCTAGCCCTATAGTAATGGCCTTGATGATGGTCAACTCTATAGTAATGGCCATGTCGAGGGTCAACTCTGCAGTAATGTCCATGTCGAGGGTCAACTCTGTAGTAATGGCCATGTCGAGGTTCAACTATGGGTTTACTTCTTCTTTGTCTCCCTGTAAAGGTAAAGCAGAATGGGCTACTATGCATCGCATAGTAGCCCATTATGTGTCACTTACCTGACACAGGAACCAGCGATGTCGCGGATGTCCCCTGTAGCTCGGAGCATCCATCTTCTTCCAGGTATCGCTGCTCTGGCCACTCTCCTTGCCGGAGCAGCGATGACGTCACTCCCACGCATGCGCACGGGAGCTGCCACTAACGGCATATAGTGCACCTTTGACAGCAGTGACTGTCTTTTTGTAAATATGTCCTAAACTGTGTAGGTTTAGGAGATATTTCTTGGACCTACAGGTAAGCCTTAATCTAGGCTTACATGTAGGTCAAAGTGGTTTGTAAGGGTTTACCACCACTTTAATGGCCATGTCGAGGCTCTATACTAGTAGCAATGGTGAGGTGACGGTCAACTCTATATTAATTGCCATGATGAGGGTCAACTCGTTATTAGTGAAGCCCAGGCAGTTCCATCGATACGTTGCACTAGCTAAATTTAGATTTTAAAATGAAAATCTATATTTTTTCATTTGTAAATAATAATGGGTTGCAGTACCAATTACTGCCACAAGATGCCACTATTGTGTGCAGCTGCAATACACATGATACAGTGTTACAATGTGGCCGTCCATACATCAGTTTTGAAGATTTGATCTGAATCTTTGATCGTATCTTCTTTTCCAGGGCGATGCGAGGCAGAGCCGTGAAATAAATTTCTATAAAATCCTCATTTAGTCTATTAAAAGACTGAATTAAAAATAATGTCCTTCAAATTTTCCTGGATGTGATTGCAATAACTAAGCAATCAGGTGATGAAACAATTGGTCTGAATTGCCACCAAACTGCAAGGTTCCAAAAACCCTACTGACCCGGGCCAGGTTTATGTGTATTATAGGCCCTCTGAAGCTACTGCCCCAATAGGTTGTACCTTGGACATGTGGGTGGGGTACTATATACTGTATTTGCTACAGTAGACCTAACTGGATGACATTTAGTTTGCTAAAGCACTGTGTATGATAAACATTTGCCGCAGGTTTTCTTTTTAGAATCCTCCCGCCTCCCTCTTTTCAGTGCTGCCGATCTCCAGCCTCTTTTCAGCCACTTCTTGATTATATGCACCCACACCAGTATCGCCGGCACATAAATGCTTTGGACCAGCATTCCAAAGGGCAGACCATGCCTGTGTACAATATTTGTGGGCAAAGGCATATTTAGTTTCCACCAGGGGGCGTAAGTGGCAAGGTGACAACACAAGGACAATAGGAGGGCATGGCCGGAGTGTGGTCACCCCATAGCAAGACGTGGCCTGAACAAAAGTAACAGTAAAATATTGAAGCTTATTAGTTGTTGGATGACACGGCTGCATTAGTTTTATCTTTTTCAGGCTACTGTCATTTGAATTACACACCTCCTGCCTCTAAGCAGCTACGCTCACCAATTGTGAGGATCCATGGAAGGAGCCATGATTGTCACCCAGGCTATACTGCAAACATGTTTGCCTTTGTTCATCTCCATTACATGGAGTATACAGGGATTGGTAGTTTACAGAAGAAAGATAACATTGCTTGTACTTTCAGTTCAACTTACAGGAAGTGACCCAAACACAGCGTTTCTGGCAGGATCAACAGGTATTTTCTGTGCTTGCTTGGTGTGCTGCAGTGCCATTCATTGTTAATGCCACACCAATGCATTTTGGTTTTAGTGCACCACAATACACTACACTGGTGTGAGTGGTGATGCAGTAAAACTGTCACATCCAATGAGTCACTTGAGGGTGTAGCCTCTTTATTGCACTTACATTGGTCCTTGATGGCTGGGCATTGCAGGTAGTGCATTGTGGGACCTGAGTAGACATTTGTTGGATTGTGTGTAGGGTGCCGAGATGCAAACACCGGAAGGTAGTGCAACCTCCTGGTGTCTATCTGGTGCAGCGATTTAAGTTTGACCTTCCAGCCAGACAAAAAAAATGCCTGATTTTCCCAATTTTTAAATTTCCTTCCTTTTGTAGATTCTTACAATTAGCACATGCCGCTCTTGTATCAGACCATGCACAGTGGGACAGGTGTGTAGATGTGAGCAGATTTTAGGCTGGATACAGACCAACAAAAAGTATTTACAAACAGGTTTACAATAGTTGGGGGTGTATTTATACAAAAAATAAATAAATAGAGCTTTGCATCCTGTGAAACATAAGTTCTGTGTGAATGAGGGTAAAATTGAAATAGAATGTTTCTATTATATCTCCAGGTGGAATGTTTATCCCCTTCCCGCCGAGCGTACGCAGATGTGCGTGCTTGGCTTCCGGGGGGTATACCGGGATGATGCCCGCACCTGCAGGCATCATCCCGGTACCGTTTTTTTTCAGCGGGCGATTGGCTATCCAGCCATAACAACAGAATCAGCTAAAAGCCGCTCGGCTGTTATGCCGGAGGAGCGGGCTGTTACCGGTGCTCCCGCTCGATCGGGAGCACCGATTCCACGTCTGATGCCTCCGGCTGCTGGTGAGGAACTGGAACAAAGCCGTAATCGGCTTCGTTCCAGTCTCCTCATAGTAAACACGGAAGCGACGTCATGACGTCACTTCCCGTTTACTCTGCTGCCAATGGCGCCGGTTTTAAAAAGATATACGGTATCCAGAATTGCCGTTTGCGGCGATCTGAATACATTGAAGTGTAAAGGAGGGGTGGGGGGTCTTTTAGAAATAAACAAATATGGCCGCTTAGAAATTGGATGAAAGGTTTAGCTCTGGGAAATTAAATTGTGCATTTTATATACAACTATACCATAGTTTTCTTTTATATACAACTATACATTTGGGAAATTAATTTGTGCTTGTTATATACAACTATATGTAGCACTAACCCCCGAAGGAGCTGCTGGTTATTTTTGGGCTTACCGTTACCTTCCGTTCTCCTTGTAGCACGTCCAGGGGATGTCCCGTGGCAGATGGCCTATAACTCGAGACTGACAACAGGTCCACTTGAATGGATTTTATTTGCAAAACTCAGACAATTGAACAGTCTTTTAACTTGGGATCAGAGGGTTGGAAAGAGGGTTCAGGTACTCTTAGTGTCAAAGTCAGGAAAAACGTTGAAGAACGTGCTTACTCTGACTGCATCCAGAGAATAGCCATTCGCAACGGGATGATCACTCAGGTTGGACAGTCCTTCTCTCACAAGGCCTAGCCGCCAACTTGGTGCTTACTCAGGAACAAGTCTCTGCCACAGACATTGTTGTAGAAACGTACAAAATAATGTCTCTGACACAGACGTTGCTGTAGAACCCGTAGGAAAACTAAGCTGGCGAACACTTGTAGGATACCTAGATCTCTCAACCTACTTGACGATATCAACAAGACCAGATTCTCTCGGTTACTTCAGCCCTTCCAGGCTCTTGCTAAAAAAACCAACCTGTACGTGGTGTTCTTCTGAAGAGTCTTCCCCTGGAATGCTGGAAGTATACTGGGTCTCTCCCGAACCGGAGACGACACCAAACCACCTCAGAATCCTTCCTTAGTTTCCTTGCCTCAGGCTAGCCAGCCCCAAGACATTAAAGTCGGGTGGATCCGCACCCCAGGCCATAGCTTTCTTGGGGGCTGGTCTGGAGGACCAGGACCATGAAGTCAGCACATCATTCTGGACCAGAACCCCGAACCACGTGTCCTCTGCATATTAAATACCCTCTCCCAGAGAGCACCACTCCCACTGGGTATGCTCCGAGAGAGAGCAACTTAAGCACCTGACCAGACCATAGTTCCATGCCTGCCAGAGGAGACAGTGCCCCCTGTAGCCAGGCTGAACATCTCACAGTCCAGTCAGACTGATGCAGAGGCCCAATTTAGATAATTATACCCAAACCAAACTGCAGTTTAGGCCACTTTAACTTTAGAACAATGCATAGTGCGTGCTCTTCAGGAGCCGCTGCTACATATACTATAGTTTTTTTTTATATACAACTAATATATAAATATACATATAATATATTTAGTAGCTGAGCTGCCCACCCTGAGCTGGTCTGCTAAAGGTGGGGGGGGGGGGGGGGGGGTGCAGCTGCACACATCTATTTTTATATATAATATACACATAGTAGCTGACCTGCCCCCCAAGCTGATCTGATAACGGGGGTGCTGCTGGACACAGCTATAATATATATATATGTACAGTAGCTGAACCTCCAACTCTGAGCTGGTCTGATAAGGGGAGTGACACCGGGTTTTTACACACCAGGTGACACCAAACCTAGTGACACCACTGGGCTTGTCTCAGCTTGGTGAATTTAACCAGTTGCCGACCGCCGCACGCTGATGTACGTCGGCAGAATGGCACGGGCAGGCATAAGGACTTACATGTACGTCCCTTGCCTCCCGCGGGTCGGGGGCCCGATCGGGCCCCCGCCCGGTGCCTGCGGCGGTCGGTTTTCGTCCGGGAGCGATCCGGGACGAGGGGGCGGCCATTCATTCATGGCCACCCCCTCGCGATCGCTCCCGACGAATAGAAATCCCCCGTGACATCACTTCCTCTCCTGTAATGTAAACACAGGAGAGGAAGTGATGTATTCTCTCCTCCGTGTCGGTATTTTTCGTTCCGACACGGAGGAGAGCGGATCGGTGAGTTGCACCAACACTCTACACACACAGTAGAACATGCCAGGCACACTCACACCCCCCCTTTACCCCCCGATCACCCCCCCCAATTACCCCTGCCCCCCAGTCACAGTGACACCAATGTAATTTTTTATTTTTTTTTGCATTGGTGTCATTTGTGACTGTAATAACTGTTAGGGCAGTTAGAGTTAGCCCCCTTTAGTTCTAATGTACCCCCCTAACCCCCCCAATAAAGGTTTAACCCCGTGATCACCCCCCGTCGCCAGTGTCACTAAGGCTGGGTTCACATTGCAGCGGTTTATGAGAACGAATGTGATTCGCACCGCACTGCAGTGCAAATCACATCCGATCTCTGTGCGATTCGAGTTCAGCCATTCGCCGCACCCGCCACACCCGCCGCAAATTCGCACGGGACCCTTTTTTTGGCCCGCAGCAGAATCGGATCGCATGGGTGTTCACACCATGCGATCCGAGTTTGCAGATCTCACTGCGATATGCGAACTGATCTGGGGGTGTCAGTAACATTTCACTGACACTCCCAGCAGTTCGCATAGGGCAGTGTGAACTGCCGCCGGGAGGCATGCGATGCGGGAACCCGCCGCGGATTCGCGGCGTTTCCGTATCGCTCCAGTGTGAACCCAGCCTAATAAGCGATCATTTTTCTGATCGCCGTATTAGTGTCACAGGTGACGCTAGTTAGGCAGGTAGGTATTTAGGTTCGCCGCAGCTTTTTATAGCGCCAGGGACCCCCATATACTACCGCATAAAGCCCCCTGATTGCCCCCTAGTTAACCCTTTCACCAGTGATCACCATATAACTGTTACAGGTGACGCTGGTTGGTTAGTTATTTTTTTATAGTTTCAGGGCACCCGCCATTTATTACCTAGTCTCACTAGTGTACCCCTAAATTTAGGGGTGTCTACTTTCCAAAATGGGGTCATTTGGGGGGGGTTTGTGCCATCTTGGCATTTTATGGCCTTCAAAACTGTAACGCCCTTAGAAAGCCTGAAGGCGGTGCTTGGTTTTCGGGGCCCCGTACGCGGCTAGGCTCCCAAAAAGTCCCACATATGTGGTATCCCCGTACTCAGGAGAAGCAGCAGAATTTATTTTGGGGTGTCATTTCACATATGCCCATAGCATGTGTGAGCAATATATCATTTAGTGACAACTTTGTGAAAAAAAAAAAAAAAGTTTGTAATTTTCCCGCAACTTGTGGCAAAATATAAAATATTCCATGGACTCAACATGCCTCTCAGCAAATAGCTTGGGGTGTCTACTTTCTAAAATGGGGTCATTTGTGGGGGTTTTGTGCCATCTTGGCATTTTATGGCCTTCAAAACTGTAATAGGTAGTGAGAAGTGAACTCAAAAATTTACGCCCTTAGAATGCCTGAAGGTGGTGCTTGGTTTTCGGGGCCCCGTACGTGGCTAGGCTCCCAAAAAGTCCCACATATGTGGTATCCCCGTACTCAGGAGAAGCAGCAGAATTTATTTTGGGGTGTCATTTCACATATGCCCATAGCATGTGTGAGCAATATATCATTTAGTGACAACTTTGTGAAAAAAAAAAAAAAAGTTTGTAATTTTCCCGCAACTTGTGGCAAAATATAAAATATTCCATGGACTCAACATGCCTCTCAGCAAATAGCTTGGGGTGTCTACTTTCTAAAATGGGGTCATTTGTGGGGGTTTTGTGCCATCTTGGCATTTTATGGCCTTCAAAACTGTAATAGGTAGTGAGAAGTGAACTCAAAAATTTACGCCCTTAGAAAGCCTGAAGGCGGTGCTTGGTTTTCGGGGCCCCGTACGCGGCTAGGCTCCCAAAAAGTCCCACATATGTGGTATCCCCGTACTCAGGAGAAGCAGCAGAATTTATTTTGGGGTGTCATTTCACATACGCCCATAGCATGTGTGAGCAATATATCATTTAGTGACAACTTTGTGTAAAAAAAAAAAAAATTTTTTTTTTTGTCATTATTCAATCGCTTGAGGCAAAAAAATAAAATATTCAATGGGCTCAACATGCCTCTTATCAATTTCCTTAGGGGGTCTACTTTCCAAAATGGGGTCATTTGGGGGGGTTTTGTACTGCCCTGCCATTTTAGCACCTCAAGAAATGAGATAGGCAGTCGTAAACTAAAAGCTGCGTAAATTCCAGAAAACGTACCTTAGTTTGTAGATGTGACAACTTTTGCGCAAACCAATAAATATACAATTATTGACTTTTTTTTTACCAAAGACATGTGGCTGAATACATTTTGGCCTATATGTATGACTAAAATTGAGTTTATTGGATTTTTCTAATAACAAAAAGTAGAAAATATCATTTTTTTTCAAAATTTGCGGTCTTTTTACGTTTATATCGCAAAAAATAAAAATCGCAGAGGCAATCAAATACCATCAAAAGAATGCTATATTTGTGGGAAGAAAAGGACGCAAATTTTGTTTGGGTACAACATTGCATGACCGCGCAATTACCAGTTAAAGCAGCGCAGTGCCAAAGTGTAAAAAGACCTCTGGTCATTTACCAGCAAAATGGTCCGGTCTGAAAGTGGTTAAACAAGAAAAAGGATCTTTTTTTGCCGCACATCCTACAAAATCTAGTCATGGAGGTCCCCCAAGGCTGAGTCCAGTGGACAGGGCGAAACATGTCAGAGCGGGCAAGGCCTGGATGGATTCTGAGCTGAGACTGTTGCTACCATCACTACCTATGGGTTTTGTTGGATGTGCGGGAATGATCCTTCTCCTTGTTTGCATATTTCAGAGGAAATTGAGATATTCACGTATTTATTTCATTGGTGAGTCAGTCTATTTCTTGGCCTATTCCTCTTTGTTTCGGCCTCCCATCTTTTTTTTCTTGCGCAGTTAGCACTTCATGTGCAATTCATTGAGGGTCACACATCATCCCCATCTATTCTGATTTTCATGGCAGTTTCCATTGGCTTTCTTTCTTTAGCCACTTTCAGACAGGACCATTTTGCTGGCTTAAGACCAGACTCGCACTTTTTGCGATTCAGCACTGCGTCACTTTAACTGACAATTGCATGGTCGTGCGACGTGGCTCCCAAACAAAATTGACGTCCTTTTTGTCCTACAAATAGAGCTTTCTTTTGGTGGTATTTGATCACCTCTGCGTTTTTTTTTTGTGTGCTATAAACAAAAAAAAGCGTAAATTTTGAAAAAAACTCATTATTTTTTACTTTTTGCTATAATAAATATTTGCCAAAAATATATATATAAAAAAACATTTTTTTTCCTCATTTTAGGCCGATACGTATTCTACATGTTTTTGGTAAAAAAAATCGCAATAAGTGATAATTGATTGGTTTGCGCAAAATATATAGCGTTTACAAAATAGGGAGTTTAGATAGTTTTATAGCATTTTTATTAATTTTTTTTTTTACTATTAATGGCGGCGATCATCGATTTTTTTTTAATTTTTTTTTTATTGTGACTGCGACATTATGGTGGACAAATCAGACATTGTTGACACATTTTTGGGACCATTGTCATTTATACAGCAATCAGTGCTATACAAATGCACTGATTCCTGTGTAAATGACACTGGCAGTGAAGGGGTTGACCAGGGGGTGGCAGTGTATGGGTTAAGTGTGTCCTAGGGGCGTGTTACTAACTGTGGGGGGCTGGGCTGTGTGTTAGTGAACACCGATCTCTGCTCCAATAACAGGGAGCAGAGATCAGTATCATTTGTTGCTAGGCAGAACGGGGAGATATTTACTTCCGCATCTCCCCCTTCAGCTTCCCCGTGAGACGATCGCAGGTATCCCTGCGGCGATCGAGTCCACGGGACCCGCGACCAGACCCACGGGGGTCCCGAACAGCGTCCCACGCACGTGATTGCATGGCGGCATTCTTAAAGGGACGTACCTGTACGCCCATATGCCTGTCAGTGCCATTCTGCCGACATACATCGTCATGGAAGTGGGAAGTGGTTAATTTTCGACCTTAGTAACCTTCTTTTACCTTCATACTCCTCTTGGTACTACCAGCTCCTCCTGAGCTCTTGGGAGTGAAATGGCCCACAGAGTAAAGAGTAATGAGCTTCTTCTTTTTGCTTGGTGTCCATCCTCTGAGGAAAGGGCTTCTACAACAGAGGCCTGCTATGCATTGCAGTTAAACATTCCCTTTTAGGAGGCCTACATTTACAGCCGTGTCTCCTCCTTTCTACGGCTCCCCTCTAAGGATTCAGTCACACATATCTTCCCAAATCCAGGCTTTGTCTGCTATGCCCTCTGCCTCTTTAGATAACCCATTGTGCTCTGGGAATGTATTTACTTGTCATCTGATGTTTATTGACAACAGTAAAATTGTATATGCATAATATAAGTTGTATCTAATAGCAGTGTACAAAGAAGGACAGCTACAGCAGTTTAGAACTAGCTTTTGAAGTAAGGTGCACATGGAAGGGCTTTGCACAACACAAAAACAAAAGATTTCCCAGCACACTTACCAGCTTGCCTGCAAATAAATCCAAAAATGCACAATCTAACACTTGACATTAAAAACAGAGGTCTTAGTTGCACACATTTGCAAATGGGGAAGCTGCACTGCTTTGCCAAGGCTGCTCTGTAAAGTGCGAGGTCCTAAGGCCTCGTTCACACAAGGCGTATGAATCCATACCCCGTGTGAGGGCAGTGGGTACAGGCACTCCATGCATCCCCGTGCAGGCAGTCACATTGCACACATTTGCAAATGTATGTGGAAGCTGCACTGCCTCGTCAAGGCTCCTCTGTACAGTGCAGTTTTTTTTTTTTTTTTTTTGTGTTTTTTTTGTGTGATTATCCAGACCCGTGTAGATGTAGAGGAAGGCGAAAAAAACCCTGATAAAGCATGGTGTCATTTGCTCTAACAGGGAAAAAATTCCTTCCTGACCCCCGAAGGCGATCGGATTACTCCCTGTATTATACATCTGTGGGTGGACATTACAATGTCTTTTGATGGTTTTCAATTTAAAACAGCTTGTTTGATGAATATCAAAAAGTAATGTACAAAAATGAGGAATCTTTGTTCATCAGGATCTTTGAATATGATATCAATGTCTTTACAGATGAACTGTCCTCCCCAAATTTCTCATGAATATATCGGTATATAGATCCAATCCATTATGTCACATCAAGAACTATTGTCCAAATATGGGAGGAATCTTCATCATCATATCCATCCACCTCTTTAATGCTGGATTCACACATATGCAGTTTTAGTGCTATTTGCAGTTTGCAGATTTGCACTACAGTCCATTTAACATTGTTTCCTATGGAACACATTCTGTAGTGCAAAATGCAAAGAGCACTAGAAATGCATAGGTGTGAATCCAGCCTACGGGGACGCAGCGGCTGGACAAACACAGCCCTAATTTAACAGGTGTGCAGGAGTGGGTGAGTGGCCCTGAATGCACACAAATTAGGACCTGTGTTCCCCGGCTGCCCGGCTGCTCCGTCCCCATAGCGTAACATAGGCTGTCAGCACCCTGCTGTGGGTGAGCTTGCTGGTTGGCATCCTGCTGTGGGTGGGTTATTGGCCGGCACCCTGATGCAGGTGGGCTTGCTGGCTGCCACCCTGATGCGGGGAGGCTTGCTGGCTGACACCCTAATGTGGGGGCTTGCTGGCTGGCACCCTGATGTTGGTGGGCTTGCTGGCTGGCACCCTGATGTTGGTGGGCTTGCTGGCTGGCACCCTGATGTTGGTGGACTTGCTGGCTGGCACCCTGATGTTGCTGGGCTTGCTGGCTGGCACCCTGATGTTGCTGGGCTTGCTGGCTGGCACCCTGTTAGAGAAATTAAGTATTATACCTCTAAATGTCAACTATGAATATGCCTAGAAATATAGCTTTATCTTAATTAAGTTTAAAATGCTTAGAAATATGTTTTATATAACCCTATTATACTTCAATATGCTGAATAATCATATAACTATGAAAATGCTTACATTAGCAGAAATTGAAAAACACATAGCTCACATCAATGCCAATGATGGATGCATGGATTTTTGAAGCCTGAACGTACATGTAACCATTTCTCTTGAATATGGAATTAATGTCTTACCTTGACTTGAGAGACGGTCTGATTATTCTCCAACACACCCTGCTGTGGGTGGACTTGCTGGCTGGCAGGCACCCTGTTGCAGGTGGGCTTCATGGCTCGCACTCTGCTGTGGGTGGACTTGCTGGCTGGCAGGCACCCTGTTGCGGATGGGCTTCATGGCTCGCACTCTGCTGTGGGTGGACTTGCTGGCTGGCAGGCACCCTGTTGCAGGTGGGCTTCATGGCTCGCACTCTGCTGTGGGTGGACTTGCTGGCTGGCAGGCACCCTGTTGCAGGTGGGCTTCATGGCTCGCTGGCTGGCAGGCACCCTGTTGCAGGTGGGCTTCATGGCTCGCACTCTGCTGTGGGTGGCTCCTCTGTACAGTGCAGTTTTTTTTTTCATCTGTATCTTCTGAGGATGATATCAATGTCTTTACAGATGAATTGTCCTCTCCGTATCTCTCATGAATATATGGGTATAGCAGTACAATCCACGTATTATGTCACATCAAGAACTATTGTCCAAATATGACCAATCTTCATCATGTCCATCCACCCTTGGGCTTTCTGGCTTGCAGCCTGCTGTGGCTGGCTGGCTTGCCTCCCTGCTGTGGGTGGGCTTGCTGGCTGGCCTCCCTGCTGTGGGTGGGCTTTCTGGCTTGCAGCCTGCTGTGGCTGGCTGGCTGGCCTCCCTGCTGTGGGTGGGCTTGCTGGCTGGCCTCCCTGCTGTGGGTGGGCTTGCTGGCTGGCCTCCCTGCGTTGGGTGGGCTTTCTGGCTGGCACCCTGCTGTGAATGGGCTTTCTGTCTGGCACCCTGCTGTGGGTGGGCTTGCTGACTGACACCTTGCTGTGGGTGGATGGCTGGCTGACACCTTGCTGTGGTTGGCTGGCTGGCACCCTGATGTGGGTGGGCTTGCTGGCTGGCACCCTGATGTTGGTGGGCTTGCTGGCCAGCACCCTGATGTTGGTGGGCTTGCTGGCCGGCACCCTGATGTTGGTGGGCTTGCTGGCCGGCACCCTGATGTTGGTGGGCTTGCTGACTGGCACCCTGATGTTGATGGGCTTGCTGACTGGCACCCTGATGTTGGTGGGCTTGCTGACTGGCACCCTGATGTTGGTGGGCTTGCTTACTGGCACCCTGATGTTGGTGGGCTTGCTGACTGGCACCCTGATGTTGGTGGGCTTGCTGACTGGCACCCTGATGTTGGTGGGCTTGCTGGCTGGCACCCTGATGTTGGTGGGCTTGCTGGCTGGCACCCTGATGTTAGTGGGCTTGCTGACTGGCACCCTGATGTTGATGGGCTTGCTGACTGGCACCCTGATGTTGGTGGGCTTGCTGACTGGCACCCTGATGTTGGTGGGCTTGCTTACTGGCACCCTGATGTTGGTGGGCTTGCTGACTGGCACCCTGATGTTGGTGGGCTTGCTGACTGGCACCCTGATGTTGGTGGGCTTGCTGACTGGCACCCTGATGTTAGTGGGCTTGCTGACTGGCACCCTGATGTTGATGGGCTTGCTGACTGGCACCCTGATGTTGGTGGGCTTGCTGACTGGCACCCTGATGTTGGTGGGCTTGCTTACTGGCACCCTGATGTTGGTGGGCTTGCTGACTGGCACCCTGATGTTGGTGGGCTTGCTGACTGGCACCCTGATGTTGGTGGGCTTGCTGACTGGCACCCTGATGTTGGTGGGCTTGCTGGCTGGCACCCAGATGTTGATGGGCTTGCTGGCTGGCACCCAGATGTTGGTGGGCTTGCTGACTGGCACCCTGATGTTGGTGGGCTTGCTGGCTGGCACCCTGATGTTGCTGGGCTTGCTGGCTGGCACACTGATGGAACACACTCTCCACTAAACACTACACTACACTACACTACACTACACTACACACTAAACACACCACACATTAAAAACTAAACACACCACACATTACACACTAAACACACGACACACGACACACACCACACACTACACACACACCACACTACACACTATAGGTTGATCATGTCGATGTTAGGGAATCCAGGCAAGAATACTTTCTTTCCTGGAATTTCCAATGCCTTGCCATCTATCGCTGACGGAGGAAGTCGAGAAGATGTTTCCATGTCCATGTTGGTGGGCTGTAAAATGAAAAACAAATATGAGATTCTGTATTCATAGATTTCTGACCTGAGTAAATATCAGGATATTGCTTAAAGCCCAATTCCTGAAACAAGTATAAATTACCCTTGCAGTATTTGTGTGTGTGTGTGTGTGTGTGTGGGGGGGGGGGGGGGGGGATTTTGTGCCTAGGGGTAGAGGAATAAGGTATACTAATGTATTCCTTTCTTTGGACAGCCTTCATCTATGCAACCCATCCCTCACAGACCTTCTCTAAAGCTTTCCCAGCCACGGTCACATTCTTACCCCCACATACAATGTAAGACTGATAGGCCTGTATTGTACATGATGATGCAGAGAGGTTAGGGCTAGGTCCCTCTTTCTCTGCCCCTAGAGTTTACAAGCAATAAAACATTAGAGTGCAGGGTGGGGTGGGGGTGGTGGTTGCCTATTGCGCAATCTATTTATTTTTTGAGTTGGGCTTTAACATTGACTAACTTCTTTAATACAACCTAGAACCTTCTTCCTCTTTCCATGCAGTGGAGGAGCAGATAGGATACAAATCTAGATGCAAACTACATGTCTGGTCCCATGCCTTCCACCACATCATGATGGTGAAAGTCACATGTCCTAGACACCCCAGACATTGTATTATGAACCATTGCACCTTCTCACTTCAACTATCACTCCCAGCTGTGCACCAATGGGGTTTATTTACTAAAACTGGAGAGTGCAAAACCTGGTGCAGCTCTGCATGGTAACCAATCAGCTGACATGTTTTTGTCAAAGCTTTATTGAACAAGCAGAAAGTTAGAAGCTGATTGGCTACCATTCACAGCTGCATCAGATTTATCACTCTCCAGTTTTAGTAAATCATCCCCATTGTGTCTGATGCCTAGAAAGTTACATTCTTATTTACTTCCGTAGAAAATTAAATATTGACTGATTAACTGTGAGGTTTTCCTGCAGGCTGGGATATGTCTGTACCCCCTATATTAGCTGTAAGGACACAGCAATGCTCCTTACAGTGTGTAACAATCTTCTTTTTGAATCCTCATCCTATAAAGATTTGTGTACTTACCGGACCTACAGAGAAAGGGGGCCGTCCTTTCCCTTGTTCCATCGACTTCCAATTGATGAACCTCATGAATGGATGCCGTCTTATGTCGCTGCCAACTCCAAGCCTCTTCTCCGGACATTTGCATAGCAGCTATAAAAGAGAAATTAAGAGTTATTTTGAGTTCATTTTGCACTTTTTAGAAAAGAAAAAAAAAACTTTGACTACAGTGCGTCTCCTCCTGGGCGGTCCTTTCACCCATTGGAGGATCATAGCATGTGAAGGCACATATATAGCCAAGTACAGGTGCTGGATGTCTACTGACATGGATGGAATTCATATTATATTCCAGCACAACAAATCAGTGTTGTGCTGGAATGTTATGTTATGATGTGCCGCCATTAGATCGCTTCTAACTCCCTGAGATCTTTAGATTGGTGGTGACACTTTAAGGAGAATTACAGCCACAAGAAAAGGGAGGAGATTGGATATTTTTAAAGATCTTTTTTTCTTCTCATTAACATCATTTATCAGCACCGGGCGATAAAAGCAGTTTAATGAATGGAGTTGGAATGGGTTAGAACCCCTCTGTTAGGTTGTGGTTGCTTTCTGTGTCCCCCCTTTGTGAGACTTCCATGTCCTCAGGACATGATATGAAACAAAATGTCTACAACAGGGACACAATGACGGCAGGTGATCTAATCCTCCCCACTATGTTCAAAACAATAATAAATGGGGAGGAGTTCTGCTTTAATAACCTCATACAATGTGCACATCAGCGATTGACCCCATGTGACATCATCGTCTGAGCCCTAAGCCCCAGGATGAAGTATTCCCATTGGATCTACACCATGGAATGAAGAAGCCAAACTACCCAACAATCCAGCTGACAACCAGAATTGGCAACACCCCTACATTATACCGCTAAAGCAGCAGCAGTAGGCCTAGAAACCTTCCCTGTGCTTCTTCAGAATTAGAAAATGTCTTGTACTTACTCCTCCTAGGAAGTGCTTCAGATGTTGGTCCATGTCCGGGGGGTAAACAGGATCTTCGTAATTCACGGCCCTCCTGTATACCTGAGTGGTATCGTCACGGAATGGTACAGTTCCTGTGGCCATCTTGTATATGACAACCCCCATGGAAAACCAGTCGGGTGCAAACTGGTAGAAGTCGCCATTGATAACCTGGTAATCAGAGAAGAGAAATCAGTTACTTAGTTCCTACAAACTTAGCATCCTTTTATAGGAGAAATAATAATATATATTCATTGAACGTGTATTCTAAGGGAGGCATTTACAAAGCATCAGTATGTCCTTATTGTGGCAATAGCGCTACTTTAATAAAAATGACATTTATAAAGCACAGCGGTGGAATTGGGACTTTGAGTGCTATTACAGGGAATGGGTGTAAACATAAAAAAAAAAAAAACGAGCGAGAGCCTAGTCATGTGATTCACCCTAATCAAATCAGAGTTCTCTTAGTGATATCTGCTCTCCAGTAGAAATCATTGCAACATTAACCTTGATGTAGCTTTTTAAAATTTGATATGTTTACTATTTCATATGTCCATTATTATAGATATTGTAGCTAGACTCGCTTTAAGCAAGAGGAATAGCAAAGAACAACCACTGTGCCCAACAGCTAACCAGGAGGCAGAGGCGGCATACGCAATGGCTGCCCCCATGGACATATATTAACCACTTCAGCCTGGACTAATTGGCTGGCCAAAGACCAGAGCAATTTTTGTGATTCAGCACTGCGTTGTTTTAACTGACAATTGCCTGGTCATGCTATGTGGCTCCCAAACAAAATTTACGTCTTTTTTTCCCCCCCCCACAAATGGAGCTTTCTTTTGGTGGTATTTGATCACCTCTGTGGTTTTATTTTTTGCATTAAAAACAAAAAAAGAGCAACAATTTTGAAAAAAAGCAATATTTTTTACTTTTTGCTATAATAAATATCCCCCAAAAGAATATAAAAACTAATTTTTTTCCTCAGTTTAGGCTATATATTCTTCTACATGTTTTTGGTATAAAAATAAAATCACAATAAGCGTTTGATTGGTTAACCACTAGGGGGCTAGGAAGGGGGTTAAGTGTGTCCTAGGGATGTGTTCTAACTGTTAGGGGGTGTGGCTATGAGTGGCACATCACTGATCGCTGCTCCCTATAGCAGATGAACAGTGACAGGTCACTAGGAAGAACGGGGAGAAGTTGTGTTTACACTGACATCTCCCCGTTCTTCAGCTCCGTGACACGATCGCGGGACACCGTCGGACATCGAATTTGCGTGTCCCATGGGCATGATCTTGGAGCTTGCACGCGACCACACAACAGCAAATTTAAAGGGACGTACCTCTACGCCCATTTGCCTATCCGTGCCATTGTGTTGACGTATATGTTCGTGCGGCGGTCAGCAAGTGGTTAACATATTTTTTTAAAATAATTTTAAGAGCTTAACCACTTGTGGACCGCCTAACGGGGATGTACGTCCTTTTTTTGAAGAGGGATATCTCGGTAACGGCAGCAGCTGCTGCCACAACCGAGATATCCATCTCTTCAGGCGGCGGTCGGCTGTACGATAATGGTGGTCTCCGCGGCTGATTCACCGCGAGATCACCGCTATCGGCGGCGGAAGAGGTGCCACCCCCCTCCCGCCGCCCTCCCGCACCTTCCGCCACTTACTGGAGCCGTCGGTAGCGGCGGAGGCGATCGGGTCCTCTTCCTAGCTGGGCATAGAGACAAGTGAGGCTAAGATGGCCCCCACTCGTCTCTATACCATAGGAGGGCGGAAGCGACGTCAAAACGTCACTTCCGCCCATACCTCTTAAAGGTATATATTTTTTTAAATGTCAGATTTTCTTTCTTTTTTTTTTTTTTAGCCCAAATATGAGATCTGAGGAGTTTTTGACCCCAGATCTCATATTTAAGAGGACCTGTCATGCTTTTTTCTATTACAAGGGATGTTTACATTCCTTGTAATAGGAATAAAAGTGATCCATTTTTTTTTTTTTTTAAAACAGTGTAAAAATAAATAAAATCAATTAAAATAAATAAGAAATTTTTTTTTTTTTAAAAACACCCCGTCACGACGAGCTTGCGCACAGAAGCGGGCGCATACGTGAGTAGCGCCCGCATATGAAAACGGTGTTCAAAACCATACATGTGAGGTATCGCCGCGATCGGTAGAGCGAGAGCAATAATTCTAGCCCTAGACCTCCTCTGTAACGCAAAAAATGCAACCTGTAGAATTTTTTAAATGTCGCTTATGGAGATTTTTAAGGCTAAAAGTTTGACGCCATTCCACGAGCGGGCGCAATTTTGAAGCGTGACATGTTGGGTATCAATTTACTTGGCATACCATTATCTTTCACAATATAAAAAAAAATTGGGCTAATTTTACTGTTGTCTTATTTTTTTTTTATTCAAAAAAGTGCATTTTTAAAAAAAAAAGTGCGCTTGTAAGACCGCTGCGCAAATACGGTGTAAAAAAAAGTATTTCAATGACCGCCATTTTATTCTCTAGGGTGTTAGAAAAAAAACAATATAAAATGTTTGGGAGTTCTAAGTAATTTTCTAGCAAAAAAAACAGTTTTAAACATGAAAACACCAAGTCTGAAAAAGAGGCCTGGTCCTTAAGTGGTTAATGATTACCAATCAGGTGTTTTACATTGCAGGGTTCTGTATGCAATCTAAAATGTTTATATTACAAGTATCAGAGGGATAGTGATTGGATTGTGATATGCTGAATAGATGAGGTCTAGTGTTGGGTAAAAAGAGCGTGACTTACTTCTGGCGCTATGTATCCAATCGTTCCGGCTACGCCCGTCACCTTCCTATTACCAAACAGATCCATTTCTGCCAATCCATAGTCTGCAATACGGACGTGACCTTCATTGTCCATTAAGATGTTGCTTAACTTGAGGTCTCTATGAACTATGCCACGTCCGTGGAGGAACTCAAGTCCGCAGGCTATTTCCGCCGCAATGAATCTATAAAAGAGAAAAATGAATTAGATTTTACAGTGATTAGACTTAAGTATAAACATTATCCATGGGCAGGGGGAGGGAGTACCTGGCTCTATCCCATTACCGGTCCCAACTTTGAGCTTGTTTAGGTTACCGTACGGTTGGAGTTCTGGGCATGGCACCTGCTCACCATTTCTGGTTTTTCTGGAGTCTCCTGGGAGAACCCATTGGTAGGATCCAGGCTGTAAACATGCTTGTCACAGCAATAGGCATGTGACTGGTACTATAAGACCCCAAGTCTCTCCTCTGCCCTTAACAGCATTCACAACACCGAGATCTGAGTTTTTGAATGATTTTGATTTCTTAAAAATGTCAGGTCTCAATGTCATCACATCCGTGGTACCATAGCGGAGAGCCGATCGATCACGATCACAGCTTTGTTCAGCTGTCTGACCAGCCAGTAGACGTGCCGGCTGGTCGCCTGGGTCTCCCGGTAGGATGAGAGAGCCTGAGAAATCTGTGGTAGGTGCCGGGAGTGGAGGAAGTCCCCTCCTGCTGCATGTAAAACCAATCCAGCTGTTAGTTAGACCGCCACCTCTAAAAAGCAGTACCAGGGTTATGAGGTACCAGTACATCATTGGTCCAGAAGTGTTAACCCCTTCGTGCTGGTGGTATGCATATATGTGGCCTCTAGGTGGGTGGGAATTAACACTGAGAGGCCGCATGTATGGGTGCCAGAATGTAAACAGAGCTGTCCTGAGGATGCACTCCTGGCACAGTTACTGCTGCCTAAAGGAAAGCTCCCGATATCTACATGCGATTGGGAGCTCTCTGATCATGTGACCACTGTGACAGCCAATCATGGCAGTGGTCACATGATCAGAAACCCAGCTCCATCTCCCGGCAAACCTCTTAGAGAACGTTACTAGGTGACTCTGGACTGTCTCCATCTCCTTCCCCACATGGTGCAATCACTGCCGCTTTGGAGAAACTGGGATTGCAGAATGCCATGTGTGTGAACAGTCTACTTGGAACACCAACCCTACTATGATAATATAGCGTATCTAAGCTTGGGAGAGGCGCGTGGTCCCCAATTTTTGGCGGGACGGAGTGACATTACTCTAAAGTATCTACGTCAGATCTGGGTGGACTGATGTAGCTACGCATTCTAATGGAGTCCAATGTAATTCTAAACTCCTAAAAGCCTGGATTGTAAAGCAACATATCTTATAAAGATTACTTTCTATTCTATTCTCATTGTGGTGATGAGACTTACCTTATGACGGAAATAGGAAGAGGGAAATGTTTATTGGTGAAATCAAACAGATCCCCTCCAGAGACGTATTCCATAGCGAAACAGGCAGAATGGCGGGTCTGAAAAGTGGTGTAAAGTTGGGTGAGGAATGGACACCCTGCCGCCATCTGCATGACCTTCTGCTCTGTTTCAATGGCGCTACGTTGATCTGAAGTCTTCACTACAGACTTGATGGCCATGATCTTCTTGGCTGCAGAATGAGTTGCCAGAAAGACCTGTCCGAATCCGCCTTCTCCGAGCAGGCGGTGCAATATGAAAGGTGACTGGCTGTCGCCGTGTGATGGTATTGATTGGACATTTCCTGCTGTGACAAGTTTGATGTTTCTAGTGTCACAGCTCGGGGGAGTGACAAGAGGCGGGACTTCTGCTGCTGCAATCCTCAGAGGCTTTCTAGCTGGTGCGGCATTTCTCATGATCTTTCTAATCGCTGAAATATTTCTCATGCCCTCTCTAGTGTCACAGCCGGGGGGAGTAACAAGAGGCGAGACTTCAGCGGCGACGGCAATTTTCATGGGCTTTCTAGCTGGCGCGGCATTTTTCATGATCTTCCTAATGGCTGCAATATTTCCCCTGATGTTATTAGGGACACAGCTCTGGGGAGTCCTCACAGATGATATGGCGTGGACTACATCCCTATCATGATCCAGAAAGCCATTAAATGGCTCAGGTCTTATCTCTGCAATCATGCTTTCCATTATAAATGGTCTCATTTCACTGGTTAAAAACACAGTGAAAATCATACGCTAGAAGAAGAAATCTCTTAGGAGCTCAGAATAGGTCTTCACACCAAGAGAAGTCAGACTCTTCTGAGCTCCACAGGTGTGAGACTGCTTTTTATAGCGGCACTGCCAATGACATCCTAGAGCTGGTCACACTGACCAATCACGTCGCAGTGCTTGTCACGCCGGCCAATCAAATCACAGTGCTGGTCACCGTGACTCCTCCCCTAAGTTGGCAAAAAGCCAGCCAGTACAGTCACATGACCTCAGCCAGTACATTTCTGGATTTCAACTGTCAACTGTCAACTGTCAGATTTCAAATTTTCTCTATTCTGTGGGGGAGGGGAGGATGAGATGACTGCTGAGATTTACATTTCTGCAATAAACAAGTTTATTTCTGTTTTACTTCCCATAAATAGATAGATAGATAAATGTAAAATTCAGATGTGTGGCAAATAACAAGAACGACCCCATCCATGAAATGTGATGTCCTCATATTGACAAATTTCACAAAGATAACACACCAGGATAAGGATCCTTCTCCCCCTGTCAACTCCAGAAGGTTTTAACCCTTTCATGACCAGAACTTTTTTGCTATTTAGCACTGTTCTACTTCAATTGGCAATTACATCATTATGCAACACTGTATACAAATGAAATTTACACATTTTTTTACCCACAAATAGAGCTTTCTTTTGGTAGTATTTGATCTCCACTGGGAATTTTTATTATGTAAATAAACAGAAAATTCAAATGTAAAAAAGACCAAAATTTCCAGTTATAAAATATATCCAATAAAATAGTTAAAAAAAATCTTCATAAATTTAGACCAAAATGCATTCTGCGACTTGACTTTGATTAAAAAAAAAGTATAAATTGTTTTCTTATAGTGTTTACAATATTTTCTTTAAAAAGTAAATAAATGAAAAAAATCCAAAAATGAAAAAAAAAAAAATATTTTCAGTTTTTAAATATATCGAATAAAATAATTAAAAAAATCGAATTTCTACATAAATTTAGGGCAAAACGTATTCTGGTACATGTCTTTGGTTAAAAAATTTTTTTTTATATATTAATTGGTTTCTTTGTTATCTACAATCTTTTTGGTAATAAAAAAACATAAATAAAAATGACTGAAAAAACACAAAATTTAAAAAAAGGAATATTTTTTATTTTTAGTTAGGAAACATATCTAATAAAATAGTTTAAAAAAAATCTTCATAAAATTTTAACCAAAATGTATTCTGCTACATGTCTTTGATTTAAAAAAAGTATATATTTTTTTTCTTACTTATAGCGTTTGAAATCTTTTTGTTAAAAAAATAAAATAAATTAAAAAGACCAAAAATGTTATAAAACGTATCCAATAAAATAATTTAAAAAAAATCTAATTTCTATATAAATCTAGGCCAAAATGTATTCTGGTAGATAGTAAAAAAATAATAGCAATAACAAAAACATATTGCTTCATTCATTTAGGCCAATATGTATTCTGTTTATATATTTTTGGTTAAAAAAAAATTGGAAAAAAGAAAAAAAAAATTGGGAAAAACATTATTTATTTTTAATGAAAACACCGAAAATTTTTAAAAAAGGAATCGTTTTTATTTTCAGTTATAAAACATATCCAATAAAATAATTAAAATAATCAAATGTTTTCACAAGTTTAGGTCAATATGTATTCTGCTACATTTTTTTGGTAAAAAAAATAATCCCAATAAGCGTGTATTAAATGATAATTAAAACAATTTAATTTCTTCAAATTAATTTTAGGCCAGAATGTATTCTGCTACATGTCTTTGGAAAATAAAAAAAAGGTATATTAACTGGTTTCTTAGTTATAACCTCTGCAATCTATGGTGTATACAGTACTCTATATATTTGAAAATTGATCAGTACTGACAGCCTGTTCTATTTTTTGAGGCCCCTAACCACTTGACCTCCGAAAGATTTAACCCCCCTAATCACCAGGCCATTTTTGCGATAACTGACAATTGGTTGTGCGGCGCTGTACTCAAATAAAATTGATGTCTCCCCCTTCCCCACAAATCGCGCTTTCTTTTGGTGGCATTTGATCACATCCACTGATTTTATTTTTTGGGTTATAATCATAAAAACAACTACAATTTTTGGTCACAATAGACAATTAGATTTACATAATATACAAGTCACATTGCACAATATACAAAACAGTATTTTTTTTTACTTTCTACTATAAATCATATCCAATATATATATATATTTGGTAAAAAAAAAATTAAAAAAGACAAACAATTTGAAAAACTATTTTTTTAATGAAAAAACACCAAAAATTTAAAAAAATGAATATTTTTTATTTTGGCTTAATAAACATATCCAATAAAATTATGTAAAAAATCGAATTTCTTCATCAATTTAGGCCAATATGTATTCATATTTTTGTTTAATAAAAAATCCCAATAAGGGTATATTGATTGGTTTGCGAAAAAGTTATAGCTTCTACAAACTATGGGATATTTATATTAATTAATTTTATAGTAGTAATGGCAGCGATCTGCGACTTCTAACGGCACTGCGATGTTGCAGTGAAAATTTGGGACATCTAACTGGCACTATTTGGGGACTAGTGAGACTAATACAGTGATCAGTGCTAGAAAATATGCACTGTCACTGTACTAATGACACTGACTTAGAAGGGGTTAAACATCAGGGGTGAGCAAAGGGTTAAATGTGTGCCTGACCAGAGTTTTACTACTGTGGGGGAGGTGCTTGTACTAGGGGAAGGCATGGATCGGGGCCTCTGCTTAGCAGAGACACAGGCTCCATGTCTTCTCTACTGACAGACCGCCGTTCTGCCTGTGTACAGAATCATCACAGCAGGAGTGGGCCGGCGGCGGTGCCCACGCACTCCAGATCCGGAAGTACACGATCACGTATTGAGTATGTGATGTTGTGCAGCAGAACTGCCTTGCCGCCATATATACACAGTGTATGGTTGGCAAGTAATTAAAATGCCAGGACAGTCCAAATATCCCCCAAATAACCCATTTTTCGAAAGTAGACAGTCTGAGATAAGAGGACAAAAAATGTATTATGTATATATATTTTTAACACACTTTTTGACCAGAGCAAAATAATGTGCCATATTAAGATTGTACTACTCTGGAGAAGTGATCATTATTATTATTATTATTATTATTTTTTATTTTTTTTTACACATTATGTTTGCATATAGCAATGAATTTTATTACTTTAAGCAAGAATTTTACTGAATGAAAGAATGAAATTGATTCATTTAGTTTATTTTGTTGTGATTGGACCCAGTCTGTACCATGTGACCAATGTCAGCTAACAGCACAATTGTACACAATGTATGGCTTGAAAGGAAGCCATCCATCAACTGTCATGTGACCTGCTGTGATCGTCTCTCCTCTACTCACGTCTATCATACATGAGTGAGGAAAAGCCGATCAACAGCTCTTCCTGTTTACATTGTGATCAGCCGTGATTGGACATGGCTGATCACATGGTAAAGAGCCTCCGCTGGAGGCTCTTTACTGAGATCGGTGTAGCGGTGTGTCTGGCTGACACACCGCACCATCGATCACGTTGGTGCGCACAGTGGCTGTTATCCTGCTGGACATCATCTGACGCCCAGTCAGGATAACGCAACCACCGCCCGGCCGTCGTTTTGCTATAGGCCGGGCGGGAAGTGGTTAAAGTGGAACTAAACCCTTCTCTCCTTTACAGCCAGGGGAGCTGCCATCTCAGCCTCTGTTTGATCTGCAGCAGCCATGGTGCTGCACATGTGATCAGTTATGTCACCAGTCATTTCATGGCTTAACATTTCAGCTGAGAGCACAAGCAACTGTGTCAGTTAGCATATTTGGCAGGCTTTGAATGTAACTGTTGCTAATCCATTAAATTGATGTTTTTAGTCCACTTTAAGCAAATCCTTGTGTGTGAATCTTTTGCCGAGATTCTTACCTGTAGATCCTACCAGTAACAGCACTTCCTGATGGGGACTTACAATGCTAAGACACTGCTTTGCAATTAGCAGCAGCGTTGTCTTGCTGTGTGCACTCTGCCATTGGGCTGTCATCTCTCGGTCAGCTGCCATCCCCGCATATCGATGTATTAACAATCTTGCGTTCTTTTTATTTTTTGCCGGCAGGAATTTCGCACATGACTGCGAGATGTCTTTGGGAGGAAGCTGGACGATATTTTCCACAAACAAAGCTCACCCTGATGAAATTCATCTATATCTGACAATATGAGTAAGTGAGGGGACATAAGGAAAAATTCTTCTTTTTCTTCTTCTTTCTTCTTTTCCTTCCCTCCTTTCCTCTTTTTCTTCTTTGTTCTTTTCCTTCCTTTCGTCTTTATCTTCCTTCCTTTCTACTTTTTCTTCTTCTTAATTAATTTCCTTCCTTCCTTTCTTTTTCTTCTTCTTTCCCTTCTTTCCTTTCTTTCTTCTTTTCCTTCCTTCCTTCATTTCTTCTTCTTTTTTTCTTCTTCTTTCTTCTTTTCCTTCCTTCCTCTTTCTTCTTCTTTTTTCTTTTTTCTTCCTTCAATCCTTCCTTTCTTCTTCCTCCTCCTCCGCCTCTGGTAATTTGTATTGAATAGGGGATGGTGATGTGTTTTCAGTGAGTCTCATCTTCAGCTATTATAATATTTACCTAAAGATAGTTCCTGATAGGACACTTCTGATCCATATTTGCCTGGTTCTATTTCAAATTCAGCTTTGTTATGCCGCGTACACACGATCGAACTGTATGACATACTTAGTCCGTTGAAACACATTTCAACGGACAATCCGCTCGTGTGTGGGCTTCAGCTGACTTTTTCAGCGTGCAGTCCGGAGTACTAAGAATTTCGGTTTGCACAACAATCTTTCCGTCGTACTTTGGTTTCAGCGGACAATACGGTCGTCAGTATGCTGGTCCGACGGACTAAGAATGGCGCATGCCCAGAAAGGATTTACAGGGCGGAAGCGCTCTGTCTTGTAAAACTAGTGTTCGTATTGAAGCTAGCATATTCATCATGCTGCTAATTTTGTGTTTTTTTAATATAGCACATTCTTTTCTTCTTCATAATGCAAGAAAAGTGAAGTTGCTTTGCTGCTTATATTCACACAGAGTTATCACAAATGTCTTTATTCATCCTCATCCTATGATTAATATTCCAATTCGAGAATAAATAAAAAAAAAAAATAACGGACGAATTAAGCTGAAGTCTGAAAAGCGCGAATCGTCTCTAACCAAACTTCCACTAACGCAAAGTCAGCAGAAGGAGCACAAAGGGTGCTTTGCTGTGTCTTGGACTTCCTATTTCTAGTCCCGTCGTACGTGCTGTACGTCATCGCGCAAGCTTTCGTCGGACTGTTTGTGTATCCGTGTGTGGTCAAGTCCTTTCAGTGGAAAGTACGTCGGATTGTCCGTCGGATTGTATGACGGACTAAGTCGTCATACAGTTCGATCGTGTGTACGTAGCATAAGAGCTCCTTCTAGTGGCTGTTTTTTTTTTTCAAGCTGGGTAAAAGGTTCAAGTGCACCTGCCAGTAACTTTCCATGTTTCCATGAATACATTTCTGACCTTTCATAATATACAGGAACAGTATAATTTTTCAGAAAAGTGTCACCCCATCTACCAACGAACGTTCATAAACGGTGCTGTATACAAGGGGTTAAAGCAAGCAGCAGCCATAAGCTTGCTATTTGTAGAGCCAGCGAAGGGCTTTTTACATGAAAGTGATCCCATTTATGATCACTTCTATAGGGCTCTGAATGGTACACCTTCCCACTGCCACCACTTGCGGTGCTTCTCAGGCCCTCCCATTCCTCTGGGATGATCAAGACTGCAGGAAATGGCTTTTCATATTTGTTCCCTGATCCCCTTTAAGATTAATGAATCCAGAAGAGATGTGTATTACCCAATTTCTGGGTTTACAGCTGCAACTCCTTGGTTACTGGAGCCGAGGATGCAGCTAATCAAGCATGACCTGTGCTTGATTAGCTGTAATGAAGGACAGGGGGAAAATTTGTAGTTTAAAAGCCCCCTATGTTATTCCATTGAGCAGGTGACCGGTTCTCTTCATGGAGACATTGGGGGTCTAGCCCCCCCCCCCCAATGTCTCTATAAAAATGACCTATCACCTACCCAATGCAATAACATAGGGGGCTTGTTAGCCTATTAGACTATCAATTTCCCCACTATCCTCCATTACAGCTAATATATTACCCATTACATATAGGGGGTTATTTGCCTATTTGCCCCTTGTTATAGCAATAAAGTTAAGTAAAGAAAAAAGTGTAAAAAATATATTAAATACAATAAATAAATATTTATGTTTGTTTAAATAAATTAAATATTTTCCAGCGTATGAGATAACCTTTTACACTTAAAAAAACTGGCCAAAAATCGGGGGTTGTATTATTATACGCCGGATCAGCCCCTTCTGAGGGTTCGGTAATACTGTATGTAGCTTCGGCTACATACAGTATATACCGCTGAGACAATCCCGGTGAGCAATGTATTCATATGAATACAGAGCCTGCTCGGATTGGAGTAACAACCTCTGCCAGTCGGATTGGCATTGAGAGTCAGAGAGGCGCGGGCTGATGATGATACAGCCTCTGCCAATCCAAGCAGGCTTTGTATTCATTAATAGAATACATCGCTCACTGTGATTGGCTCCAGCAGGAAATAGGATATGGCGCCAGCTCTTCTGCTAGGACGAAATATCAAGCGTCGGAAGCCTCGGAAGGGGGTCGTCTTATACGATAAGTACAAGAAAAAAATGCTAAACAACTGTAAGATTAGGGGGCTGTCTTATATGCCCGCTCGTCTTATACACCGGCATATATGTAAGTAGAGAAAAAAGTATAAAAAAAGATATTATGTAAAATAATTCATTTTTGTTTTTTACCCCCAATATTTCCATAAAGATCACCTTTCACCTGCCCGATGCTATCACAAAATGCGATGATGTCATAAGTCTGCTGCAAGCAGGAGGGAGCGGTCTCCTCTCTGACAGTGATCAGTCTGTGCATTGTAACTTTGTAGCAAGTAGGGGCTGATCTGTGCCCGACATATGTGCACACCAAAGAAGTAGATGGTTGGCTTCTTTATCCTGTTTATCTTGTTCTTTTGTGTCTCTTTGCAGCAATTGCCTTACTTACTGTCGGACATATCGCCCACCTAGCCGGCCGGATGATCTGGTAAAGTCTGACTTTTTCACGGCCTGGAGATAGTCATGCTGAGTTTCCATGGGATGACTGCCAAGGCCACAGAAATAACGGTGAGCAGGAGCCTGATGTGTCCTTCTAATAGGAAGAATATTGAATCCTGTGAACAGAGCTGGAATTCTTTCCTGTTTCAGACCCGCCAATGGGAGGGGGAGGGGTGGCCACACACTGAGAATATTTAATTTCTTCATGTCTGTATATTGATACCTTGCTCTAAGCCAGTGATGGCGAACCTATGACACGCGTGTCAGTGCTGACACGCGTTGCCATTTGGGGTGACACGCACAGGATTTCATGCGATTCATCCTCGGCTCCTGCACGGCCGCCGAGGATGAAAGAATCTGTGCTGGAGGAACGCGGGGGGGCGGGACGTGTGATCTCCCCCGCCCACACTCACTTACTGTATCGCCGCCGCCCCTTTCTGAGCGCTGGGGCTGCTGGTAAGGCGTGCGTGCCGTGCGCACACACGTCATCAGCGCGGCGAGGGAGGACCCGCAGGAGAGGAGCGCGGGAACAGTGCGCGCCTCTCTCCAGTCAGGCCAGCACAGAGAGTCTACTCCTGGGACTGTCAGTTACGACCGCACCACAGCAGGGAACAGCGGAGTGCCAACGGGAACTGTGAGCGTCATTAGCAGCAACTATTGGGGTGCCATGGACTTGCCCACAATAACTGAGATAAGTGAGGGGGAGGTTGTGTTAGCTTGTTAGGCTAGTTAACCCCTAATTGGCTATCTATAATTCTATCTGCTGTCACTGGCCCACTGATGGAGCACCCAAAAAATAAAAAACAAAGGTTAAGTAAAGGGAGTGGTAGTAGCAGTGGCCGACCCTTTCAAGAGACATGGAGCGAGATGTATGGCATTATAGAAAAAAATGGCAGATCATTTTGCGTTCTATGTACTGAAACGGTAGTAAGCAGAACGTGGAATATAAATAGACATTTTGAAACTAATCATTCCCAGCTCTTGGAAAAAAGTGAGGATGATAGGAGGGAATACATTTCCAGGAAGCTACACCTTTATAAGAGCCAATCTAACTCCATCCTTAAATTTATAAAAGGCTCTACAAATTTAAACTCTGCAAGTTTGAGCATTGCTCACTCCATAGCTCAGCATGCAAAAGCGCTTAATGAGGGAGAATTTATTAAAGAAACTCTCCTAAGATGTGCGCCAGTTCTATTTCACGATATGCAGAATAAAGATGCAATTATTAAGAGAATATCTGAGTTACCACTCAGTAGAAATATCATAAAAGACCGAATAATGAGACTGAACACAAACGTACAACAGCAATTAAAGAGAGACATAAGGAATTGTAAATATTTTTCCATCTCTCTTGATGAAACTACTGATGTCACATCGCATGCTCAGTTGGCCATTATTGGTCGATATTCTGATGGTCACACAATGAGAGAAGAGTTGATAAAGTTAGTATCAGTGCCAACAAGTACATCAGGAAGCGAAATATGTAAGGTTGTTATGCAAACATTCTGCGACCTAAGCATTGATATATCTAAAGTTGTGTCAGTGACGACAGATGGTGCCCCAAACATGGTGGGGAAAAACGTTGGATTTGTGAAATTGTTTACAGAAGCTATTGGACATGCGATTGTGCCTTTTCATTGTATTATCCATCAGGAGGCTTTATGTGCCAAGGCAGGATTCACTGACTTAAATGACTTAATGTCAGTTCTAACAAAAATAGTTAATTTAATAGCTGCTCGCCCCCTTCACAAGCGAGAATTTTCAGCACTTTTACAGGAGGTTGATTCCACCTACAGTGGACTGCTGATGTACAATAATGTAAGATGGTTGAGCCGAGGAAAGGTTCTTGAGCGCTTTGTGGAGTGCTTTGAAGAAATTAAGGTATTTCTTGAAGAGAAGGATCTGGGAAACTTTCCTCAGCTCAATGATGATAAGTGGGTCAACACCCTGATGTTTTTTACAGATCTCTCTGTTCATGTTAATGAACTGAACTTAAAGTTACAAGGTTTTGGCAAAAGTATCGATGTTATGTTTGGATACATAAAAGCTTTTGAAAGTAAAGTAAAAATTTTCAAGCGGGATGTAGAAACTAAAACGTATAAGTATTTTCCTCGAGTACAAAAGCATTTTGAGAAGGCCAGTGCAGCTGTACGAAATGAAGTGGAACTCTTGCATATGAAGTACCAGCATGTTTTAGACTCGTTACTTGACCAGTTTACTGATAGATTTAGTCAATTTAGAAGCCTAGAACAGACCATGAAAATAATTAAGTATCCTGATGTAGTAGTCTACAATAGTTTGGAATTAAATGGTTTCCAATGGATGCAAATAGATGATTTGGAGATGCAGCTTGCAGAATTTCAAGACAGCATCTGGGCTCAGGTGTTTGTTGACTTGAGGTCAAAGCTTGAGAATCTGGAAAGGGGCCGCTTGGAGAATAAAGATGAGTGCCACTACGAACAGGAAATTTGGAGTGCCTGGAACAGACTACCAGACACTTTTAGCACCCTGACAAATATAGCAACAGCTTTACTCACAATTTTTCCTTCTACGTACTTTTGTGAGACCTTATTCTCAGCATTAAATAATATCAAAACCAACAAAAGAAACAGATTGACAGATGAGGTTAGTAGCGCTTTCTTGGGCCTGAAGTGTACAAAATACCAACCTTCAATTGAAGATTTAGCCAATGAAATTCAGCAACAAAAAAGTCACTAATAGGCAGGTTAGTTAAAGAATTCGCCCTCCCCCTCACTTATCTCAGTTCACGGCAGGGCTGTGGAGTCTGCTGCTTCCAGCTCCACGTCCCCGTCCCCGCTATGAATATTCATAATCATCGCCCTCGCGTCACTAGGAATATTCATAGCAGGGGCGGGCTGGAGCGGCATGTTGATGAGGACGTGGAGCTGGAAGCAGCCGACTCCACAGCCCTGGTTCACGGCACCCCAAACAAGTTCAATAATATCAAGGGCAACATACGAAATTGACTGATGAACAAAGAAGTTACTAAGCAGGTATGTTAAATAATTTGTTTTTGGTTTATTAAATACAATTATATATTGCAATTATACATTTTTGTAGTTTAAACTATAAATTGCGCAAAAATTATGTTTTTTTGTCGAAGTGACACACCACGCGAGTTATGCTCGATTTTTTTCCGATTTTTGACACACCACACCAAAAAGGTTGCCCATCACTGCTCTAAGCCCTGCTATTATCTAGAGGTAAGCCCCTCCCATTATTTAGCAGTCCAATGCCAGAGCCTACTGAGGGTACTACATTGGGCTGTAGAATGCTGGTGGAAAGACTTGATTTAAGAATGGGCGGTACTTGCCTCACAGCCAGGTAAGGGTGGACTCTGTTTGGGACCCTGATGTAAGTGGAGAATCTGATGGGGGCCTTGATGTATGGGGACTGATGGGGACCCTGGTTTAAGTAGGGAGACTGATGGGGACCCTGGTGTAAGTAGGGAGTCTGATGGGGACCCTGGTGTAATTAGGGAGACCGATGGGGACCCTGATGTAAGTAGGGAGACTGATGGGGACCCTGATGGGCAACCTAATGTAAGTGTGTTTGGGGGCATCTGATTGGGACCCTGATATAAGTAGAGAGTCTGATGGGGACCCTGATGTAAGTAAAGAGTCTGATGGGGGCCCTGATGTATGGGGACTGATGGGACCCTGGTTTAAGTAGGGAGACTGATGGGGACCCTGGTGTAAGTAGGGAGTCTGATGGGGCTCTGATGTAAGTAGGAAGTCTGATGGGGGCCCTGATGTAAGTTGGGGGGTCTGATGGGAACCCTAATGTAAGTAGGGAGTCTGATAGGGACCCTGGTGTAAGTAGGGAGACTGATGGGGACCCAGAAGTAAGTAGGGAGTCTGATGGGTACCCTGATGTAAGTAGTGAGACTGATGAGGGCCCTGATGTAAGTTGGGGGTCTGATGGGGACCGCTATGTGAGTAGGGAGACTGATGGGGACCTTGGTGTAAGTAGGGAGTCTGATGGGGTCTCTGATGTAAGTAGGGTGTCTGATGGGGGCTCTGATGTAAGTAGGGGGTCTGTTCGGGACCCTTATGTAATTAACGAGACTGATGGGAACCCTGGTGTAAGTAGGGGGACTGATAGGGACCCAGGTATAAGTAGGGAAGCTTTTTATACAATACAAATTCCAGAAAAAAGTACCAGGCTAAAGCCCATAATATAATGAAAGATTTAAGGAGATGTATGGAAGGAAGAGGAAAAAAGGAGGGGTCAGTATCAGGGGTTACATCCATCCGTACCCACATAACTGTGCCCATGGATATGTGTGTGTAATCACAATTCTATTAAACAGTGGATTTCCGGGCCCTCGTTGAGGCTATTTGGGGATAAGATGTTTTATTTATGGATCCAAAAGTTGTCACGTTTGCACAACGCCAAAAATTTTTCATTGGTAGTGAGGGACTTATCAGATATGCATTCGATGGCAAATACCTTCAAGGCACCTGTGTCCCCACCATGACATGAGGTGAACTGGCTTGGGACACTATGCTTGTCTGAAGGATCTTTGGTTAACCTACGGTGCTCAACGATTCTCTTACAAAGTGGGTGTATATTATGCCCCACATACAAGAGACCGCAAGAGCACAGTAACGCATAGATCACATAATCCGTAGAACACGTGATGAACTGTTTAATATTCTAAACATTGTTTGTCCCCCCATGAACGTGGTTTGTCCCCCCATGGTTTGTGAGGCATTCTCCCTTTACCATATAAAACGAATCAATCAGCGCTGAACACAACAAATAAGTGAAAAATTAAACAATTAATTAAAAAACATGCAGCTCGAATACTATAGGTCAAAATACCAAATCCCACATTACAGTACAGCGCATAAATAAATAATCTAAGTGAATGAAAAAGTGACACTCTATTAGTGCATCAAAACACAAAAGTCCATAGATTTAAAGAACAACAAGTAGAGATGTCAGAAAAAAGATCCGCTTGTGCAATGTGCCTCCAATCGACAAAGATAAGTGATGATGTGATTCCTTCACCAATAAGCAAGATGGACTCTCACCTCAAAATATGGACCCCTGATTTAACAGACAGGTCAGAAAACGCATGTTCCCATCATGGGTAACTCACAGCATTCAGTAGATATAGCGGTAGTGCTCAAAGATTGAATCCTTTTCAGTATCCTTAATTTAATATGATTCCATAAAAAACATAAAAAACTAAATCTAGTGCTCTCTGTTTCCACAAATTTATTTAAAACAGAAGTAAAAGAGATACACTCACATTCTGGTGCACTGATCTCCAGTGCTGAGTGCTGGGCATGAAAACAAATTTATCACAGCGTCCATGCATGGATCAGTATAGCAGCTTGCGGATGATGTCACGGCTTAGGTCACGTGGTCCGTACGCGTTGCGTCCCCGAAAGTAGGCGGGACTTCATCAGCATCCTCCCTTTACCACATCTAAGAATGACCATTATATTATCAAAGAAAAATCGAATATCTGCCTTTTTGGCCTTATTGGCCTCACTTAACTTGCTGGGCGCAATAATGTTCTTCAAAAGCACTTGGCCCTTCTAAAGGTGATACGGGGTGTGTCGGAAATGACAGGTGCCAATTTGGTGTCCATCTGTAAAATATGCCGTTGTTTCGAAAACACCCTCTCAATGGCATGGTAATCACTGTTGAATACTGTAGTGAAATGTGTGATGTTATGCTCATTAGTTTTGATATGGGGTCTTTTAAGTGAGCTATTAAGGAGTTTAGAATATGCCTCTTGTATTAACTCCTTAGGATAGCCTTTGTCTATAATTTTTTGTCTGAGAAGACAGCTCTGTTCTATATAGTCCTCCACCTTCGAACAATTCTTTCTTAGTCGATGGAACTGGCCAGAGGGGATATTGTCCTTCCAGGTGGGGTGGTGACAACTCATATAATGTAAATATGAGTTACCACCAACTTTGCAGAAATTCTTTGTAATAATTGCACCTCCCTCATCGGTCAACTCTAGATGCAGGAATATTGAAGTTATCGGACAAACCATGTTTCAAGGACTGTTAATGTTTGCAATATTAAACAGTTCATCACTTTTGAATTATGTGATCTTTGGGTTAAGGTGCTCTTTACCGTCACTTGTATGTGGGGTGCACTATACGCCCACTTAGTAAGAGAACCTGTGAGCACCATAGGTTCTTCAAAGATCGTTCAGACAAGCATAGTGTCCTACGCCACTTCACCTTGTGTCATGGCAGGGACACAGGTGCCTTCACTGTCTTTGCCATCAAATGCATACCTGATAAGTCTCTCACTGCCAGTTAAAGATTTTCGGTGTTGTGTAAACGTGAGACCTTTTGGATCCATAAATTAAACACCTTTTCCCCAAATGGCCTCAGCAAGGATGCGGAAATCCACAGTTTAATACACACACATACAGTCCCTTGAAAAAGTATTCATGCACCTGGAAATTTTCCACATTTTGTCATGTTACAACCAAAAACCTAAATATATTTTATTGGGGTTTTATGTGGTAGACCAACACAAATTGGCACATAATTGTGAAGTGGAAAGAAAATGATAAATGGTTTTCATTTTTTTTTTTTTACAAATAAATATGTGAAAGGCGTGGTGTGCATTTGTATTCAGCTCCCCTGAGTCTACTTAGTAGAGCCACCTTTCGCTGCAATTCTATCTGTAAGTCTTTTTGGAGGTGTCTCTACCAGCTTTGCACATGTAGAGAGAGACATTTTTGCCCATTCTTTTTTGCAAAATATCTCAAGCTCTGTCAGATTGGATGGGAAGCGTCTGTGAACAGCAATTTTCAATTCTTGCCACAGATTCTCAATTGGATTTAGGTCTGGACTTTGACTGGGCCATTCTAACACATGAATATGCTTTGATCTAAACCATTCCATTGTAGCCCTGGCCGTATATTTAGGGTTGTTGTCCCACTGGAAGGTGAACCTCCGCCCCAGTCTCAAGTCTTTTTTTTTTTATATTTATATAATCTTTATTTGTATATGCAGATTGCATGAAGAAAACACAGTTTGATAACAGGCATAGAAAAAGTATAAGAGGGGTAAACCGGCTCAAATAAGCAATGATCATCGTATACCCCATGAGGTCCGATTGATCATCCGACATGGAGGGTGCCAAAACATGGAGAGCAACATAACCAATACTGTAACATATGAACAATAGCAATAATATACTGCTCCAAACATATCTACATATCTTTAACCACTTTCAGACCGGACCATTTTGCTGGTCAATGACCAGAGGTCTTTTTACAATTTGGCACTGCGCTGCTTTAACTGGTAATTGCGCGGTCATGCAATGTTGTACCCAAACAAAATTTGCGTCCTTTTTTTCCCACAAATAGAGCTTTCTTTTAAAGGTATTTGACTGACTGCAAATTTTTTTTTTTTCCGATATAAACGTAAAAAGACCGCAAATTTTGAAAAAAAATGATATTTTCTACTTTTTGTTATTAGAAAAATCCAATAAACTCAATTTTAGTCATTTTTGTCTTTGGTAAAAAAAAGTCAATAACTGTATATTTATTGGTTTGCGCAAAAGTTGTCACATCTACAAACTAAGGTACGTTTTCTGGAATTTACGCAGCTTTTAGTTTATGACTGCCTATCTCATTTCTTGACGTGCTAAAATGGCAGGGCAGTACAAAACCCCCCCAAATGACCCCATTTTGGAAAGTAGACACCCTAAGGAAATTGATAAGAGGCATGTTGAGCCCATTGAATATTTTATTTTTTTGCCTCAAGCGATTGAATAATGACAAAAAAAATGTTTTATTTTTTTTTACACAAAGTTGTCACTAAATGATATATTGCTCACACATGCCATGGTTATATGTGGAATTGTACCCCAAAATACATTCTGCTGCTTCTCCTGAGTACGGGGATACCACATGTGGTCGACTTTTTGGAAGCCTAGCCTCGTACGGGGCCCGAAAACCAAGCACCGCCTTCAGGATTTCTAAGGGCATACATTTGTAATTTCACTCCTCACTACCTATCACAGTTTTGAAGGCCATAAAATGCCAAGATGGCACAAAACACCCACAAATGACCCCATTTTAGAAAGTAGACACCCCAAGCTATTTGCTGAGAGGCATGTTGAGTCCATGGAATATTTTATATTTTGCCACAAATTGCGGGAAAATTACAAACTTTTATTTATTTTTTATTTTTTTTCACAAAGTTGTCACTAAATGATATATTGCTCACACATGCTATGAGCATATGTGAAATGACACCCCAAAATAAATTCTGCTGCTTCTCCTGAGTACGGGGATACCACATATGTGGGACTTTTTGGGAGCCTAGCCACGTACGAGGCCCCGAAAACCAAGCACCGCCTTCAGGCTTTCTAAGGGCGTAAATTTTTGACTTCACTCCTCACTACCTATTACAGTTTTGAAGGCCATAAAATGCCAAGATGGCACAAAACCCCCACAAATGACCCCATTTTAGAAAGTAGACACCCCAAGCTATTTGCTGAGAGGCATGTTAAGTCCATGGAATATTTTATATTTTGCCACAAGTTGCGGGAATTTTACAAACTTTTTTTTTTTTTTTCCACAAAGTTGTCACTAAATGATATATTGCTCACACATGCCATGGGCATATGTGAAATGACACCCCAAAATAAATTCTGCTACTTCTCCTGAGTACGGGGATACCACATGTGTGGGATTTTTTGGGAGCCTAGCCGCGTACGGGGCCCCGAAAACCAAGCACTGCCTTCAGGATTTCTAAGGGTGTAAATTTTTGATTTTACTCCTCACTACCTATCGCAGTTTTGAAGGCCATAAAATGTCAAGATGGCACAAACCCCCCCAAATGACCCCATTTTGGAAAGTAGACACCCCTAATTTTAGGGGTACACTAGTGAGACTCACAGGTAAAAAAGCACCTAGGCTGTCAGCGACTGTATCAAAACGCTACAAAAAAAACTGTTAGCGATCACAGGGATCAGGCCTGACTCTGCGAACGCTGCAGTTATGTGCGTTGTGTTTTGTAAGTGACAGTGATCGATCGATACTGCACTTGGGTGGGCTGGGCTGGGCTTGGCGGAGGGGCTAAATGCAGGTGGTAGCAGGTATCTGGGCTGATCCCGCTAACAATGCGTTTTGGGAAACCTAAACTGCTGGCGACGCTAATATAGATCTGATCAGATACTATATTACTAAGGGAGGTGTATGCTTTGCGCGTGGGTGTTAGCGGTACTGGCACTAACCTGACGCTGCCTGGGGCGACACAGACCTTATCTGACCCTCAAACTTATATCACCCGCCGGGTGATCAGGGGGTTAAACCTTTATTAGGTAATAAATGGCGGGTGCCCTGAAACTATAAAAAAATAACTAACCAACCAGCGTCACCTGTAACAGTTATTTGGTGATCACTGGTGAAAGGGTTAACTAGGGGGCAATCAGGGGGCTTTATGCGGTAGTATATGGGGGTCCCTGGCGCTATAAAAAGCTGTGGCGAACCTAAATACCTACCTGCCTAACTAGCGTCACCTGTGACACTAATACAGCGATCAGAAAAACGATCGCTTATTAGGCTGGGTTCACACTGGAGCGATGGGGGGTTAGGAGGTACCCTAGAACTAAAGGGGGCTAACCCTAACTGCCCTAACAGTTATTACAGTCACAAATGACACCAATGCAAAAAAAAAAAATGCAATTGGTGTCACTGTGACTGGGGGTGCAGGGGTGATTGGGGGGGTGATTGGGGGGTGAGAGTGTGCCCGGCATGTTCTCCTGTATTGTGTAGTGTCGGTGCAACTCACCGATCCTCTCTCCTCGGTGCCGGAACAAAAAATACCGACACGGAGGAGAGATTACATCACTTCCTCTGCCTGTGTTTACAGGAGAGGAAGTGATGTCACGCTGCACTTCCATTCGTCAGGAGCGATCGCGAGGGGGTGGCCATGAACGAATGGCCGCCCCCTCATCCCGGATCGCTCCTGAACGGATTCCAACCACCGCTGGCACCGGGGGGGGGGGCAATCGGGCCCCCCACCCACGGGAAGGCAGGGACGTACAGGTACGCCCATATGCCTGCCCGTGCCATTCTGTTGACGTACATCGTCGTGCGGCGGTCGGCAACTGGTTAAAGCATCTGTGGCCAAATATTAGCCATTGAACATAAGGAACGACAGCCAAGTGAGTAGGCATAGACAAAGAAGGGGCAGGGAATGAGGAGGAGGAGGAATAAGGAAGAGGAGCAAGAATAATGACAAAGGTAGCACTCCATCATAACATTGGTTCTATCCTACCAGTCTCAAGTCTTTTGCAGACTGGAACAGGTTTTCTTCTAAGATTGCCCTGTATTTGGCTCCATCCATCTTTCTATCAACTCTGACCAGCTTCCCTGTCCCTGAAGAATAGCATCCCCACAGCATGGTGCTGTCACCACCATGTTTCACGGTGGGGATGTGTGTTCAGGGTGATGTGCAGTGTTAGTTTTCCTCCACATATAACGTTTTGCTTTTAGGCCAAAAAGTAACATTTTGATCTCATCTAACCAGAGCACTTTCTTCCACATGTTTGCTGTGTCCCCCACATGGCTTCTCGCAAACTGCAAACAGGACTTCTTGTAGCTTTATTTCAACAATGGCTTTCTTCTTGCCACTCTTTCATAAAGGGCAGATTTGTGGAGAGCGCGACTAATAGTTGTCCTGTGGACAGATTCTCCCACCTGAGCTCTGGATCTCTGTAACTCCTTCAGGCACATGGAGTTACCATGTGCCTCTCGGCTACTTCTCTGATTAATGCCCTCCTTGCCCGGCCTGTCAGTTTAGGTGGACGGCCATGTGTTGGTAGGTTTTCGGTTGTGCCATACTCTTTCCATTTTCAGATGATGGATGGAACAGAGCTCAGTGAGACGTAAAATACTTGGGATATTTTTTTATAACCTAACCCTGTTTCAAAGTTCTCCACAACTTTATCCCTGACCTGTCTCGTGTGTTCCTTGTCATTCATAATGCTGTTTGTTAACTAAGGTTCTCTAACAAACATCTGAGGGCTTCACAGAACAGCTGTATTTATACTGAGATTAAATTACACACAGGTGGACTACTAAGTATTTACTAATTAGTTGACTTCTGAATGCAAATTGTTCCACTAGGTTTTAGATAGGCCCCTTTCACACGGGACAGATCCGTGATGATCCGCCCTGTGAACATCCGCTTGCTCAGCGGGGATCGCTCTGTTTATCCACGCTGAGCCGGAAAATGACAGGGCGGTCCCTGCACACTGTGCAGGGACCGCCCTGTCAGATCTCCGCTCTCTTCTATGGGGGATCGGATGAACACGGACCGTCTGTCCGTGTTCATCCGATCCGCTCTGCAGATGGATAGAAAAATAAGAATTGGACCATAGCGGAGACGGATGATATCGGGTGTCAGCAGATTTTCATCCGCTGACACCCGTTATCCCATAGGAATGCATGTATGTCCGTATTTCATCCATAAATGGATGGATGAAATACGGACATACTGTCCGCACGTGTGAAAGGGGCCTTAGGGGTATCAGAGTAAAAGGGGTTGAAAAGAAATGCACGCTACACTTTTCACATATTTATTTGTAAAAAATGTTGAAAACCATTTATAATTTTCCTTCCACCTGTCAATTATGTGCCGTTTTGTGTTAGTCTATCACATAAAAGCCCAATAAATTACATTTAAGTTTTTGGTTGTAACATGACAAAATGTGGAAAATTTCAAGGGGTGTGAATACTTTTTCAAGGCACTGTATGTATGAGCAAGGGCATGTGGGTGTGGATGGATGTAACCCCTGATAATGGTCCCTCCTTTTTTCCTCTCCCTTCCATGCATCTCCTTTAGTCTTTCCTTATATCATGAGCTTCAGCCCAGTACTTTTTTCTGGTATTTGTATTGTATCAAACAAGCATTGGTGGGATAATATCACTGTAACTCTATTTTTTATTACATCATAGTTTTATTGTTCATTTTTTTAATCATCTTATATTGGGACAGCTGTATAGTTCTTGGTATAATGGCTGTTTTTTAATCTAGTTATCCACTGGTAGTTGATTTGCCTATCTCTGGGCAAGGGGATGTGCCGTTCCAGTTGATATAGGTATATAAGATTGCCTTGCTGGTTAGCCCATTGGGAGTTGACAAGGGGGCATTACCCCAAAGCATGTTGTTCTGTCAGCACCTCCTTGGTGTGTTCCAGTGGTCTACGTTGTGCGGCTGTAGGCTTCTTGGTTCTGGTGATGTGATTTCCGGTGAGAAGAGTTCACCCGTTTCCTCTGCCACAGCCGTCGTCATCCTGTCACGGATCCCATCTGTCATCCGAGTCCCTCCGGCACATCCCTTCCGACCTCAGGCTGGGTTCTTTCAACAACTGGTACACACTGTGATGCCCCATGTAAGACTTTTTATCTTTTCATTGCAATAAATCATTACTTGAACTGGACATCCTGTCTCTTGTGGATTTGGGGCTTTGGAATCAACTGTCATCTAGCCGGTTGCATACCACTCATTCCACAGACTGTTCATATGCGATTCCACTGGAGCGCCTGGCTAGTGTATTATTAATTACTGTCCTTATTCCACTATCCCAGTGATCATTTTGAGGCTGCTCGGATTTGCCCAATATCTGACATTGCACCCTATTCTGTCTGCTGATACCTAGCTATATGGTGGTGTTGAAGTTCAGCACCCTACACACTTGTTACACATTGTATTTGCATACAGACCTTACTACGTAGGGCCTACATGCTCTGTTGAGCCTTCTGAATGCAAGGGGTTGGCCAGGGACAGTCAGGCTGGGGAGGAAAGGGCTAGAAGATGCTGCAAGTCCTCCAGCTGGGAAATTTGGCAGGCTCTATGTGACTTGCTGCAGCTTCTAATGCTTGTTGTGAGAAGCTCGCAGTGTGCAGTGAAATTGTTGTAAGCCATTTCAGTCCAGGAGAGGAGCCTGTACAACTGTTCAAGACTGAAGAGAAGGCCAGAGGTCAGATGTAAAGTACAATGTATAGTTGTCATCTGTGTAGTGGCCCTATAATGGTGCGGACGTACATTATGAATTTGTTCTCTTTGTATTCAGGGAGACCTTAATGTCCCAGCTGGATGGCCAACCCTGGAAGTAGACCTGACCCGGCCAATGCGCCTTCCCTGCATAGAGCAGTCACGCAATTTCTCCAAACTGTCACGACTCATCTTGGACATCCGGGAACTGATCAGTAGGGAGCAGCGGCTGGCGGGAGGTGTGGAGGATGCTGGAAGGAGCAACAGGGCGGAACCTGCACAGGCACCATCGCCTGTTGCCAGTGTGGAAGAGAGCGCTGCCAATGGACCAGATGCCAGCGAAAACTGGGAGCAGCAACCTCAAGATCTGCAAGCATTTGTCCTTGCGGAGGAGGTGGTGCGGAATGGAGAATACCCACGCAGCTGTAGAGTTTGGTGAGGGCATGCTACATACTGAATTATTTAGCATCAGGATACCATGGCTCAACTTCATCATGAATGAGGCCAAGAGGAGTGCATTAGATAAGCAGACACAATGGGTTGAGCGATGTGGGAAATGTAGACACAGGTGAGCTGGCCATTGATTGGGGGTTGCATGTTCTAACATTCTAAGACCACCTTTAGTCTTTTTAGACAAATCCCCATAATCCCGAAACATGTATACTTTCATTGCCTGTGTGCACATGTACAATATATGGCCAAAGGTATGTGCCCCTCCACCTCCAAATGATGGAGCTCATGTGTTTCCAGTGAAAAGTACTGGTGATATCTCATACAAAGATATTGTAGACAATTGTGCTCTTCAAGCCTTGTTGTAACAGTTTGGTGAAGACCCTTTTCTGTTCCACCATGTGCCCAGTGTACAAAGCCAGCTCCATAAATTCATGATGTGGTCTGGGGACACCGGCTCTAAAAAGGTAATGGTCATGACGAGGGTCAACTCTATAATAATAGCCATATCAAGGGTCAACTCTATAGCAATGGCCTTGGTGAGGGCTAGCCCTATAGTAATGGCCTTGATGATGGTCAACTCTATAGTAATGGCCATGTCGAGGGTCAACTCTGCAGTAATGTCCATGTCGAGGGTCAACTCTGTAGTAATGGCCATGTCGAGGTTCAACTATGGGTTTACTTCTTCTTTGTCTCCCTGTAAAGGTAAAGCAGAATGGGCTACTATGCATCGCATAGTAGCCCATTATGTGTCACTTACCTGACACAGGAACCAGCGATGTCGCGGATGTCCCCTGTAGCTCGGAGCATCCATCTTCTTCCAGGTATCGCTGCTCTGGCCACTCTCCTTGCCGGAGCAGCGATGACGTCACTCCCACGCATGCGCACGGGAGCTGCCACTAACGGCATATAGTGCACCTTTGACAGCAGTGACTGTCTTTTTGTAAATATGTCCTAAACTGTGTAGGTTTAGGAGATATTTCTTGGACCTACAGGTAAGCCTTAATCTAGGCTTACATGTAGGTCAAAGTGGTTTGTAAGGGTTTACCACCACTTTAATGGCCATGTCGAGGCTCTATACTAGTAGCAATGGTGAGGTGACGGTCAACTCTATATTAATTGCCATGATGAGGGTCAACTCGTTATTAGTGAAGCCCAGGCAGTTCCATCGATACGTTGCACTAGCTAAATTTAGATTTTAAAATGAAAATCTATATTTTTTCATTTGTAAATAATAATGGGTTGCAGTACCAATTACTGCCACAAGATGCCACTATTGTGTGCAGCTGCAATACACATGATACAGTGTTACAATGTGGCCGTCCATACATCAGTTTTGAAGATTTGATCTGAATCTTTGATCGTATCTTCTTTTCCAGGGCGATGCGAGGCAGAGCCGTGAAATAAATTTCTATAAAATCCTCATTTAGTCTATTAAAAGACTGAATTAAAAATAATGTCCTTCAAATTTTCCTGGATGTGATTGCAATAACTAAGCAATCAGGTGATGAAACAATTGGTCTGAATTGCCACCAAACTGCAAGGTTCCAAAAACCCTACTGACCCGGGCCAGGTTTATGTGTATTATAGGCCCTCTGAAGCTACTGCCCCAATAGGTTGTACCTTGGACATGTGGGTGGGGTACTATATACTGTATTTGCTACAGTAGACCTAACTGGATGACATTTAGTTTGCTAAAGCACTGTGTATGATAAACATTTGCCGCAGGTTTTCTTTTTAGAATCCTCCCGCCTCCCTCTTTTCAGTGCTGCCGATCTCCAGCCTCTTTTCAGCCACTTCTTGATTATATGCACCCACACCAGTATCGCCGGCACATAAATGCTTTGGACCAGCATTCCAAAGGGCAGACCATGCCTGTGTACAATATTTGTGGGCAAAGGCATATTTAGTTTCCACCAGGGGGCGTAAGTGGCAAGGTGACAACACAAGGACAATAGGAGGGCATGGCCGGAGTGTGGTCACCCCATAGCAAGACGTGGCCTGAACAAAAGTAACAGTAAAATATTGAAGCTTATTAGTTGTTGGATGACACGGCTGCATTAGTTTTATCTTTTTCAGGCTACTGTCATTTGAATTACACACCTCCTGCCTCTAAGCAGCTACGCTCACCAATTGTGAGGATCCATGGAAGGAGCCATGATTGTCACCCAGGCTATACTGCAAACATGTTTGCCTTTGTTCATCTCCATTACATGGAGTATACATGGATTGGTAGTTTACAGAAGAAAGATAACATTGCTTGTACTTTCAGTTCAACTTACAGGAAGTGACCCAAACACAGCGTTTCTGGCAGGATCAACGGGTATTTTCTGTGCTTGCTTGGTGTGCTGCAGTGCCATTCATTGTTAATGCCACACCAATGCATTTTGGTTTTAGTGCACCACAATACACTACACTGGTGTGAGTGGTGATGCAGTAAAACTGTCACATCCAATGAGTCACTTGAGGGTGTAGCCTCTTTATTGCACTTACATTGGTCCTTGATGGCTGGGCATTGCAGGTAGTGCATTGTGGGACCTGAGTAGACATTTGTTGGATTGTGTGTAGGGTGCCGAGATGCAAACACCGGAAGGTAGTGCAACCTCCTGGTGTCTATCTGGTGCAGCGATTTAAGTTTGACCTTCCAGCCAGACAAAAAAAATGCCTGATTTTCCCAATTTTTATATTTCCTTCCTTTTGTAGATTCTTACAATTAGCACATGCCGCTCTTGTATCAGACCATGCACAGTGGGACAGGTGTGTAGATGTGAGCAGATTTTAGGCTGGATACAGACCAACAAAAAGTATTTACAAACAGGTTTACAATAGTTGGGGGTGTATTTATACAAAAAATAAATAAATAGAGCTTTGCATCCTGTGAAACATAAGTTCTGTGTGAATGAGGGTAAAATTGAAATAGAATGTTTCTATTATATCTCCAGGTGGAATGTTTATCCCCTTCCCGCCGAGCGTACGCAGATGTGCGTGCTTGGCTTCCGGGGGGTATACCGGGATGATGCCCGCACCTGCAGGCATCATCCCGGTACCGTTTTTTTTCAGCGGGCGATTGGCTATCCAGCCATAACAACCGAATCAGCTAAAAGCCGCTCGGCTGTTATGCCGGAGGAGCGGGCTGTTACCGGTGCTCCCGCTCGATCGGGAGCACCGATTCCACGTCTGATGCCTCCGGCTGCTGGTGAGGAACTGGAACAAAGCCGTAATCGGCTTCGTTCCAGTCTCCTCATAGTAAACACGGAAGCGACGTCATGACGTCACTTCCCGTTTACTCTGCTGCCAATGGCGCCGGTTTTAAAAAGATATACGGTATCCAGAATTGCCGTTTGCGGCGATCTGAATACATTGAAGTGTAAAGGAGGGGTGGGGGGTCTTTTAGAAATAAACAAATATGGCCGCTTAGAAATTGGATGAAAGGTTTAGCTCTGGGAAATTAAATTGTGCATTTTATATACAACTATACCATAGTTTTCTTTTATATACAACTATACATTTGGGAAATTAATTTGTGCTTGTTATATACAACTATATGTAGCACTAACCCCCGAAGGAGCTGCTGGTTATTTTTGGGCTTACCGTTACCTTCCGTTCTCCTTGTAGCACGTCCAGGGGATGTCCCGTGGCAGATGGCCTATAACTCGAGACTGACAACAGGTCCACTTGAATGGATTTTATTTGCAAAACTCAGACAATTGAACAGTCTTTTAACTTGGGATCAGAGGGTTGGAAAGAGGGTTCAGGTACTCTTAGTGTCAAAGTCAGGAAAAACGTTGAAGAACGTGCTTACTCTGACTGCATCCAGAGAATAGCCATTCGCAACGGGATGATCACTCAGGTTGGACAGTCCTTCTCTCACAAGGCCTAGCCGCCAACTTGGTGCTTACTCAGGAACAAGTCTCTGCCACAGACATTGTTGTAGAAACGTACAAAATAATGTCTCTGACACAGACGTTGCTGTAGAACCCGTAGGAAAACTAAGCTGGCGAACACTTGTAGGATACCTAGATCTCTCAACCTACTTGACGATATCAACAAGACCAGATTCTCTCGGTTACTTCAGCCCTTCCAGGCTCTTGCTAAAAAAACCAACCTGTACGTGGTGTTCTTCTGAAGAGTCTTCCCCTGGAATGCTGGAAGTATACTGGGTCTCTCCCGAACCGGAGACGACACCAAACCACCTCAGAATCCTTCCTTAGTTTCCTTGCCTCAGGCTAGCCAGCCCCAAGACATTAAAGTCGGGTGGATCCGCACCCCAGGCCATAGCTTTCTTGGGGGCTGGTCTGGAGGACCAGGACCATGAAGTCAGCACATCATTCTGGACCAGAACCCCGAACCACGTGTCCTCTGCATATTAAATACCCTCTCCCAGAGAGCACCACTCCCACTGGGTATGCTCCGAGAGAGAGCAACTTAAGCACCTGACCAGACCATAGTTCCATGCCTGCCAGAGGAGACAGTGCCCCCTGTAGCCAGGCTGAACATCTCACAGTCCAGTCAGACTGATGCAGAGGCCCAATTTAGATAATTATACCCAAACCAAACTGCAGTTTAGGCCACTTTAATTTTAGAACAATGCATAGTGCGTGCTCTTCAGGAGCCGCTGCTACATATACTATAGTTTTTTTTTATATACAACTAATATATAAATATACATATAATATATTTAGTAGCTGAGCTGCCCACCCTGAGCTGGTCTGCTAAAGGTGGGGGGGGGGGGGGGGGGTGCAGCTGCACACATCTATTTTTATATATAATATACACATAGTAGCTGACCTGCCCCCCAAGCTGATCTGATAACGGGGGTGCTGCTGGACACAGCTATAATATATATATATGTACAGTAGCTGAACCTCCAACTCTGAGCTGGTCTGATAAGGGGAGTGACACCGGGTTTTTACACACCAGGTGACACCAAACCTAGTGACACCACTGGGCTTGTCTCAGCTTGGTGAATTTAACCAGTTGCCGACCGCCGCACGCTGATGTACGTCGGCAGAATGGCACGGGCAGGCATAAGGACTTACATGTACGTCCCTTGCCTCCCGCGGGTCGGGGGCCCGATCGGGCCCCCGCCCGGTGCCTGCGGCGGTCGGTTTTCGTCCGGGAGCGATCCGGGACGAGGGGGCGGCCATTCATTCATGGCCACCCCCTCGCGATCGCTCCCGACGAATAGAAATCCCCCGTGACATCACTTCCTCTCCTGTAATGTAAACACAGGAGAGGAAGTGATGTATTCTCTCCTCCGTGTCGGTATTTTTCGTTCCGACACGGAGGAGAGCGGATCGGTGAGTTGCACCAACACTCTACACACACAGTAGAACATGCCAGGCACACTCACACCCCCCCTTTACCCCCCGATCACCCCCCCCAATTACCCCTGCCCCCCAGTCACAGTGACACCAATGTAATTTTTTATTTTTTTTTGCATTGGTGTCATTTGTGACTGTAATAACTGTTAGGGCAGTTAGAGTTAGCCCCCTTTAGTTCTAATGTACCCCCCCAATAAAGGTTTAACCCCGTGATCACCCCCCGTCGCCAGTGTCACTAAGGCTGGGTTCACATTGCAGCGGTTTATGAGAACGAATGTGATTCGCACCGCACTGCAGTGCAAATCACATCCGATCTCTGTGCGATTCGAGTTCAGCCATTCGCCGCACCCGCCGCAAATTCGCACGGGACCCTTTTTTGGCCCGCAGCAGAATCGGATCGCATGGGTGTTCACACCATGCGATCCGAGTTTGCAGATCTCACTGCGATATGCGAACTGATCTGGGGGTGTCAGTAACATTTCACTGACACTCCCAGCAGTTCGCATAGGGCAGTGTGAACTGCCGCCGGGAGGCATGCGATGCGGGAACCCGCCGCGGATTCGCGGCGTTTCCGTATCGCTCCAGTGTGAACCCAGCCTAATAAGCGATCATTTTTCTGATCGCCGTATTAGTGTCACAGGTGACGCTAGTTAGGCAGGTAGGTATTTAGGTTCGCCGCAGCTTTTTATAGCGCCAGGGACCCCCATATACTACCGCATAAAGCCCCCTGATTGCCCCCTAGTTAACCCTTTCACCAGTGATCACCATATAACTGTTACAGGTGACGCTGGTTGGTTAGTTATTTTTTTATAGTTTCAGGGCACCCGCCATTTATTACCTAGTCTCACTAGTGTACCCCTAAATTTAGGGGTGTCTACTTTCCAAAATGGGGTCATTTGGGGGGGGTTTGTGCCATCTTGGCATTTTATGGCCTTCAAAACTGTAACGCCCTTAGAAAGCCTGAAGGCGGTGCTTGGTTTTCGGGGCCCCGTACGCGGCTAGGCTCCCAAAAAGTCCCACATATGTGGTATCCCCGTACTCAGGAGAAGCAGCAGAATTTATTTTGGGGTGTCATTTCACATATGCCCATAGCATGTGTGAGCAATATATCATTTAGTGACAACTTTGTGAAAAAAAAAAAAAAAAAAAGTTTGTAATTTTCCCGCAACTTGTGGCAAAATATAAAATATTCCATGGACTCAACATGCCTCTCAGCAAATAGCTTGGGGTGTCTACTTTCTAAAATGGGGTCATTTGTGGGGGTTTTGTGCCATCTTGGCATTTTATGGCCTTCAAAACTGTAATAGGTAGTGAGAAGTGAACTCAAAAATTTACGCCCTTAGAATGCCTGAAGGTGGTGCTTGGTTTTCGGGGCCCCGTACGTGGCTAGGCTCCCAAAAAGTCCCACATATGTGGTATCCCCGTACTCAGGAGAAGCAGCAGAATTTATTTTGGGGTGTCATTTCACATATGCCCATAGCATGTGTGAGCAATATATCATTTAGTGACAACTTTGTGAAAAAAAAAAAAAAAAAAAAAGTTTGTAATTTTCCCGCAACTTGTGGCAAAATATAAAATATTCCATGGACTCAACATGCCTCTCAGCAAATAGCTTGGGGTGTCTACTTTCTAAAATGGGGTCATTTGTGGGGGTTTTGTGCCATCTTGGCATTTTATGGCCTTCAAAACTGTAATAGGTAGTGAGAAGTGAACTCAAAAATTTACGCCCTTAGAAAGCCTGAAGGCGGTGCTTGGTTTTCGGGGCCCCGTACGCGGCTAGGCTCCCAAAAAGTCCCACATATGTGGTATCCCCGTACTCAGGAGAAGCAGCAGAATTTATTTTGGGGTGTCATTTCACATATGCCCATGGCATGCATGAGCAATATATCATTTAGTGACAACTTTGTGAAAAAAAAAAAAAAAAGTTTGTAATTTTCCCGCAACTTGTGGCAAAATATAAAATATTCCATGAACTCAACATGCCTCTTAGCAAATAGCTTGGGGTGTCTACTTTCTAAAATGGGGTCATTTGTGGGGGTTTTGTTCCATCTTGGCATTTTATGGCCTTCAAAACTGTAATAGGTAGTGAGAAGTGAACTCAAAAATTTACGCCCTTAGAAAGCCTGAAGGCGGTGCTTGGTTTTCGGGGCCCCGTACGCGGCTAGGCTCCCAAAAAGTCCCACATATGTGGTATCCCCGTACTCAGGAGAAGCAGCAGAATTTATTTTGGGGTGTCATTTCACATACGCCCATAGCATGTGTGAGCAATATATCATTTAGTGACAACTTTGTGTAAAAAAAAAAAAAAATTTTTTTTTTTGTCATTATTCAATCGCTTGAGGCAAAAAAATAAAATATTCAATGGGCTCAACATGCCTCTTATCAATTTCCTTAGGGGGTCTACTTTCCAAAATGGGGTCATTTGGGGGGGTTTTGTACTGCCCTGCCATTTTAGCACCTCAAGAAATGAGATAGGCAGTCGTAAACTAAAAGCTGCGTAAATTCCAGAAAACGTACCTTAGTTTGTAGATGTGACAACTTTTGCGCAAACCAATAAATATACAATTATTGACTTTTTTTTTACCAAAGACATGTGGCTGAATACATTTTGGCCTATATGTATGACTAAAATTGAGTTTATTGGATTTTTCTAATAACAAAAAGTAGAAAATATCATTTTTTTTCAAAATTTGCGGTCTTTTTACGTTTATATCGCAAAAAATAAAAATCGCAGAGGCAATCAAATACCATCAAAAGAATGCTATATTTGTGGGAAGAAAAGGACGCAAATTTTGTTTGGGTACAACATTGCATGACCGCGCAATTACCAGTTAAAGCAGCGCAGTGCCAAAGTGTAAAAAGACCTCTGGTCATTTACCAGCAAAATGGTCCGGTCTGAAAGTGGTTAAACAAGAAAAAGGATCTTTTTTTGCCGCACATCCTACAAAATCTAGTCATGGAGGTCCCCCAAGGCTGAGTCCAGTGGACAGGGCGAAACATGTCAGAGCGGGCAAGGCCTGGATGGATTCTGAGCTGAGACTGTTGCTACCATCACTACCTATGGGTTTTGTTGGATGTGCGGGAATGATCCTTCTCCTTGTTTGCATATTTCAGAGGAAATTGAGATATTCACGTATTTATTTCATTGGTGAGTCAGTCTATTTCTTGGCCTATTCCTCTTTGTTTCGGCCTCCCATCTTTTTTTTCTTGCGCAGTTAGCACTTCATGTGCAATTCATTGAGGGTCACACATCATCCCCATCTATTCTGATTTTCATGGCAGTTTCCATTGGCTTTCTTTCTTTAGCCACTTTCAGACAGGACCATTTTGCTGGCTTAAGACCAGACTCGCACTTTTTGCGATTCAGCACTGCGTCACTTTAACTGACAATTGCATGGTCGTGCGACGTGGCTCCCAAACAAAATTGACGTCCTTTTTGTCCTACAAATAGAGCTTTCTTTTGGTGGTATTTGATCACCTCTGCGTTTTTTTTTGTGTGCTATAAACAAAAAAAAGCGTAAATTTTGAAAAAAACTCATTATTTTTTACTTTTTGCTATAATAAATATTTGCCAAAAATATATATATAAAAAAACATTTTTTTTCCTCATTTTAGGCCGATACGTATTCTACATGTTTTTGGTAAAAAAAATCGCAATAAGTGATAATTGATTGGTTTGCGCAAAATATATAGCGTTTACAAAATAGGGAGTTTAGATAGTTTTATAGCATTTTTATTAATTTTTTTTTTTACTATTAATGGCGGCGATCATCGATTTTTTTTTAATTTTTTTTTTATTGTGACTGCGACATTATGGTGGACAAATCAGACATTGTTGACACATTTTTGGGACCATTGTCATTTATACAGCAATCAGTGCTATACAAATGCACTGATTCCTGTGTAAATGACACTGGCAGTGAAGGGGTTGACCAGGGGGTGGCAGTGTATGGGTTAAGTGTGTCCTAGGGGCGTGTTACTAACTGTGGGGGGCTGGGCTGTGTGTTAGTGAACACCGATCTCTGCTCCAATAACAGGGAGCAGAGATCAGTATCATTTGTTGCTAGGCAGAACGGGGAGATATTTACTTCCGCATCTCCCCCTTCAGCTTCCCCGTGAGACGATCGCAGGTATCCCTGCGGCGATCGAGTCCACGGGACCCGCGACCAGACCCACGGGGGTCCCGAACAGCGTCCCACGCACGTGATTGCATGGCGGCATTCTTAAAGGGACGTACCTGTACGCCCATATGCCTGTCAGTGCCATTCTGCCGACATACATCGTCATGGAAGTGGGAAGTGGTTAATTTTCGACCTTAGTAACCTTCTTTTACCTTCATACTCCTCTTGGTACTACCAGCTCCTCCTGAGCTCTTGGGAGTGAAATGGCCCACAGAGTAAAGAGTAATGAGCTTCTTCTTTTTGCTTGGTGTCCATCCTCTGAGGAAAGGGCTTCTACAACAGAGGCCTGCTATGCATTGCAGTTAAACATTCCCTTTTAGGAGGCCTACATTTACAGCCGTGTCTCCTCCTTTCTACGGATCCCCTCTAAGGATTCAGTCACACATATCTTCCCAAATCCAGGCTTTGTCTGCTATGCCCTCTGCCTCTTTAGATAACCCATTGTGCTCTGGGAATGTATTTACTTGTCATCTGATGTTTATTGACAACAGTAAAATTGTATATGCATAATATAAGTTGTATCTAATAGCAGTGTACAAAGAAGGACAGCTACAGCAGTTTAGAACTAGCTTTTGAAGTAAGGTGCACATGGAAGGGCTTTGCACAACACAAAAACAAAAGATTTCCCAGCACACTTACCAGCTTGCCTGCAAATAAATCCAAAAATGCACAATCTAACACTTGACATTAAAAACAGAGGTCTTAGTTGCACACATTTGCAAATGGGGAAGCTGCACTGCTTTGCCAAGGCTGCTCTGTAAAGTGCGAGGTCCTAAGGCCTCGTTCACACAAGGCGTATGAATCCATACCCCGTGTGAGGGCAGTGGGTACAGGCACTCCATGCATCCCCGTGCAGGCAGTCACATTGCACACATTTGCAAATGTATGTGGAAGCTGCACTGCCTCGTCAAGGCTCCTCTGTACAGTGCAGTTTTTTTTTTTTTTTTTTTGTGTTTTTTTTGTGTGATTATCCAGACCCGTGTAGATGTAGAGGAAGGCGAAAAAAACCCTGATAAAGCATGGTGTCATTTGCTCTAACAGGGAAAAAATTCCTTCCTGACCCCCGAAGGCGATCGGATTACTCCCTGTATTATACATCTGTGGGTGGACATTACAATGTCTTTTGATGGTTTTCAATTTAAAACAGCTTGTTTGATGAATATCAAAAAGTAATGTACAAAAATGAGGAATCTTTGTTCATCAGGATCTTTGAATATGATATCAATGTCTTTACAGATGAACTGTCCTCCCCAAATTTCTCATGAATATATCGGTATATAGATCCAATCCATTATGTCACATCAAGAACTATTGTCCAAATATGGGAGGAATCTTCATCATCATATCCATCCACCTCTTTAATGCTGGATTCACACATATGCAGTTTTAGTGCTATTTGCAGTTTGCAGATTTGCACTACAGTCCATTTAACATTGTTTCCTATGGAACACATTCTGTAGTGCAAAATGCAAAGAGCACTAGAAATGCATAGGTGTGAATCCAGCCTACGGGGACGCAGCGGCTGGACAAACACAGCCCTAATTTAACAGGTGTGCAGGAGTGGGTGAGTGGCCCTGAATGCACACAAATTAGGACCTGTGTTCCCCGGCTGCCCGGCTGCTCCGTCCCCATAGCGTAACATAGGCTGTCAGCACCCTGCTGTGGGTGAGCTTGCTGGTTGGCATCCTGCTGTGGGTGGGTTATTGGCCGGCACCCTGATGCAGGTGGGCTTGCTGGCTGCCACCCTGATGCGGGGAGGCTTGCTGGCTGACACCCTAATGTGGGGGCTTGCTGGCTGGCACCCTGATGTTGGTGGGCTTGCTGGCTGGCACCCTGATGTTGGTGGGCTTGCTGGCTGGCACCCTGATGTTGGTGGACTTGCTGGCTGGCACCCTGATGTTGCTGGGCTTGCTGGCTGGCACCCTGATGTTGCTGGGCTTGCTGGCTGGCACCCTGTTAGAGAAATTAAGTATTATACCTCTAAATGTCAACTATGAATATGCCTAGAAATATAGCTTTATCTTAATTAAGTTTAAAATGCTTAGAAATATGTTTTATATAACCCTATTATACTTCAATATGCTGAATAATCATATAACTATGAAAATGCTTACATTAGCAGAAATTGAAAAACACATAGCTCACATCAATGCCAATGATGGATGCATGGATTTTTGAAGCCTGAACGTACATGTAACCATTTCTCTTGAATATGGAATTAATGTCTTACCTTGACTTGAGAGACGGTCTGATTATTCTCCAACACACCCTGCTGTGGGTGGACTTGCTGGCTGGCAGGCACCCTGTTGCAGGTGGGCTTCATGGCTCGCACTCTGCTGTGGGTGGACTTGCTGGCTGGCAGGCACCCTGTTGCGGATGGGCTTCATGGCTCGCACTCTGCTGTGGGTGGACTTGCTGGCTGGCAGGCACCCTGTTGCAGGTGGGCTTCATGGCTCGCACTCTGCTGTGGGTGGACTTGCTGGCTGGCAGGCACCCTGTTGCAGGTGGGCTTCATGGCTCGCTGGCTGGCAGGCACCCTGTTGCAGGTGGGCTTCATGGCTCGCACTCTGCTGTGGGTGGCTCCTCTGTACAGTGCAGTTTTTTTTTTCATCTGTATCTTCTGAGGATGATATCAATGTCTTTACAGATGAATTGTCCTCTCCGTATCTCTCATGAATATATGGGTATAGCAGTACAATCCACGTATTATGTCACATCAAGAACTATTGTCCAAATATGACCAATCTTCATCATGTCCATCCACCCTTGGGCTTTCTGGCTTGCAGCCTGCTGTGGCTGGCTGGCTTGCCTCCCTGCTGTGGGTGGGCTTGCTGGCTGGCCTCCCTGCTGTGGGTGGGCTTTCTGGCTTGCAGCCTGCTGTGGCTGGCTGGCTGGCCTCCCTGCTGTGGGTGGGCTTGCTGGCTGGCCTCCCTGCTGTGGGTGGGCTTGCTGGCTGGCCTCCCTGCATTGGGTGGGCTTTCTGGCTGGCACCCTGCTGTGAATGGGCTTTCTGTCTGGCACCCTGCTGTGGGTGGGCTTGCTGACTGACACCTTGCTGTGGGTGGATGGCTGGCTGACACCTTGCTGTGGTTGGCTGGCTGGCACCCTGATGTGGGTGGGCTTGCTGGCTGGCACCCTGATGTTGGTGGGCTTGCTGGCCGGCACCCTGATGTTGGTGGGCTTGCTGGCCGGCACCCTGATGTTGGTGGGCTTGCTGGCCGGCACCCTGATGTTGGTGGGCTTGCTGACTGGCACCCTGATGTTGATGGGCTTGCTGACTGGCACCCTGATGTTGGTGGGCTTGCTGACTGGCACCCTGATGTTGGTGGGCTTGCTTACTGGCACCCTGATGTTGGTGGGCTTGCTGACTGGCACCCTGATGTTGGTGGGCTTGCTGACTGGCACCCTGATGTTGGTGGGCTTGCTGGCTGGCACCCTGATGTTGGTGGGCTTGCTGGCTGGCACCCTGATGTTAGTGGGCTTGCTGACTGGCACCCTGATGTTGATGGGCTTGCTGACTGGCACCCTGATGTTGGTGGGCTTGCTGACTGGCACCCTGATGTTGGTGGGCTTGCTTACTGGCACCCTGATGTTGGTGGGCTTGCTGACTGGCACCCTGATGTTGGTGGGCTTGCTGACTGGCACCCTGATGTTGGTGGGCTTGCTGACTGGCACCCTGATGTTAGTGGGCTTGCTGACTGGCACCCTGATGTTGATGGGCTTGCTGACTGGCACCCTGATGTTGGTGGGCTTGCTGACTGGCACCCTGATGTTGGTGGGCTTGCTTACTGGCACCCTGATGTTGGTGGGCTTGCTGACTGGCACCCTGATGTTGGTGGGCTTGCTGACTGGCACCCTGATGTTGGTGGGCTTGCTGACTGGCACCCTGATGTTGGTGGGCTTGCTGGCTGGCACCCAGATGTTGATGGGCTTGCTGGCTGGCACCCAGATGTTGGTGGGCTTGCTGACTGGCACCCTGATGTTGGTGGGCTTGCTGGCTGGCACCCTGATGTTGCTGGGCTTGCTGGCTGGCACACTGATGGAACACACTCTCCACTAAACACTACACTACACTACACTACACTACACTACACACTAAACACACCACACATTAAAAACTAAACACACCACACATTACACACTAAACACACGACACACGACACACACCACACACTACACACACACCACACTACACACTATAGGTTGATCATGTCGATGTTAGGGAATCCAGGCAAGAATACTTTCTTTCCTGGAATTTCCAATGCCTTGCCATCTATCGCTGACGGAGGAAGTCGAGAAGATGTTTCCATGTCCATGTTGGTGGGCTGTAAAATGAAAAACAAATATGAGATTCTGTATTCATAGATTTCTGACCTGAGTAAATATCAGGATATTGCTTAAAGCCCAATTCCTGAAACAAGTATAAATTACCCTTGCAGTATTTGTGTGTGTGTGTGTGTGTGTGTGTGGGGGGGGGGGGGGGGGGGGATTTTGTGCCTAGGGGTAGAGGAATAAGGTATACTAATGTATTCCTTTCTTTGGACAGCCTTCATCTATGCAACCCATCCCTCACAGACCTTCTCTAAAGCTTTCCCAGCCACGGTCACATTCTTACCCCCACATACAATGTAAGACTGATAGGCCTGTATTGTACATGATGATGCAGAGAGGTTAGGGCTAGGTCCCTCTTTCTCTGCCCCTAGAGTTTACAAGCAATAAAACATTAGAGTGCAGGGTGGGGTGGGGGTGGTGGTTGCCTATTGCGCAATCTATTTATTTTTTGAGTTGGGCTTTAACATTGACTAACTTCTTTAATACAACCTAGAACCTTCTTCCTCTTTCCATGCAGTGGAGGAGCAGATAGGATACAAATCTAGATGCAAACTACATGTCTGGTCCCATGCCTTCCACCACATCATGATGGTGAAAGTCACATGTCCTAGACACCCCAGACATTGTATTATGAACCATTGCACCTTCTCACTTCAACTATCACTCCCAGCTGTGCACCAATGGGGTTTATTTACTAAAACTGGAGAGTGCAAAACCTGGTGCAGCTCTGCATGGTAACCAATCAGCTGACATGTTTTTGTCAAAGCTTTATTGAACAAGCAGAAAGTTAGAAGCTGATTGGCTACCATTCACAGCTGCATCAGATTTATCACTCTCCAGTTTTAGTAAATCATCCCCATTGTGTCTGATGCCTAGAAAGTTACATTCTTATTTACTTCCGTAGAAAATTAAATATTGACTGATTAACTGTGAGGTTTTCCTGCAGGCTGGGATATGTCTGTACCCCCTATATTAGCTGTAAGGACACAGCAATGCTCCTTACAGTGTGTAACAATCTTCTTTTTGAATCCTCATCCTATAAAGATTTGTGTACTTACCGGACCTACAGAGAAAGGGGGCCGTCCTTTCCCTTGTTCCATCGACTTCCAATTGATGAACCTCATGAATGGATGCCGTCTTATGTCGCTGCCAACTCCAAGCCTCTTCTCCGGACATTTGCATAGCAGCTATAAAAGAGAAATTAAGAGTTATTTTGAGTTCATTTTGCACTTTTTAGAAAAGAAAAAAAAAACTTTGACTACAGTGCGTCTCCTCCTGGGCGGTCCTTTCACCCATTGGAGGATCATAGCATGTGAAGGCACATATATAGCCAAGTACAGGTGCTGGATGTCTACTGACATGGATGGAATTCATATTATATTCCAGCACAACAAATCAGTGTTGTGCTGGAATGTTATGTTATGATGTGCCGCCATTAGATCGCTTCTAACTCCCTGAGATCTTTAGATTGGTGGTGACACTTTAAGGAGAATTACAGCCACAAGAAAAGGGAGGAGATTGGATATTTTTAAAGATCTTTTTTTCTTCTCATTAACATCATTTATCAGCACCGGGCGATAAAAGCAGTTTAATGAATGGAGTTGGAATGGGTTAGAACCCCTCTGTTAGGTTGTGGTTGCTTTCTGTGTCCCCCCTTTGTGAGACTTCCATGTCCTCAGGACATGATATGAAACAAAATGTCTACAACAGGGACACAATGACGGCAGGTGATCTAATCCTCCCCACTATGTTCAAAACAATAATAAATGGGGAGGAGTTCTGCTTTAATAACCTCATACAATGTGCACATCAGCGATTGACCCCATGTGACATCATCGTCTGAGCCCTAAGCCCCAGGATGAAGTATTCCCATTGGATCTACACCATGGAATGAAGAAGCCAAACTACCCAACAATCCAGCTGACAACCAGAATTGGCAACACCCCTACATTATACCGCTAAAGCAGCAGCAGTAGGCCTAGAAACCTTCCCTGTGCTTCTTCAGAATTAGAAAATGTCTTGTACTTACTCCTCCTAGGAAGTGCTTCAGATGTTGGTCCATGTCCGGGGGGTAAACAGGATCTTCGTAATTCACGGCCCTCCTGTATACCTGAGTGGTATCGTCACGGAATGGTACAGTTCCTGTGGCCATCTTGTATATGACAACCCCCATGGAAAACCAGTCGGGTGCAAACTGGTAGAAGTCGCCATTGATAACCTGGTAATCAGAGAAGAGAAATCAGTTACTTAGTTCCTACAAACTTAGCATCCTTTTATAGGAGAAATAATAATATATATTCATTGAACGTGTATTCTAAGGGAGGCATTTACAAAGCATCAGTATGTCCTTATTGTGGCAATAGCGCTACTTTAATAAAAATGACATTTATAAAGCACAGCGGTGGAATTGGGACTTTGAGTGCTATTACAGGGAATGGGTGTAAACATAAAAAAAAAAAAAACGAGCGAGAGCCTAGTCATGTGATTCACCCTAATCAAATCAGAGTTCTCTTAGTGATATCTGCTCTCCAGTAGAAATCATTGCAACATTAACCTTGATGTAGCTTTTTAAAATTTGATATGTTTACTATTTCATATGTCCATTATTATAGATATTGTAGCTAGACTCGCTTTAAGCAAGAGGAATAGCAAAGAACAACCACTGTGCCCAACAGCTAACCAGGAGGCAGAGGCGGCATACGCAATGGCTGCCCCCATGGACATATATTAACCACTTCAGCCTGGACTAATTGGCTGGCCAAAGACCAGAGCAATTTTTGTGATTCAGCACTGCGTTGTTTTAACTGACAATTGCCTGGTCATGCTATGTGGCTCCCAAACAAAATTTACGTCTTTTTTTCCCCCCCCCCACAAATGGAGCTTTCTTTTGGTGGTATTTGATCACCTCTGTGGTTTTATTTTTTGCATTAAAAACAAAAAAAGAGCAACAATTTTGAAAAAAAGCAATATTTTTTACTTTTTGCTATAATAAATATCCCCCAAAAGAATATAAAAACTAATTTTTTTCCTCAGTTTAGGCTATATATTCTTCTACATGTTTTTGGTATAAAAATAAAATCACAATAAGCGTTTGATTGGTTAACCACTAGGGGGCTAGGAAGGGGGTTAAGTGTGTCCTAGGGATGTGTTCTAACTGTTAGGGGGTGTGGCTATGAGTGGCACATCACTGATCGCTGCTCCCTATAGCAGATGAACAGTGACAGGTCACTAGGAAGAACGGGGAGAAGTTGTGTTTACACTGACATCTCCCCGTTCTTCAGCTCCGTGACACGATCGCGGGACACCGTCGGACATCGAATTTGCGTGTCCCATGGGCATGATCTTGGAGCTTGCACGCGACCACACAACAGCAAATTTAAAGGGACGTACCTCTACGCCCATTTGCCTATCCGTGCCATTGTGTTGACGTATATGTTCGTGCGGCGGTCAGCAAGTGGTTAACATATTTTTTTAAAATAATTTTAAGAGCTTAACCACTTGTGGACCGCCTAACGGGGATGTACGTCCTTTTTTTGAAGAGGGATATCTCGGTAACGGCAGCAGCTGCTGCCACAACCGAGATATCCATCTCTTCAGGCGGCGGTCGGCTGTACGATAATGGTGGTCTCCGCGGCTGATTCGCCGTGAGATCACCGCTATCGGCGGCGGAAGAGGTGCCACCCCCCTCCCGCACCTTCCGCCACTTACTGGAGCCGTCGGTAGCGGCGGAGGCGATCGGGTCCTCTTCCTAGCTGGGCATAGAGACAAGTGAGGCTAAGATGGCCCCCACTCGTCTCTATACCATAGGAGGGCGGAAGCGACGTCAAAACGTCACTTCCGCCCATACCTCTTAAAGGTATATATTTTTTTAAATGTCAGATTTTCTTTCTTTTTTTTTTTTTTAGCCCAAATATGAGATCTGAGGAGTTTTTGACCCCAGATCTCATATTTAAGAGGACCTGTCATGCTTTTTTCTATTACAAGGGATGTTTACATTCCTTGTAATAGGAATAAAAGTGATCCATTTTTTTTTTTTTTTAAAACAGTGTAAAAATAAATAAAATCAATTAAAATAAATAAGAAATTTTTTTTTTTTTAAAAACACCCCGTCACGACGAGCTTGCGCACAGAAGCGGGCGCATACGTGAGTAGCGCCCGCATATGAAAACGGTGTTCAAAACCATACATGTGAGGTATCGCCGCGATCGGTAGAGCGAGAGCAATAATTCTAGCCCTAGACCTCCTCTGTAACGCAAAAAATGCAACCTGTAGAATTTTTTAAATGTCGCTTATGGAGATTTTTAAGGCTAAAAGTTTGACGCCATTCCACGAGCGGGCGCAATTTTGAAGCGTGACATGTTGGGTATCAATTTACTTGGCATACCATTATCTTTCACAATATAAAAAAAAATTGGGCTAATTTTACTGTTGTCTTATTTTTTTTTTATTCAAAAAAGTGCATTTTTAAAAAAAAAAGTGCGCTTGTAAGACCGCTGCGCAAATACGGTGTAAAAAAAAGTATTTCAATGACCGCCATTTTATTCTCTAGGGTGTTAGAAAAAAAACAATATAAAATGTTTGGGAGTTCTAAGTAATTTTCTAGCAAAAAAAACAGTTTTAAACATGAAAACACCAAGTCTGAAAAAGAGGCCTGGTCCTTAAGTGGTTAATGATTACCAATCAGGTGTTTTACATTGCAGGGTTCTGTATGCAATCTAAAATGTTTATATTACAAGTATCAGAGGGATAGTGATTGGATTGTGATATGCTGAATAGATGAGGTCTAGTGTTGGGTAAAAAGAGCGTGACTTACTTCTGGCGCTATGTATCCAATCGTTCCGGCTACGCCCGTCACCTTCCTATTACCAAACAGATCCATTTCTGCCAATCCATAGTCTGCAATACGGACGTGACCTTCATTGTCCATTAAGATGTTGCTTAACTTGAGGTCTCTATGAACTATGCCACGTCCGTGGAGGAACTCAAGTCCGCAGGCTATTTCCGCCGCAATGAATCTATAAAAGAGAAAAATTCATTAGATTTTACAGTGATTAGACTTAAGTATAAACATTATCCATGGGCAGGGGGAGGGAGTACCTGGCTCTATCCCATTACCGGTCCCAACTTTGAGCTTGTTTAGGTTACCGTACGGTTGGAGTTCTGGGCATGGCACCTGCTCACCATTTCTGGTTTTTCTGGAGTCTCCTGGGAGAACCCATTGGTAGGATCCAGGCTGTAAACATGCTTGTCACAGCAATAGGCATGTGACTGGTACTATAAGACCCCAAGTCTCTCCTCTGCCCTTAACAGCATTCACAACACCGAGATCTGAGTTTTTGAATGATTTTGATTTCTTAAAAATGTCAGGTCTCAATGTCATCACATCCGTGGTACCATAGCGGAGAGCCGATCGATCACGATCACAGCTTTGTTCAGCTGTCTGACCAGCCAGTAGACGTGCCGGCTGGTCGCCTGGGTCTCCCGGTAGGATGAGAGAGCCTGAGAAATCTGTGGTAGGTGCCGGGAGTGGAGGAAGTCCCCTCCTGCTGCATGTAAAACCAATCCAGCTGTTAGTTAGACCGCCACCTCTAAAAAGCAGTACCAGGGTTATGAGGTACCAGTACATCATTGGTCCAGAAGTGTTAACCCCTTCGTGCTGGTGGTATGCATATATGTGGCCTCTAGGTGGGTGGGAATTAACACTGAGAGGCCGCATGTATGGGTGCCAGAATGTAAACAGAGCTGTCCTGAGGATGCACTCCTGGCACAGTTACTGCTGCCTAAAGGAAAGCTCCCGATATCTACATGCGATTGGGAGCTCTCTGATCATGTGACCACTGTGACAGCCAATCATGGCAGTGGTCACATGATCAGAAACCCAGCTCCATCTCCCGGCAAACCTCTTAGAGAACGTTACTAGGTGACTCTGGACTGTCTCCATCTCCTTCCCCACATGGTGCAATCACTGCCGCTTTGGAGAAACTGGGATTGCAGAATGCCATGTGTGTGAACAGTCTACTTGGAACACCAACCCTACTATGATAATATAGCGTATCTAAGCTTGGGAGAGGCGCGTGGTCCCCAATTTTTGGCGGGACGGAGTGACATTACTCTAAAGTATCTACGTCAGATCTGGGTGGACTGATGTAGCTACGCATTCTAATGGAGTCCAATGTAATTCTAAACTCCTAAAAGCCTGGATTGTAAAGCAACATATCTTATAAAGATTACTTTCTATTCTATTCTCATTGTGGTGATGAGACTTACCTTATGACGGAAATAGGAAGAGGGAAATGTTTATTGGTGAAATCAAACAGATCCCCTCCAGAGACGTATTCCATAGCGAAACAGGCAGAATGGCGGGTCTGAAAAGTGGTGTAAAGTTGGGTGAGGAATGGACACCCTGCCGCCATCTGCATGACCTTCTGCTCTGTTTCAATGGCGCTACGTTGATCTGAAGTCTTCACTACAGACTTGATGGCCATGATCTTCTTGGCTGCAGAATGAGTTGCCAGAAAGACCTGTCCGAATCCGCCTTCTCCGAGCAGGCGGTGCAATATGAAAGGTGACTGGCTGTCGCCGTGTGATGGTATTGATTGGACATTTCCTGCTGTGACAAGTTTGATGTTTCTAGTGTCACAGCTCGGGGGAGTGACAAGAGGCGGGACTTCTGCTGCTGCAATCCTCAGAGGCTTTCTAGCTGGTGCGGCATTTCTCATGATCTTTCTAATCGCTGAAATATTTCTCATGCCCTCTCTAGTGTCACAGCCGGGGGGAGTAACAAGAGGCGAGACTTCAGCGGCGACGGCAATTTTCATGGGCTTTCTAGCTGGCGCGGCATTTTTCATGATCTTCCTAATGGCTGCAATATTTCCCCTGATGTTATTAGGGACACAGCTCTGGGGAGTCCTCACAGATGATATGGCGTGGACTACATCCCTATCATGATCCAGAAAGCCATTAAATGGCTCAGGTCTTATCTCTGCAATCATGCTTTCCATTATAAATGGTCTCATTTCACTGGTTAAAAACACAGTGAAAATCATACGCTAGAAGAAGAAATCTCTTAGGAGCTCAGAATAGGTCTTCACACCAAGAGAAGTCAGACTCTTCTGAGCTCCACAGGTGTGAGACTGCTTTTTATAGCGGCACTGCCAATGACATCCTAGAGCTGGTCACACTGACCAATCACGTCGCAGTGCTTGTCACGCCGGCCAATCAAATCACAGTGCTGGTCACCGTGACTCCTCCCCTAAGTTGGCAAAAAGCCAGCCAGTACAGTCACATGACCTCAGCCAGTACATTTCTGGATTTCAACTGTCAACTGTCAACTGTCAGATTTCAAATTTTCTCTATTCTGTGGGGGAGGGGAGGATGAGATGACTGCTGAGATTTACATTTCTGCAATAAACAAGTTTATTTCTGTTTTACTTCCCATAAATAGATAGATAGATAAATGTAAAATTCAGATGTGTGGCAAATAACAAGAACGACCCCATCCATGAAATGTGATGTCCTCATATTGACAAATTTCACAAAGATAACACACCAGGATAAGGATCCTTCTCCCCCTGTCAACTCCAGAAGGTTTTAACCCTTTCATGACCAGAACTTTTTTGCTATTTAGCACTGTTCTACTTCAATTGGCAATTACATCATTATGCAACACTGTATACAAATGAAATTTACACATTTTTTTACCCACAAATAGAGCTTTCTTTTGGTAGTATTTGATCTCCACTGGGAATTTTTATTATATAAATAAACAGAAAATTCAAATGTAAAAAAGACCAAAATTTCCAGTTATAAAATATATCCAATAAAATAGTTAAAAAAAATCTTCATAAATTTAGACCAAAATGCATTCTGCTACTTGTCTTTGATTTAAAAAAAAGTATAAATTGTTTTCTTATAGTGTTTACAATATTTTCTATTAATTGGTTTCTTTGTTATCTACAATCTTTTTGGTAATAAAAAAACATAAATAAAAATGACTGAAAAAAGCACACAAAATTTAAAAAAAGGAATATTTTTTATTTTTAGTTAGGAAACATATCTAATAAAATAGTTTAAAAAAAATCTTCATAAAATTTTAACCAAAATGTATTCTGCTACATGTCTTTGATTTAAAAAAGTATATATTTTTTCTTACTTATAGCGTTTGCAATCTTTTTGTTAAAAAAATAAAATAAATTAAAAAGACCAAAAATGAAAAAAAAAATTTTATTTTCAGCTATAAAACCTATCCAATAAAATAATTTAAAAAAAATCGAATTTCTACATAAATCTAGGCCAAAATGTATTCTGGTAGATAGTAAAAAATAATAGCAATAACAAAAACATATTGCTTCATTCATTTAGGCCAATATGTATTCTGTTTATATATTTTTGGTTAAAAAAAATTGGAAAAAAGAAAAAGAAATTTGGGATTAACATTATTTTTTTTTTTTTTTTTTATGAAAACACCGAAAAATGTTAAAAAAGGAATAGTTTTTATTTTCAGTTATAAAACATATCCAATAAAATAATTAAAATAATCAAATGTTTTCATCAGTTTAGGTCAATATGTATTCTGCTACATTTTTTTGGTAAAAAAAATAATCCCAATATGGGTATATTAATTGATAATTAAAACAGTTTAATTTCTTCAAATTAATTTTAGGCCAGAATGTATTCTGCTACATGTCTTTGGAAAATAAAAAAAAGTATATTAACTGGTTTCTTAGTTATAGCCTCTGCAATCTATGGTGTATACAGTACTCTATATATTTGAAAATTGATCAGTACTGACAGCCTGTTTTATTTTTTGAGGCCCCTAACCACTTGACCTCCAAAAGATTTAACCCCCCTAATGACCAGGCCATTTTTGCGATAACTGACAATTGGTTGTGCGACGCTGTACTCAAATAAAATTGATGTCTTTTTTTTCCCTCCAAAAATAGAGCTTTATTTTGGTGGTATTTGATCACATCTGCGGATTTTATTTTTTTGGATTATAAATATAAAAACAACTACAATTTTTGGTCACAATATACAATTAGATTTACATAATATACAAGTCACATTACACAATATACAAAACAGTATTTTTTTTATTTTCTACTATAAATCATATCCAATATATTTATATATATATATATGTATATATATATATATATATTTTTTTTTTTTTTTTTTTTTTTTTTTTTTTTTTTTTTGTTAAAAAAAAATGAAAAAAGACAAACAATTTGAAAAACTATTTTTTTAAATGAAAAAACACCAAAAATTAAAAAAAAAAATATTTTTTATTTTGGTTTATAAAACATATCCAATAAAATTATGTAAAAAATCGAATTTCTTCGTCAATTTAGGCCAATATGTATTCATATTTTTGTTTAAAAAAATCCCAATAAGCGTATATTGATTGGTTTGCGCAAAAGTTATAGCTTCTACAAACTATGGGATATTTTTATTAATTAATTTTTAGTAGTAATGGCAGCGATCTGCGACTTCTAACGGCACTGCGATATTGCAGTGAAAATGTGGGACATCTGACACGTTTTGGGGACTAGTGAGACTAATACAGTGATCAATGCTAGAAAATATGCACTGTCACTGTACTAATGACACTGACTTAGAAGGGGTTAAACATCAGGGGTGATCAAAGGGTTAAATGTGTGCCTGACCAGAGTTTTACTATGCTGCACATGTGATAAGTTATGTCATCAGTCATTTCATGGCTTAACATTTCAGCTGAGAGCACAAGCAACTGTGTCAGTTAGCATTATTGACGCTTTGAATGTAACTGTTGCTAATCCGTTAAATTGATGGGTTTAGTCCACTTTAAGCAAATCCTTTTGTGTGAATCTTTTGCCGAGATTCTTACCTGGAGATCCTGCCAGTAACAGCACTTCCTGATGGGGGCTTGCAATGCTAAGACACTGCTTTGCTATTAGCAGCAGCGTTGTCTTGCTGTGTGCACTCTGCCATTGGGCCATTGGGCTGTCTATCATGTATACAACCCAACAGCCAATTGAAGTAGCTTCCATGGCAGGGTGACAACGCTGATGTAAATTGTGGCTTAGGGTTGTCATCCTGAAACAGAAAGTGCTTCTGCTGGCAGGGCCTCCAGGGAAGTATCTTTGTAAAATTCTATTTGTTTTTTTTATAAACTGTATACCATGAGATATGATGCCAGATATACTCAATAATTGATTTCGTTTTTCCATAGGGCCCTTTAACACTGATCAGTTTTTGATGCACTTTTGTTGTTTAACCCCTTGGCGCCAACTCCCGCCGGTCCTTTAAAGGATTTGAACTGCTGGAAGGCGAGGCAGGGTGGGGCTTATGGTCATGTGACCGAGGCCAGACTGGGAATAAAAACCAGCCCTGGAAAAAATTCATACCAGCCCCATAGCATGGAGGTAGCACTCCATAATAACATTGGTTCTATTTTGCCAGTCTCAAGTCTTGCAGACTCTTAACAGGTTTTCTTCTAAGATTGCCCTGTATTTGGCTCCATCCATCTTCCCATCAACTTTGACCAGCTTGCCTGTCCCTGCTGAAGAATAGCATCCCCACAGAATGATGCTGCCACCACCATATTTCACCGTGGGGGTGGTGTGTTCAGGGTGATGTGCGGTGTTTTCCACCACCCATAGTGTTTTTGCTTTTAGGCCAAAAAGTTACATTTTGATCTCATCTGACCAGAGCACTTTCTTACACATATTAGCTGTGTCAAACTGCAAATGGGATTTCTTATGGCTTTCTTTCAACGATGGCTTTCTTCTTGCTACTCTTCCATAAAGGGCAGATTTGTGGAGAGCGCGACTAATAGTTGTCCTGTGGACAGATTCTCCCACCTGAGCTGTGGATCTCTGCAGCTCCTCCAGAGTTACCATGGGCCTCTTGGCTGCTTCTCTGATGAATGCGCCTCTTGCCCAGCCTGTCAGTTTAGGTGGACAGCCATGTCTTGGTAGGTTTGCAGTTGTGCCATACCCTATCCATTTGCAGATGATGGATTGAACAGAGCTCCGTGAGATGTTCAAAGCTTGGAATTTTTATTTTATAACCTAACCCTGCTTAAACTTCTCCACAACTTTATTCCTGGCCTGCCTGGTGTTTTCCTTGGCCTTCATGATGCAGTTTGTTCATTAAGGTTCTTTAACAAACCTCTGTGGGCTTCACAGAACAGCTGTATTTATACTGAGATTAAATTACACACAAGTGGACTCTATTTACTAATTAGGTGACTTCTGAAGGCAATTGGTTCCACTAGATTTTAGTTAGGGGTATCAGAGTAAAAGGGGCTGAATACAAATGCACGCCACACATTTAACGTATTTATTTGTAAAAAATTTTGAAAACCATTTATCATTTTCCTTCCACTTCACAATTATGTACCACGTTGTGTTAGTCTATCACATAAAATCCCAATAAAATACAGTTATATTTTTGGTTGTAACATGACAAAATGTGGAAAATTTCAAGGCATATGAATACTTTTTCAAAGCACTGTATACATGGGCATGTGGGTGTGGATGGATGTAACCCCTGATAATGGTCCCCCCTTTTTTCCCCTCTCCCTTCCATGCATCTCCTTTAGTCTTTCATTATATCATGAGCTTCAGCCCAGTATTTTTGTCCGGTATTTGTATTGTATCAAACAAGTATTGGTAGGATAATATGACTGTAACTGTATTTTTTTATTACATCATAGTTTTATTTTTCATGGTATAATGGCTTTTTTTAAATGTAGTTATCCACTGGTACTTGATTGGCCTTTCTCTGGGCTAGGGGATGTGCCGTTCCAGTTAATGTAGGCATATAAGTTTGCTTTGCCGGTTAGCCCATCGGGATTTGGCAAAGGGGCATTCCCCTGAAACACGTTGTCCTGGCAACCGGTGTAGTTAGCAACTTGGTATGTTCCACTGGTCCACGTTGTGCGGCTGTAGACTCCCTGGTTCTGGTGATGTGATTTCCGGTGACAAGAGCTCCCACCTTTCCTCCACCACGGCCGCCATCCACCTTTCATGGATCCCATCTGTCATCTGAGTCCCTCCGGCACATCCCTTCCGCCCTCAGGATGGGTTCTTTTAACAACTGGTACACACTGATGCACCATGTAAGACTTTTTATCTTTTCATTGCAATAAATCATTACTTGAACTGGACATCCTGTCTCTTGTGGATTTTGGGCTTTGGAATCAACTGTCATCTAGCCCCTTGTACAACGCTCTTTCCACAGACCGCTCATATGCGATTTCACTGGAGCACCTGGCTAGTGTATAATTTAGTACTGTCCTTATCCCAGTGATATTTCTGAGGCTGCTTGGATTTGCCCAATATCTGACATTGCACCCTATTCTGTCTGCTGATACCTATCTATATGGTGGTGTTGCAGTTCAGTGCTCTACACACTTGTTACACATTGTATTTGCATACAGACCTCACTAAGTAGGGCCTACATGCTCTGTTGAGCCTCCTGAATGAAAGGGGTTGGCCAGGGACAGTCAAGCTGGGGAGGAATGTGCTAGAAGATCCTCTCTGATGCTGCAAGCCAACCCTGGAAGTAAACCTGACCCGACCGATGCACCTTCCCAGCATAGAGCAGTTACGCAATTTCTCCGAACTGTCGCGACTCATCTTGGACATCCGGGACCTGATCAGTAGGGAGCAGCGGCTGGCAGGTGTGGGTGATATAGGACAAGCATTGTTTTAATTATATTTTGTTTTGTATATGGGTTTGCTTATTTATTAATATACCAGGAGGACATTGTTTAGCCCATTTGCCCTTCCTGGCAATGTTATGTACATTGTGTAATTTATAAATAAAAATTGTATATTACTGTGTCTATTTGTGTCCGGAGTTGATGGTCATTTAAAATCCCACCCACTCAGGGGGAAGCTCTTTTTTTGATAAGCGGCTGGCAGGTGGTGCTGGAAGCAGCAACAGGGCGGAACCTGAACATGCACCATCGCCTGTTGCCAGTGTGGAAGAGAACGCAGCCATTAGACCAGATGCCAGCGAAAAGGGGGAGCAGCAACCTCAAGATCTGCAAGCATTTGTCCTCCCGGAGGAGGTGATGGCGCAGAATGGAGAATACCCACGCAGCTGTAGGGTTTGGTGAGGGCATGCTACTTACTGAATTATTTAGTATCAGGATACCATGGCTCAACTTCATCATGAGTGAGGCAAAGAGGAGTGCATTAGATAAGCAGACACAAATTGGGAGGGATGTAGGAAATGTAGACACAGGTGAGCTGGCCAGTGATTGGGGGGGTTGCATGTTCTAACATTCTAAATACCTTTAGTCTTTTTAGATAAATCCCCATAATCCCGAAACATGTATACTTTCATTGCCTGTGTGCACATGTACAATATATGGCCCCCTCCACCTCCAAATGATGGAGCTCAGGTGTGTCCAGTGAAAATTACTGGTAATATATCATACAAAGACATTGTAGGCAATTGTGCTCTTCCAGCCTTGTTGTAACAGTTTGGTGAAGACCCTTTTCTGTTCCACTATGTGCCCAGTGTACAAAGCCAGCTCCATAAATTCATGATGTGGTCTGGGGCCACCGGCTCTAAGAAGGTAATGGGCATGGTGAGGGTCAACCCTATATCAATGGTCATGACGAGGGTCAACTCTATAGCAATGGCCATGGTGAGGGCCAGCTCTATAGTAATGGCCTTGATTATGGTCAATTCTATAGTAATGGCCATGTCGAGGGTCAACTCTGCAGTAATGGCCATGTCAAGTGTCAACTCTATATTAATGCCCATGTTGAGGGTCAGCTCTATACTAGTAGCAATGTTGAGGTGAGGGTCAACTCTATATTAATGGCCATAATGAGAGTAGACTCATTATTAGTGGCCATGATGAGGGTCAACTTGTTATTAGTGGCCATGAGAAGGTTATCTCTATATTGATGGCCATGTCAAGGGTCAGCTCTTAGTGGCCATGACAAGGGTCAACTTGTTATTAGCGGCCATGGTGAGGATTAACACTAGATTAGTGGCCATGGTGAGGGTCAACTGTAGATTGATGGTCATGGCGAGGGGAAACCTTATATTAATGGCCATGGTGAGGGTCAACTCTATATTATTAGCTAGGGATGCACCAAATTTTTTTTTGGTGCCGAAACCGATACCGAAAATAAATCTTCATTGATCACCAAAACAGCACCGATACCGAAATTGACTGTTTTTACGAAATATTTTTATACAGGAGATGGTCAAAGACTGGGAACATGGTACAGGAGATGATCAGAGACTGCAGACATGGTACAGGAGATGGTCAGAGACTGCAGACATGGTACAGGAGATGGTCAGAGACTGGGGACATGGTACAGGAGATGGTCAGAGACTGCAGACATGGTACAGGAGATGGTCAGAGACTGGGAACATGCTACAGGAGATGGTCAGAGACTGGGGACATGCTACAGGAGATGGTCAGAGACTGGGGACATGCTACATGACATGGTCAGAGACTGGGAACATGGTACAGGAGATGGTCAGAGACTGGGGACATGCTACAGGACATGGTCAGAGACTGGGGACATGGTACAGGAGATGGTCAGAGACTGGGAACATGGTACAGGAGATGGTCAGAGACTGGGGACATGGTACAGGAGATGGTCAGAGACTGGGGACATGGTACAGGAGATGGTCAGAGACTGGGGACATGGTACAGGAGATGGTCAGAGACTGGGAACATGGTACAGGAGATGGTCAGAGACTGGGGACATGGTACAAGAGATGGTCAGAGACTGGGGACATGGTACAGGAGATGGTCAGAGACTGCAGACATGGTACAGGAGATGGTCAGAGACTGGGAACATGCTACAGGAGATGGTCAGAGACTGGGGACATGCTACAGGAGATGGTCAGAGACTGGGGACATGCTACATGACATGGTCAGAGACTGGAAACATGGTACAGGAGATGGTCAGAGACTGGGGACATGCTACAGGACATGGTCAGAGACTGGGAACATGGTACAGGAGATGGTCAGAGACTGGGAACATGGTACAGGAGATGGTCAGAGACTGGGGACATAGTACAGGAGATGGTCAGAGACTGGGAACATGGTACAGGAGATGGTCAGAGACTGGGGACATGGTACAAGAGATGGTCAGAGACTGGGGACATGGTACAAGAGATGGTCAGAGACTGGGGACATGGTACAAGAGATGGTCAGAGACTGGGGACAAGGTACAGGAGATGGTCAGAGACTTCGAACAAGGTACAGGAGATGGTCAGAGACTGCAGACATGCTACAGGAGATCAATGCAGCCTCACCAGTGCCCATCAAATGCGGCTACCTGTGCCTCACCAGTGCATATAAACATACACATATAAAAACACACACATATATAAACATACACACATATATAAACATACACACATACATATAAACATACACACACACATATAAACATGCACACAAATAACACACAGAGGCATACAAACATATATATTTATATTTATAGACAGTCTTTTTAAAAATTGGCAGCTGTAGCTCTATACCTTATTCTGCACGCTGGGTACTGAACTCTAGGGGGAGGCAGAGAGCACAGCACACACTGCTAGACGCCTCTCCCTTGCTTTCACTTTCATAGTAAACATCGTGCCCGAGCTCCTGCACAGCTAATTTACACATCGGCTGAGGAGACATATGCAGCCACCGCTGGGGACGATGACTTTACAGCGAGACCCCATGGGCGCCTACAGCATGGGTGAGGAGGGAGGGGAGGAGGAGAGACTAAAGATAGAATGACACCCCTGTGAGGGGCTGGCCAATCCCAGCAGGCCCCGCCCCATTTGTGGCGCCAGTATCGCTGAAAATTCTCTTTGCTGAAAGGGCCATTTTCGGCCGATATGTTTCGGCGGCCTGAAATTTCGGTGCATCCCTATTATTAGCCATGGTGAAGGTTAACTCCATAATTAGGGTCAACTCTATAGTAATGGCCATGGCGAGTGGAGGCTGTTCTGGTAATGGTCTATTGCAGTATTTAATTAGAAGTAAAAAGCCCAGGCAGTTCCAGCTACACGTTGCACTAGCTAAATTTAGATTTTAAAATGAAAATCTATATTTTTAAATTTGTATATAATAATGGGTTGCAGTACCAATTACTGCCACAAGATGCCACACTTGTGTGCAGCTGCAATACACATGATACAATGTGGCCGTCCATACATCAGTTCTGAAGATTTGATCTGAATCTTTGCTGGTATTTTCTTTTCCAGGGCGATGCGAGGCAGAGCCGTGAAATCAATTTTTATAAAATCCTCATTTAGTCTATTAAAAGACTGAATTAAAAATAATGTCCTTAAATTTTTCCTGGATGTGATTGCAATAACTTAGCAATCAGGTGACGAAACAATTGGGCTGAATTGCCACCAAACTGCAAGGTTCCAAAAACCCTACTGACCCGGGCCAGGTTAAGGTGTATTATAGGCCCTCTGAAGCTACTGCTCCAATAGGTTGTACCTTGGACATGTGGGTGGGGTACTATATACTGTATTTGCTACAGTAGACCTAACTGGATGACATTTCGTTTGCTAAAGCACCGTGTATGTTCTTTTTTTCTTTTCAGAATCCTCCCTCTTTTCAGTGCTGCCGATCTCCTTCAGCCTCTTTTCAGCCACTTCATAATTATATGTACTCACACCAGCATAGACTGCACATCAATGCTTTGGACCAGCTTTACCAAAGGGCAGACCATGCCTGTGTACAAAATTTGTGGGCACAGCCATATTTAGTTTCCATCAGGGGGCATATGCGGCAGGGTGACAACACAAGAGGACAATATGAGGGCAGGGCCGGAGTGTGGTCATCCCATTGCAAGAATTGGCCTTAACAACAAAGTAAAATATTGAGGCTTACTAGTTGTTGAATGACATGGCTGCATTAGTTTTATCTTTTTCAGGCTACTGTCATTTGAATTACACACCTCCTGCCTCTAAGCAGCTACGCTCACCAATTGTGAGGATCCATGGAAGGAGCCATGATTGTCACCCAGGCTATACTGCAAACATGTGTGCCTTTGTTCATCTCCATTACATGGAGTATACAGGGATTGGTAGTTTACAGAAGAAAGATAACATTGCTTGTACTTTCAGTTCAACTTACAGTAAGTGACCCAAACACAGCGTTCCTGGCAGGATCAACAGGTATTTTCTGTGCTTGCTGAAAATGTGTTACTGTGCATGTTACTGCAACACACATTGGTGAGCTGCAGTGCCATTCATTGTTAATGCCACCCCAATGCATTTTGGTTTTAGTGTACCACAATGCACTACACTGGTGTGAGTGGTGATGCAGTAACCTTGTCACATCCAATGAGTCACTGGAGGGTGTAGCCTCTTTATTGCACTTACATTGGTCCTTGATGGCTGGGCATTGCAGGTAGTGCATTGTGGGACCTGAGTAGACATTTGTTGGATTGTGTGTAGGGTGCCGAGATGCAAACACCGGAAGGTAGTGCAACATCCTGATGTCTATCTGGTGCAGCGATTTAAGTTTGACCTTCCAGCCAGACAAAAAAAATCCAGTTTTTCCAATTTCCTTCTTTTTGTAGATTCTTACAATTATCACATGCCGCTCTTGTATCAGACCATGCACAGTGGGACAGGTGTGTAGGTGTGAGCACATTTTAGGCTGGATACAGACCAACAAAAAGTATTTACAAACAGGTTTACAATAGTTGGGGGGTATTTATAAAAAACAAAACCAAATAGCGTAAAAAAGGGTAAAATTTAAATAGAATGTTATTAAGCTATTATATCTCCAGGTCGAATGTTATTTATTCGAGCATAATAGAGTTAACCAGGAAAATACCAATTATGGACACTAGATGGAGTCTGATCATAGAAAATAAATACTTATTGACTATGATCGTCCACTCCATCTAATGGCAATAATGCAGTATTTTCCTCATTCACAAGGACAATGGACATGAGAACCTTTGATTTTGCCCCATTTGCAACTAAACAGTATTTTATAAATACACCTCTAAAAAAAACAAATGTTACAATCAAAACATATCAAATAATAACACGTGGAAACAAAGGCACCAGATCCGGATGTGGTCATGGGAGCTTGCAATCTAGCTTAACCAGTTCCCGACCGGCGCATGCCAATGTATGTCAGCAGAATGGCACGGGCAGGCATATTGGCGTACAGGTATGTGCATTTTCAAATGCCGCCCTGCCATCGCGTGCGCGGCGGCTCGCTCGCGTGTCGGTCGGGACCCCCGCGAGTCCGGTCGCAGGTCCCGCGAACCCGATCGCCGCGGGGATACCCACGATCATCTCACGGGGCGGCTGAACGGGGAGATGCCGTTGTAAACAGCATCTCCCCATTCTGCCTAGCAACAAGTGACACTGATCTCTGCTCCATGTGATTGGAGCAGAGATCAGTGTTCACTAACACAAAACCCAGCCCCCCACAGTTAGTAACACGCCCCTAGGAACACTTAACCCCTACACTGCCACCCCCTGGTTAACCCCTTCACTGCCAGTGTCATTTACACAGGAATCACTGCATTTGTATAGCATTGATTGCTATATAAATGACAATGGTCCCAAAAATGTCCGATGTGTCCGCCACAATGTCGCAGTCACAATAAAAATCGCTGATCACCGCCAATACTAGTAAAAAAAAAATCTTAATAAAAATGCCTTAAAACTATCCCCTATTTTGTAAATGCTATAACTTTTGCTCAAACCAAAAATATGTAGAAGAATACGTATCGGCCTAAACAGGGAAAAATTATTTTTTTATATATTTTTGGGGGATATTTATTATAACAAAAAGTAAAAAATGATGCGTTTTTTTTTTTTTTTTCAAAATTGACGCTCTATTTTTGTTTATAGCGCAAAAAATAAAAACCGTAGGGGTGATCAAATACCACCAAAAGAAAGCTCTATTTGTGGGAAAAAAAAGGAGATCAATTTTGTTTGGGAGCCATGTCGCACATCGACTGCGCAATTGTCAGTTAAAGCAACGCAGGTCCGAATTGCAAAAAAGTGGTCTGGTCTTAAAGCGGTAGTAAACCCGCAATTTTTTTTTATTTTTTTTAAACCTGCAAAGCAAAATGCATAATGAGCTAGTATGCACCGCATACTAGCTCATTATGAAATACTTACCTTAGAACGAGGCCCCGACATCTGGCCCGATCCACGCCGAGGGAGCCGACATGCTCCCTCGGCGTCTCTTCCGGGTATCGCGGCTCCGGCGCTGTGAGTGGCCGGAGCCGCGATATCGTCACTCCCGCGCGTGTGCGCGGGAGATTTCAGTCCGGCCGCACGAGCGCTGCCGGATTTTCACGGAGAGAACCCCCTTGTGCGCATGCGCCGCTGCAGTCAGCGGCGCATACCGAGGGGAATATCTCCTAAACCGTACAGGTTTAGGAGATATTATTTTTACCTACAGGTAAGCCTTATTATAGGCTTTCCTGTAGGTAAAAGTTAAAAAATTGACCATACTACCACTTTAAGCCAGCAAATGGTCCGGTCTGAAAGTGGTTAACTGGAGATGTTTAGGGTGAGGTTGTTAGTGCAGAACATGGATGGACTGCTGGGCTACTTTATTAGGGCTGAACATGTGGAATGACACCACGCTTGTATCGGAGTCCCCTCGGATCTGTACTGATGTGGTGGCGCGTATATAGTGAGACGTTGTTGTGCAGGAAGAAAACTACACTCGCTGGGTTTAATTCTTGGAAGAAAAAAAAATTAATAATAAAGAGAGATTTTAACAAATAGTGAAACTTGTTCTTATTCAGACCAATGGGATCAGTTCGACTGCTACAAAGTGTCATTTTTATGATTTCTTATGATCTGTGTCAGCTAGTCACAATGAAGTTGATTGGTACGCAGATTTTCTTCATTATTGTTAGGAAACTTTGCAATTGATTATATCTCCATTTGTCCATAAATGTGAGGGACTTGGGCCCAAGGATTTCGGATAGTGGTTTAAGAGTGTTGGATATGAGGACCTGATGAAGTAGGAGAAGTCCTTCCGGAGACCATGTTTGGAATCTGGGTCCAATGCATGGTTACATAGTTAGTCAAGTTGAAAAAAGACACAAGTCCGTCTAGTTCAACCATAATAAAATAAAAAATATACAATCCCATATACCCAATCCTGGGCCCAAGGATTTCGGATAGTGGTTTAAGAGTGTTGGATATGAGGACCTGATGAAGTAGGAGAGGTCTTTCCGGAGACCATGTTTGGAGTCTGGGTCCAATGCATAGTTACATAGTTAGTCAAGTTGAAAAAAGACACAAGTCCGTCTAGTTCAACCATAAAAAATAAATAAAATAAAAAATATACAATCTCATATACCCAATCCTGGGCTCAAGGATTTCGGATAGTGGTTTAAGAGTGTTGGATATGAGGACCTGATGAAGTAGGAGAGGTCTTTCCGGAGACCATGTTTGGAATCTGGGTCCAATGCATAGTTACATAGTTAGTCAAGTTGAAAAAAGACACAAGTCCGTCTAGTTCAACCATAAAAAATAAATAAAATTAAAAATATACAATCCCATATACCCAACCCTATACAATGCTGTGAGGTCGGGGCAGACCGCCGAGCATCTTTGTGATCTTGTCATTTCCTATCAGTTTTGCACTGTTTGTTGCTGTGGTGGAACTGCAGACACATACATTGCTGTGTCTGTATCAGCCAACCATCATCATAGTCCCAGATTCTGGGACACTGTAAAACCCCACCCAAGTTCAGCATTTCATCCACTCACTTTCACTTTTACACCCATTTTACAGGTTGATTCGACCTAGACCCACCTCTAAATATGCAGGAACCGCCCATCACGCCTCCTTTACGGGTTGATCCAGCCAAGACCCACCTCTAAATATGCAGGAACCACTTATCATTCCCATTCTACAGGTTGACCCTGCTAAAACCCCGGGTCCAAATATACATGGACTGCCCATCACACCCACTTTACAGGATGATCCTGTCAGTACCCGCCTCAAAATATGCAAGGACCACCTATCACACCCACTTTACAGGTTGATCCAGCCTAGACTGAGCCTCTAAATATGCACTGACTGCCCATTACACCCACTTTACCATTTGATCCAGCCTACAGACTTTTAAATATGCAGGGTGTCAGAAACCATGAATCAGACCGAGACAGAAGTACAATTAAATCACACTTGTTTATTAAATAAAAAGGTAAATAGAAAAAGCATAGCCAGAGTCCAGTAACTGGATTGAGTAGTCAGCCAGGTCAGAGTTCAATAACCAGATCGGGTAATCAGCCAGGCCAGAAGTCAGGGATCCAAGTAGAGCAGGATAAGGAGCCAGAAGGGATGACAGCAGGCCAGTCTCTAAACAGAACCGCAGGAGATGGCTACTTGTGATGTGACCAAGGTGAAGTGAGCTGGACAGCTTTAAGTAGGCAAGTCAGACAAGCATGATCAGGAACAGCTGGTAACTGTGGAGAGAGATGAGAGCTGAGAATTAGCCGACAGCTGAGCAGCCAGCCCAGAGAAGGAAGGGCTAAGCCAGCCCTGACACAGGGACTGCCCACCCTGCTCACTTTATTGGATTCTTCCTAGACCCCACCTGTTCATGTGCAGTAACCCAAATAAGGTTGGTGCTGTGATCCCGGGAACATGGCCCTGGACTCAGCATTAGCAGGGCAAAGGGTTAGGATGTGGGGCTGTCTTATTAAATCTGGGACAGCTGGCATCTATGTGCCAACTTTCTCAAGATTACTGCAGAAAGTCTCACTGGCAACACATAAAGTTTGTGTCTATGGAATACATACGAATGCCAAAAGTTGACATAAATCTGAATTCTATTTTTCAGCATGTGTGACATCATGGCTCGCTACGTATTTTTTTAGATTTTACAAGCACAATCATTTTTGTACATCTAGAGTTTCTTACCTGGAGATCCTGCCAGTATCTGCACTTCCTGTTGCAGTCTGACAACACAAAGCCATTGCCCCACAATTACCCACAGCGTTGTCAGCCTGCTGTGCACACTTTTTCAGTTGACCGTTGGGTTGCTTTTCTGCCAGACCTGTTAGCCAGCTCAGCATCCAACTGAAGAGGTGCGCACAGCAGGCTGACAGCTCTGCGGGTAATTGTGGGGCAATGGCTTAGTGTTGTCAGACTGCAACAGGAAGGACGGATACTGGCAGGATCTCCAGGTAATAAACCTCACAATAGATTCACAAAAAATGTTTACAAAAATTGTTAACAGTTTACAAACACTTTAAAGTATATTTCATAAACACAAACAGGGTGTATATTTTAAAAAAAATGCATAGCTACTCCTCCACAGCTGGTGCATTCATTCTATTTGAAATGGGGGCAAAGTTTTATGTTATTAGGCTAGTTTCTCCCCGGGTACATGTTATTAATTCATAAAATAATTTGTGGTTTGGGAAAATACTGCAATATGGCCACAAGATGGAGGTGATGCTAACAGTAAGTACTGTAGGAACTCCACCTTGTGGCCATAATGCAGTATTTTCCCAAAGCACTGTTTTTTTAAAACGAATTAATAACATATATATACGTGATCTGACACGTCCGGGTAGGGGGCGCCTCCGGTGGCTCGCTCACGTCCGGGTAGGGGGCGCGCATGTGCGCCTCCGGTGGCTCGCTTCCGCAGTTATTAAACACAGCAGAAGCTGATCGGCGAGTACTCACTGACACCTGCCAATCACTGGGCAGAGAGACAGAACTGTGATCTTCCTATGTAAACAAGGTAGATCTCCGTTATGACAGGAGGGAAAGGATGGAATTTGTGTCCCTGCAAAACAAGGAATAATTCCATCTCTTCCCCTATCAAAAGCACCTCACATGCTAGTAAAACACTAGCTAGGCACCAGTGGTGGCTGGTGCTAAAAATTTTTGGGGGGGCGCAAACAAACTGAAAAATTCTGAAAAAAAATTAAATAAAAACATCAATTGCAGCCTCACTGTGCCCATCAATCGCAGCCACTGTGCCATCCAATGCTGCCACTGTGCCCATCGAATGCTGCCACTGTACCCATCGAATGCTTCCACTGTGCCCATCAAATGCAGCCACTGTGCCCATCAATTGCTGCCACTGTGCCCCCCCCGCCTGCTCATCATCTGCCCGGCACTTACCCGATCTCAGTGGAGCAGTGGGTGATGGTGGCAAGCTGTGTCTTCCATGCTTCTCTTCCTGTCCTCTCCTCCCGATAGACATTCAATCACAGTGCCTGTTGTTTCAGCCAACCAGCTGACGGGTAACAGACCCGAGTACCTGACTGGCGGAAAGGCAGTTCAGTGTTGGGAAACCAAATATTCATTCACTGTTCTAACACACCTGGGTGAACTACGAGCGCCAAGCATGGTGCTCACAAGTCTATGGCTCTAATCAGGTGCTTCAAAAACACCTCCCCGCACGCTGCATTTCAGATGCCCAGCGCCTGAATAGGGGGTGGCAGCAGCGGCCATGGATAGATTCATGCAATGCATGAATCCATTGTTCATAGAGTGGGGTGGCTGGAGAGAGGGGGCGGTGCCCTTAATGGATGCACAACAACTGCTAGGCACACAGTTAACCCTTTAACCCCCCCCCCCTAATGTTAACCCCTTCCCAGACAGTTTCATTAGTACAGTGATAGTGCAAATTTTTAGCACCAATCACTGTATTACTGTCACCGCTCTCAAAAAAGTGTCAGAATGTCCACCGCAATATTGCAGTCCCGCTATAAATCGCTGATCGCCGCCGCAAATAAATAAAAGTATCCCATAGTATGTAGACCAATGTTTCTCAACTGCAGTCCTCAAGGAGCCCCAACAGGTCATGTTTTCAGGCTTTCCATTATTTTGCACAAGTGATTTGATCAGTTTCACGGCCTTAGTAATTACCGCAGCCGTTTCATGAGGGAAATCATGAAAACATGACCTGTTGGGGCGCCTTGAGGACTAGAGTTGAGAAACACTGATATAGATGTTATAACTTTTGTGCAAATCAATTAATTTATGCTTAATATGATTTTATTTAACCAAAAATATGACCTAAATCGATGAAGAAATTTGATTTTTTACATTTTTTTTATTGGGTGTTTATAACCAGAAAGTAAAAAATATATATATTTTTTTTTTTTCTAAATTCTCTGTCTTTTTTTTTGTATATAGCACAAAAAAACCCCACCGAGGTGATCAAATAGCACCAAAAGAAAGCTCTATTTGTGGGAAAAAAGGACACAAAAGTTATTAGGGTTCAGCGTTGCATGACCGTGCAATTGTCAGTTAAAATAATGCAGTGCCGTATTGCAAAAAATGGCCTGGTCATGAGGGGGGGGGGTAAATCTTCCAGGGGTCAAGTGGTTAAAATGCTATGTTTTTTTGTTTTTAAATTGAGTGAGACAAATGCCCCTGGAAATTCAGTAGTCTAATAAGATAAAAAGACCCTGCTGCGGCGTGTCTTCTATACATGCCAGTAGGTGGGTGGTAAAGCAGCAGGTTGTCTCTTCTGAGAGTATAGCTGCAGAAACTCCTGGAAACCCATGGTGTTATCCCTCTCCCGATAAATCAATATTGCCCCTTGTGTGTCTTTAGTTACAGGGCTACAGATAAAAACTGTACGTGGGTCCCTGATTGGTTATTTATTTCTCATGTCCTTCCTGATTGGTCGGGAGGAGAAGCAGGCAGACGATAGCAAATATTAATTTGCTATTGTCACTGTAGCACCGGTACTCCTGAAAACTACGCGCTATGTCTGTAAATTTCGTTTTTTTTTCCCCAAGATTATAGTTGAGTCTTGGGGTTAATTGCTCTAAATTGTAGGTTTGGCATCAGTCTGGCTGGGCTGTACTAATGTTCTGCCTGGACATAGGTGCAGTTAGCACCTCTGACAGGCATTGGAACGCAGTCTGGTTGGATGTATTGGGTACCAATCTCTCTCTCTCTCTCTGAGCCAACCAGTGGGTTTGTTTGTCTCGCTGTGCATTCTGGGAGAGGCTACTTAAGGTGCTGAAGTCACATGGTTCTGGGTTCCGGTCTAGAAGTATCTTCTGACTCCATGGTCCTGGTCCTCCTGACCAGCCCCCAGAGGCACTCATGGCCTGGGGTGCAGATCCATCAGTTTCCGAGTCTCGGAACTGGCTAGTCCGAGGCACAGGAACTGGAAGCAGGATTCTAAAGTGGTCCGGTGCCGTCTCTGGTTTTGGAGAGGCCCAGCAACTCGTCATGTAACCAGGGGAGGACTCTTCGGAAGAGGGCCACGCGTGAGGCTGGCTGCTCGGTAAGAGTGTGGATGCTGAGCTGTATGGACAATAATTGAATCCACATTTCTTACGGGATCGCCGGACCGGCTGCAAGATACTGGTACTGTAAGAAGGTTCCTACTTTCATCCTTCGGTTACAACGAAGTTCCTGTGAGACTTTCTGTGTTCATCTAAAAGTTTGCAACCAAGTCTGTGGCAGAGACTTTGCTAAGTTTGAGTCATTAGTCGGCTGCTAAATCCATCAACCAGGATTTATCCGACAGTGAAAATATCCAGTTGTGAGTGGCTATTCCCTGGATCACCTAGAAAGAGACATTTAGTAAGTGTCAGTAGTTTCCAATGTACCTGAGCTTCCATGCCTATACCCTCTATTCCCAACTGAGAGACGGCGTTTCCGTTCAATGTTTTAAGCAAATGAGAGCGGTCATACGGGCGTGGTTGGTGGCAAAATCAATGCGACCCATGCCCGCTGGACATATATCGCCACACAGCCCTCTCTGGTTTAACCCACAATTGCCGGAATTTGGGTCCATTCCTGACCCTAGTGTTTGGGCATGCAAGGGCATTAAATATATAAATCAACTCTGTTTGGAAGGCCGACTGCTGTCATTTGACCGGTTGAAACAACAATATGATTTACCCAACTCACACTTCTTTAGATTCCTGCAGCTTAGGCACGCATTTAACACCCAGTTTGATAATGCTCAGGTTGCTTTTTATACATCAACCCTGGAGACTCTACTCAGGGACGAAGCTCTACCAAAGCCCTTATCCGCCATATATAAAGCGATACTTCCTAACATACACACGGGACTAGAAAACCTCCAGGCAAAGTGGGTGGTCGATTTCCCCTCACTAGACGCTGAAGATTGGGAAGAAATCTGGGAGTGTCCCTTTTCACAGCTAGTATCAGCTAGAGATAAATTAGTGCAATTTAAAATAGTACATAGGGTTTATTACACGCCCGCGCGTCTGCACAAAATTTATCCATCTATTCCCGCCTCCTGCTGGAGATGCAACTCGCCCCCAGCAGATTTTATTCACATATTTTGGAGCTGTCCTCAGATCGCAATTTTTTGGTCTGTGGTGACCAACTCTATTACGACCATCACCACGGTACCAGTACCACTGTCTGTAGAGGTATGCCTGCTGGGACTTGTGGAACCATTGGCCCCAGGCCGGGCAATCAGAACCCTGCTAGGATTATTACTTTACTATGCCCGCAAGTCGATAGTACTCAGATGGAAGGCATCATCTGCGCCCTCCTTAAATTTTTGGAAGAGGTTAGTGAATGCGGCTCTGCCACTATACAAGGCTACCTACCTGTCCCGCGGTTGTGCCAAAAAATTCTACAAAGTATAGGATATCTGGACGGACTCACTGTCCACTAATGCTGACTCGATGGACGATTAGTATCGTTCCACTAAGTACCCCAATTGTCCAAGTGGCATCTATGGCCTCATAAACCCCCTGGGTTGCTCAGCCAATAGTTATGGGGAGGGGGGGAGCGTGCATGCAACGATGTAATTATAATGTACACTTTATCTCCTAAGTATTTCGAGTAAGCCTTGTAGGGGATATGTAGAATCGGCAGGTTGATATGAATATTCTACACAGGTGGTTGAGCGTACAGTGGTTTAGGTAGGTATGCATATTCTATGTAATGCCTTACCCTTTTGTTTTGTTTTGTTTTTTGTTGTTTTTTTTTTTTTTTTCTCTCTTAGTTGGTAAGTTGTAGTGATTGAGCCTGGGTATGCCCAATAGGCTCTGTAGTGTTTTGTTCACATCTTGAAATGTCAATAAAGATAACTTTAAAAAAATAAAATAAATGTTTTAAGCAAATAAAAATTCCTAAAGGAATTGATGTGTCAGTCTCTGCAGTTATTGGGCCATCAACCTCGGGAACCCCTAGACAAGAATGACGAGCTACAAGGCGGAGGAGGTGAACGGTAAGCCCAAGAAAACCAGCCGTTCCTTCGGGGGTCAGTGCTACATATACGTTTAAAATTACAAATTATATATAAATAATTTGTAATAATAGGATAGTTATACATATTAAATATTTATGATAATATTTATGGGAAAATTTATAAATATTTAGTTATTGATAGACATACATGTTTGCTCATTTATACATTATATATATATATATATAATATTATTTTATATATATATATATATATATATATATATATATATATACACACACAAGATGTTTCAATATATCTCCATACATAATGATCACACAGAGATCCATGTATCACATCTTCTCTCCAGCACACATGACATTTAATCCCTGAGCACAGTCCATGAGATGGCTGCTCCTCTCCCCCTCCTCACACCATCTGTCTCCGTTAGCAGCCAGACAAATATGAACACTATCCTATCTTCTTCAGTACAGTAGGGCTCCGCCAACATGGCCGCCAGCCCTCCTATTTTGCGGACACTCTTCCTGCGCGTAGGGGGGGGTGGCTTCCTATCACACAGCAACCCGATCAGCGAGTGGGCTTGGCCCTGAGGAGTGTCTTATTGGCCAAGCACCAGGCGGGCGTGTCAGTCTCCTCCCGCAGTGTCAACCGCGTCCCTCTTATAAGAGGCCGAGTCCGCTCCGCTCCTCCTGTCTCCTCCAGCTCCGGTGCTCATTAGATTCTGCCACTGTAAGGTCAGCCATGGCCCTCACCTGCGACCCCGTCTACCAGAAGCTCAGCAAGTTCTACGAGGCCAATCATGACACCCTCAACCTCAGGAAGCTGTTTGAAGCTGACAAGGACAGATTCAGCAAATTCAGGTGAGACCCCCCAGCAGGCGGCGCCCTGGGTAGTAGAGGGGGCAATGAACATGGTGCCATCTACAGTGCCCTTTACTCCAGTGACGTCATCAGACCCCCTCACCCTTCCTACCTGCCAGCTTGCTGCCATTGGATGAGTCTCCTCTTCTGCCAGGGAAGAGAAGGGTCTCCAGCAGAGGGCAGCACTGCTCTGGGTTAACCTCCTGTGTGCCAGGGATATATAGTTACATTGCAATTTGTATGCCAAGGTAGACCCTACTGGAAACTGATCCCAGTGCTGAAAGGGCTCTGGGTTGAGGACCCCCCCCCCCCAGGCCAATGCCTGATTTAAAAGTGGAAGATAATATTATATATTCAGCAGGGTTGCAGCATGTAGAACTCTAACTTTATTGGTCCTATATGTGACATTTTAGGCATCCCTAACCAAGCTGAACGATCCCATGATAATTACTCCACTATAAAAAGAAGCAAACTGGGAATGCTTCCATCGATACAAAGTAACACTTGGCTCATAAATAAAACACAATTGCAATATGAAACCAGTAAACCCTGACCATGGACCTGGATCAGCAGTGTAGTGTATAATTGGTGGTCCCCAAAACTGTGGCTCCAGGGCCAGATTTGTCTGTCTGCCTTTATCTGGCCCTTAGGGCAACTATTCCAATGATACGGCACCGTTCCCCTTACTGACCCCATCAATGGGACACTATTTTTCCCATTCTAACTAATGACGGGGCAATGACACTTTCTACTCTCAGTGGCCACAGTCCAGCCCCCCCCCCCCCCCCCTGCAAAGCCTCAAGGGAAGTCAGATGGCCCCCCTTGCTTAGAAAGTTTTTTTTAGACCCCTGGTGTATAATGTGTCCATCCACACATTGATACATTACCCCCCCCTTTTTTTTTCCTCCCCCCCAGAAGATATTTGATAACTTACATTGACAACATAAATTGATAACATACAATTGTCTCTGCTGTCGCCATGCAATCTCATATCATGATCGATCAAATTCCTGAGCAAAGCGTCTCAGTGCTGCAGATTGACTGACTGACCGCGATCAATATTTTCATCCCTGGCCGATCAGCTCAGTTTGAATCCCATTTTTTTTTTTTTTTTAAATGATCAGAAGGGGAAGTTCTGATTTGCTGACTTGATCACTTTGCTTGAATCGCTCAGCGATCAGAAAAATCAAAGTCTATGGCCATAGTTAATTTATTAAGGGGAATCAAACTGATCAATAAATACAGATTAAATTCCCAAATCACAAATTCTTAACTCGGTGGTGGTCTCCAGAGAGACACCTGGTGACTTGGAATAGTAGCCCCCTGTTTCCACAGAATCTGACGTTGTGCGATTTCATGTGAAGTCGCACAATTTCAAAGCCATGTGACTTCAGGTGCGACTTGGCTGACATCTGTGCGACTTCATGCCAATGCAAATTGCATCTGAAATCACCATAAATTGTTTTGTTTTTGTTTTTCCCAATTGGTGCAGCACCGCAAAGTTGGCATTTCTTTAATTCTTACAGTTCCATTTCTGACAATGGGGTGTGATTTGCTTTGCGATTTGGGCCTCAGTTGCATGACAAAATACACCGCTGTGAACAAGGGCTACAGCTGTTTGGACTATGGGTTCTGCTTATGCTCACCGTGGGGGTGACCCTGGGCGACCACCATTTTTTGGGCCTCATCACCAAATACAGCCCACACACTAACACTTGTAAATGGGGGGCCCTAAGGGCCCTAGTGCAGCTGCACTCTGCACCCATGGTAGGTATTCCTGTATCGCATCTTCTTCTTTCAGTCTGAGTAGATGTAGGTAGTTGATGAGCTGCAGTCTGTATAGGATCCTGTGCAGCAAGGGTTAATGCACATGGCTTTGCTGAAATGACTTCCGTCAGCTGCGCAGTGTTTAGTTAGCGGAGTGGGAGACCCCCGGTGTAGGAAGAGACCCCCAGTGTAGGAACAAGTTGGGCCCTCAAAGTGAATTTGCTTTGGTGACCCTGACGTTGTCCTTCATTCATCCTTGTGGTTTGGTACGTGCCGTGGGGCACATGTCTCTCCAGCTCTATTACGCTCGGCTTTCCTGTACACTCATCATAGGAGAGTGTGGGGGCTGTGCGTCGTCTCCTAGGTAGCACCCTGCGTCCTTGTGCGAGCATCGTGATGTGTAAGAGGTGTCCGTTCTGTCATGCAGCAAGCACCAGCCACTACTTTTAATGATGGCCTATCTGTCTCTCCTTGGGTTCTTCTGCTATCTAGTATTTGCTGGGAGAGCAGAGCTGTGACTCCAGCGTTTGGTGTCACTGATTGCAATAATAACCCCAGGCATTTGGTGTCTGTGACGCAATTACCCCCCCCCCCACCCCCCCTTGGTGTTGGTGGCTGCAGTCCTCACCCCTAGATTAGTGTCGGCGGCCGCAGTAATGGCCCTCAGCCTTGGTGTCGGCCACAGTGTTCTTACCATGCAGGATTTATATAACGCTGACCATTTATGCAGAGCTTTATAAAATAATATATAAAAAAAAGTAAGTTTTCTTTAACCACTTCAGCCCTGGAAGAATTTACCCCCTTCCCGACCAGAGCACTTTTTAATAGAAAATAGTTTTCTTTTGGGGGTATTTGATCACCTCTGCTGTTTTGTTTGTGTGGATTTTTTTTTTCTATAAACAAATGAAGAAAATAATTTTTTACTTTGTTATAATTTCTCCAAAGAATTAACCCCCCCCCCCCCCTCAGTTTAGACTGATGTGTTCTTCTACATATTTTTATTGGGGGGAGGGGGGGGGGTTGTGTGTTTTTTTTTTTTTTTTTTTTTTTTTTTTTTTTTTTGTGTAACTGCAACATGGCAGACACATGGGACAATTTTGGGACCATTGGCATTAATTCAGCGATCAATGCTAAAAATTGTTTTTTTTTAACTGTAAAAATGTCATGGCAGTGAAGGGGTTAACCTCTATGTTGTGCTGTCGGGGTTAAGTGTATCCTAGGGAGTGATTCTAACTGTGGGGGGGGTCTGTGTGTGACCCGTCACTGATCACCACTCCTGATTTACAGGGAGAGCTGATCAGTGACCGTGTCACTAGGCAGAATGGGGAAATGCTTGTTTACATTAGCATTTCCCTGTTCTTCCTCATCGTGAGCTCATCGCGGGTATCTCCACGGACATCGAGTCTTTGGGACCCACAGGCACGGAGCCGCCTCTTAAAGGGCAGCGTACAGGTACAGTAATCTGCCTGTACATGCCCTTCTGCCGCAGTATATCTGTGTGAGGTCTGGAAGTGGTTAATAAAACATCAGATAACGTTAGATCAATATAAAAAAACACATGGCATGTATGACTGCATTGAGCCAAACTGATGAATAACTTATTGATCAACCGTCCATTGGTAATGGGACAGGAGAAAACACAACGCGTTTCAACAAAGATGGCGGAGGTGTTTTTTAAGGACAATAGGTTATACAGTTCCAGGTTATTGCAGAATATACAATTGAAAACCTAAACAGTGTTCAATGGTAATTAAACAGAGGTCATGTAAGTGGATACAGGGCTGCAATCAGGGTGCCGCAACTTTAAGGGGCCGGGCCAGACCAGAAGGCAGGATGTGTGAAGGGGAGCCGTGCATTCCAGAAACTATTTTGCAGCTTCTGCTGCTCTCATGTCACTGGGCTCAGTGACCAGAGCTCTTTACTGCCACCTCTGGCTACTATGTGTATGTGCACCCCTCGTGTGATTTGTACTGCGCTTCTCAGCAACATGTTTTTGTACAGGAAGGGGCCAGAGCCTTGTGTGTTTACATGTTGTGTATGTGAGGGCAGTGGCAGTTGGTGCTTTTTTTTTTTTTTTTTTTTTTTTTGACTTTGCCAGTGTGACTCCCCCTCCGCCCCCCCCGCTCACTGTCTGCTGGGCACTTACCCAGTCTTGTTGGGGCAGCGGGTGATGGCGGCAAGCGGGGTTCTTCATGCATCTCGCGTCCTCCTCATCATCTCGCGTCCTCCTCATCATCTCGCGTCCTCCTCATCATCTCGCGTCCTCCTCATCATCTCGCGTCCTCCTCATCATCTCGCGTCCTCCTCATCATCTCGCGTCCTCCTCATCATCTCGCGTCCTCCTCATCATCTCGCGTCCTCCTCATCATCTCGCGTCCTCCTCATCATCTCGCGTCCTCCTCATCTCCCGTCACAGGTGCCGCTATTGGAGTCCTATCAGGTGACGGGTAACAGACCAGAGCACCTGATTGGTGGAAAAGCGGTTCAGTGTCAAGAAAGCGAATATTCAAGCGCATGGCGCTCACCGTTTTACCTTTTTTGATTATTTTTTTTAGAGCCCATGGCTCTAATCAGTGCTTCAAAAAAAAACAGCCGCTGGAATTCAGGTAATCAAAGTGGCCTGGCATCTGAATAGGGGGTGGCAGCAGATGCTATAGATTCATGCAATGCATCTATTGGTGGTAGAGGGGTGGTTGGAGAGAGGGTGGCCTTATGGACACACCACTGTGTGAAGGGCTACCATGTATGTATTCATACATGCATCTTCTGGTGGTGGTGGTGGTGGTGGTGGTGGTGGTGGTGGTGGTGGTGGTGGTGGTGGTTTGGGGGGGGGGGGGTCGAGGAGAGAGTCCTGAAGGTCAACATGGGATAAGGTGAGAAGAGAGCAGGGAACCTTGGTGGGAACAAAGGCCTATTAGGTTGGTATTGTGTGACTACGTTAGAGGTGTAGCTGGTGCTGGCTTTGTAAGTTTAGTATATTGAACTTAATTTGTTGGTTGCGCAGAAGCCAGTGGAAGGATTGACAGAGGGGTAGCAAACAATTGGCTCCGAGGGCCCCTATAATGACCCTCGATCTTGTAGAACCACTGTTTACTGCAAATCATCCACTTGCACACCCCTCTTCCTGATGACATCACACTGGTACTATACTACTACTGTTGCCACAGATCATTCCTTCTGATGGTTCTGAGGGTGATTTTAGTGTCAGGTGAGGGAATACAGAAGTGTCCCAACCTGGCATCCTGCTGCCACTGTGCAAGGTGCCCAGCTTGAACAGACCCTTGGTCCAAACTGATAATTGGGTCAGAATCATCACTTTTATATAGTGAGAGGGTTTGTGGTCAGAAAATGTGCCACAGATGTGGGGGGAAAAAAAAGTTTATCTAAATGCATCTTATGACCCAATGGGTGTAAGGTGACCCCCCACCTACCCCTAGTGGACATCCCCCTCCCATTTAAAAAAAAAAAAAAAACTTTTGTACACCTAGCATGACTCAGCAGGGTTGTGGGGGGGTTGGACTCGGAGGTTGCTTTGTTCATACAGATTGACACATACTTTGCCTCATGTACTGGGGATTTGGAAATGCGCGGTTTATGGTTCCACATTTTCTGACCACACAAACCATCTCGCCATACTGAGCCGAGTTCAGTAATAGCCTGTCACCCTTCACGCCAATGTTTCCAGTAATTGTAATTATATTTGATTGTATAACTACGGTCGCAATTTAAATTTTCAGATGTACTCCTCATAATGTGACCTTGACTTTAACAAGACCTGTTGACCATAGGGGTCCACTTACACCTAGTGTGTGTGTGTGTGGGTGTGTGTGTGTGTGTGTGTGTGTGTGTGTGTGTGTGTTTTATGCATGTATTGGGCCCTTAAAGAGCCTCAATGCAAAACGCTGCACTATTTTTGCCCCAACACTCAGCAGTACGTAGAGCATCCACACCTACTGTATGTGATAAGGGCAGACATGTTTCTGTATAGAGTATATCAACATTGGGGTACCATCAAATACAGGGTATGTTCTATCCCTCACTATTACACAAAGTCTTATTCATTGATATAACTGACATATACCACAGTGATGTACAGAAAACATGGAGCAAGTCACATCAGTCTCTGCACCAGAGGAGCTTACACTCTAATGTCCCTCAACAGTTTATTTAAATAGCTCTGACAGCTACCCCTGTGCTGTACAAAACACCAAGTCCTAATGCGTACATGTGCATTGCTGTCCTGGTGACTTTGTAGCGCTTTCATGCTCCTTCCTGCTTGCCCCTGAGATGGGGCAAGGATGAGAAAATCTCCCCGATTGGGTTACTAATGGCAAAACAAACAGAAAAGTGTATCATACTTGCCATAGTTTTTCTTCAATTTCTATCCATAGCAGCATACTTGCATCACGTGTGCTACCATGGAGGCACCAGGAAAATTTTTTTTTTTGCCTTTTAGATATACTAGAAGACTAAACCATTTTTAAGGAGCCTATGAGCAGGCCCTGGTCTGGACAGGCAATTTTTTTTTTTTTTTTTCTTTTGAAATGTATTTCTTTAAAGTACAATGTTTCTTTTTGGGATCTTCGAAGATTATCTTTTATTAGCCATATATGAAGTGTGATTCTGGTCCTTCTGAATAAGAATAAGGTGTTGGGGAGAGTGCGGCAGATAGGACTGTACTGTACATGGTCCTCTCCCATATTTTACAGTGTCTATATATAGCCGACCTTCAGATATGCTGTATAACCCCGACTGCCCTCTGGTTGTTGGCAGGCGAAGCAGCTGTGATCTCCGGGCAGAAGTGAGTTGGCAAACAGCATCTGCTTTCATAACAGAGGACCACTTGAGCAAAATGTGTCAATGATGTCAACATTTTGGGCAATGAAGATTGTTCTGCAATTTTTTGCTCATGAAGTGGTCTGTTGCAAGTGGAGAGAGCTAGAAGCAGCAGCGTTCAGTCATAGACATTGGAGAGAATAAAATTAATTTTTAATGAGGACATGAAATAAAATTGAAATTCTGCAAAAAATCTATTCAGGCCTGGTCCACGCTAGTTTATTTCAGATGCAACTTCTTTGCACAACAATGGCAATAAATATAATTTTTTTTTTTTTTTTTTATCTTTTTCTGGAATTGATCCCCCTGCATCGCTCTCTGCAGCAGCTGAAAGCTAGCTTCTCTCCCTCCTGGCTTTCAGCTGTTGCAAAGAGCCATACAGGGGATTGGTTCCAGTAATTGTGCCCCACCACTGCAGTGCTGCCGGCTTCCCCCTCTCCTTCCCACTTGCAGCTGCAAACACTCAATGGGATCCTATGGAGTGGGGGGAAGGGTCCTGTAAATGTCATTTTTATGAGTCCCTTCCTTTCCTGCAGGAACTCAATATAATCTGTACCGATCACTCACTGTGTTTATTCATAACTGAAGGCATGGTAAACTGTTTATATTGGGGTTGAGGCCCTGTCAGTTGGGCCCTGTGCTTTCTAAAAGCAGCCCTGTATGTATATCAGATGGGGACCTTAGACTCTAATTTTCTTGAGGGTAGAGACTGGTTATGTACAGTGCTGCTGAAATTGACTTGCTTTACTGAGCTCCAGTCAGTGACTTTGCCAAGGCTGAGATGAGATCCTCAATCTACTGCATGCAGGAGGAAGCATTTCCTCAGTCTCCCCTCCCTCCAGTGATCAGACTGCAAAATTCAGCATAACGGTTTGTACACTGCAATACCAGCCCCGGAGTGAGTCTCCCTCATAGTGCTTGCAATGATGAGCATTTATTTGTCAGTGTAGCCAGGTGACCATGCTGACAAGCGCTTCCTCCTTCTGGAACACCTTGCCAGAAGAAGCCGGATGTACGTCTGTCATCACGCTTACATGCCTGTGTTGACCAACGTGTTCTTCCAATTGCAAGCATGGATACTCACGCTGGGGCTGTTAAAGTGTATGGTCTACTGCACCGGTGTCGCAAGGCATCTGGAGGGATGGTCAGGATATTTATAGTTGCTTCACGTTTTCTTTTCTCTTGGGAAAAGGTGAGCTTGCCCTTGAAACAAATTTTTGATGATTGCATAGATGGTACTCCATGCATTGCCTTGCCTTGCTGCAGGATGTGAGATGATTGGAATTTTTGGTTTAGATTCATTCTTTTAATGGTGGGCTTTCTCAACCTCCTTTACTCCAGATGAATCCTTTCAGGTCTTGCAACACCAGCTAAAAAAAAATCTATAGCTTGATGCTTTAGTGTGAAGTTGTAGATGTACCATTAAAAAATGCTGGTACACCCCCCCCCCCCCCCCCCTCTACCTTTTGCTGTTAATTCCATATGTAACAGGTTCTTGTTGCCCCAGAAACTGACCAGAAAACGTAAATTTAAAAAAAGTGGTATTTGTTTAATGTGATGCCCATAGCAGATCATTTAACACCCCTCACAATTGTTAGATTACCAAAACAATCAGATATTAAACATTGTAGTGGGCTTTTGGAGGAGTGACCCCCCCCAACTTTGTAGTCGTGGTTGGTGGGGAGAGGAGCTCCTTATAGACAAGTGGTTGATGGTCAGGGTAGTGTCCTAACCTGATGGTCTAACTCCAGAAGATCAATCCACCATTACTCAAGGAACCCCCAGGCAACCTTATGAAGTAAACCTGGTTGAGGTGGGCTGATGCAACCTGGTCATTTTTTAGCAAGTGGTCAGAGGGAATTGATATATATGGAGAGGTGTTATAATCTATTCAATTGGTTTTTCTCTTTCCAGTAAAACTTTGCAGACTGGCAATGGAGACATCTTGGTGGATTACTCCAAGAATCTCATCACTGAAGAGGTCTTAAAGCTGCTCATAGAACTGGTAGGTAGAATGTTCATTTCAGTATTGTGTATTCTGGAAGTTGTAGTCCTTCAGCAGCAGAGGGTGTGTTCCCTAGAATAGACAACACAGGTTTTGGGGTTCTTCAGCATGGGACAAATTCTTTATAATGGATTGCTGTAAATTCTTTTTATTTATTTTTTTGTCCAATGAATCCAAAAGCCTACATTGGGGTAATTTAGGTCACATAAGGGGAATATTTAAAAACCACTTTTCGCATCTCTATTGTGGGATAACATACATAATGACTGTTCTTGTGGAGTTCATTGAGCATACACAGGGTCATGACCCATTGTAGATGTCATGGAGCAACGAAATCTATTACAATATATTATGGAGGAACATGTTTTATACACCGAGTCACCTGGCTAATAACAAGAGGCCCTGCTTACACTTCCATCTTCTTCTAGATCTTCTAAATATCTCATGCATGCAGTGTGGGAGAGCAGGAGGGTCTTCAATGCTTGGAAACTGGGTGGTGGTCCTCATAGCTTGCTTTGCAGAGTAACAGACGGGTCCTCATTCCATGCTGTGGGAGGCCTTATTTGCTGAGTGTGGGAGAGCTTGAGGGTCTCCCCATTGCTTGCTGTATGGATATGTCTAACTCTAACCTCCCCCTTCTTATTTTTTCAGGCCAAATCAAGAGGTGTTGAGGCAGCTAGAAAGCGCATGTTCACTGCGGAGAAGATAAACTTCACTGAGGTACAGACCTTTTTAGCTTTACAGCCAAATATCTTTTGTATATCAATCAGCACAAGGTACCTTGCTTGCATTTAGTCCAATGTGTCCTTGGTGCTGACAGCCATAGTTGAAATCCTATGTCCTGTCCTCCACCCCCTCCTATAGCCTGCAGCTTTAATGTGCTGGTGCTTGCGGGAGGTTAATGGAGCCAAGGGACCTGTTGCAGGCACTTTCCAAGTGTGCCAGTCCTTTACTTGAACCCCCCCTCCAATATTCATAGAACCTGTGGCATAGCTTCCATTAAAGAAAAACACTGTGAATAGAGGACGGGCGAAAATGAAATATCAATGCTTGGGCTACCTCCTCCGTTCATAGAAGCTATAGTACATCAATGCATGGAGTGCGAACAATGCATTGTATTCTAAAGAAAACTGTAGCGTTTACCAGTAGCAACCAATACAGGTCCGTTCACAGCATATAAGTACTTTGGCTGGATGAAGGAGCCCTGAGTGCTCCACCTGCTGGTTGCAGATGTTAAATATGCAGTATATTTACTCTTTTCTTGAACAAATGTATACCTAAAGTGATCAGCTATGTTCCATAACACAATTGCACCATGTCTGATGGCAATTCATAGGAGTCAATATAGGGTTGGGCATCTAGGGATTTAGAACAGGAGCAGGCCTAAGACTAGTACGTGTAAATGTATTTGTCTTTAGGCATATGCCATCTAAAAACATTAAAGCATGGGGGATTACTTTGATTTTGCAAGACCTGTGCTGGCCTTTGTAGAGGGGTGGGGAGGGAGAAATGTTGGACTGTAGGGTTGGGGTGAATTGCATTGCCTTAGCAAGATGCATTGGTGTTGTGACATGAGAAGAGTATTGCCAAGCATTGAACAGTTTTTTTGCCAATTGTACAGTCCATGGCACATCTCGGCTCCTCCAGTCCTGTTCAATCTCCCGATAAACTGTCTATGTGTAATGACTCTGCAATAATCTCTCTAGTATAACAGGGAGCGGCTCACAGCAATTGGCAGCAGGTGACGGGTTCACCTGAGGGTTCTTTATTTAATTTTTTTTGTTCATTGTATGAAAGTGAATTGCTCTGCCCTTCTCTGGGTGTGTTTTGGTTTGTATTGGCCGTTATCGTCAAATACAATCTCGCTAGAAAGAAAATATTTTCAGGGCTCAATGGCATACTATTGAAAGTGAATTGTAATACCTGTCTAAGTGCAGATCAGTTCTCTGGACTACAGAACATCTCCCCTTTATGGTGTGGAGATGGGAAGGTGTTCTGTAATCCTAACACGCACCTGTCCTAGGGAGGCAATTCAGATTCTTCATAGACACGGTACTCCTATCCAATTAGTGTTGCTAAAGCCTTTTTGTATTTTTAATTTAAAAAACTTGCCCATACTTGTTCTGTGCAATGATTTTGCATAGAGCAGCCCTGGATCCCCTTATGGGGTCTCCCAACAGTGCTGCAGGTGCGTCCATGGAAAGCCGCTTTCCATGGGGGCACTTGTACGTGCTTAGTCCCACTGCTACATCCATTAACAGTGGGCCCCTCTCCCATGGCACAGATTTTGATTGACAATGTCTCCTGCTGCTATCAATCCCTCCAATGAGGGAAGCGGGGGCCCACTGCCCTCAGTCATGTTGCTGGATTGGGCTTGGGTAAGAAAAATGCATATAATGCATGAAGAGGTAAAGGGTGTGTTTGGGTTTTTTTTTTTCTTGGGTGGATGCTGCATCTGGTTCCTCTGCTCGGTTCTCAGTGCAATCGATCGCTGCTGATCATTCCATTTTCAGAGCTGCAGACTGTCAGTCACAGCTCTCTGCTCCCACCTTGCGTGGTGGGCTGTGGAGGGGGCAGCCGTCTCAGGCTCTCAGTGGCTTGCTGAGACAGATGTCCAGGCACCAGGCAGAACTAGACTTTATTGTCGCAATGCCTGGACTGATGTTGGCAGAGCAAGCTTCAGCCCGCTCTCTGCTGAAAACGGTTAAACAGGAGTGCAAAACGAATTGCACTCTTGTGATCCATAGGAGCAGGCCCAGCCAAACCAGCTGGATTCACACCTGTGCATTGTGCAGATTTGCACTACAGTCCATTTAACATGGTTTCCTATGGAACACTTTCTATAGTTCCAAATCTGCAAAAAGCACTAAAATGCGTAGGTGTGAATCCAGTCTAAAGCTTTACAACAATTTTAAGGTATCATGTGCACTGATCATTAAAACCCCTGCTTGTGGTTATTACAATTTTTTTTTTTTTTTTTTGGCCTCTAAGTGTTTCCATGTACACATGGCTGTTTAGAGGCAGAAAACAAATGCCACTACCAGGGTGTCCAGGAGCAGCACTTTGACAGAAAACCACATGATACATGTAAATGCTAGACACATCACAAGTGTTTGAGCATTTAATTCATTTCAATGGGCAGAATAAATTAATTGCTGCTCAAGTGCTTGATGTGTATAATTGTGGTTACATGTGCCAAGCCTTTTTATAGATATCTGATATCTCTACTGCCAGGAGGAAAAGCCTTTACGAGAGCTGGGCAGATGTCCTGTCTGTGTGCATGGGCCTAATGTGTTCCCAGCTATCCATGAACTACAGAACACTGTCATGGAGAGGAGGGGGTGGAGGTGTTCTCTAGTCCTGTCTCCGGGTGACTGCGCTGCTACTTAAATGCAGTACAGTGAGTTGTCACACTAGAACAATTGTTGGCAGGATCACCAAATTAAAATGGTGTAACTAAAGCAACCACTACCTCTATCCAGAAGTGTAGTTTTAATGTATGTAGATGCTGATGTGTTGAGGCATCCCCAAGCCTTTTTTGTATTCTTAGATACTCAAATCAGCTAGGGGTATTTATTTATTTTTTCTCCTTTCTGTTCCTGTCTACCTGAGAGATTTGTGTTCCAGCTCCTTATATTCCTCATAATATATAGCAAATATAAGTTCAGCAGGGATGGTGTTAACTCCTATTAATGGGCACAACCAGTGTTAAGACCTGGGAACTTAATGCAGAGATAAAAGGCATGACCAGGGAATCCAGCTTTTTTCCTTTACTTCTGACCATTGCTATACTAGTGTATAGAATTAGGACTGCCAATGTTTGCCAGTGGAGGATGTTTAGCACCTGTTTTCATTCCCAGCATTGGAGCATGATTATTGCAGATCAATGTATGAAAAGGATAGGCTGCACACCACCATTGTGATCCAAAATTCTTTATTGGGTCATCCCAGAGTGACGCCACACTACCAGAGTGCCCAGTAAACACCTTATACACGATTTATAAGTACTTAGTCATTTGACTAGGCACTCATTGTGAAACTCATCTACTGGGCTCTCTGGGATGTCCCACTAAAGGATTTTGGATCACAATCGTGGGTGTGCAGGCTATTTTCCCAAGTGTTCTTCCAGGACAGCCCTTGAGAGATGGAGCTCCTCCCATCGACACAGGAAACACATTGCCACAGTTCAAAAGGCGGTCCCTCAGGTCCCTGGTCAGTCATTTGTGTTTCCTCCGTCGGAGGAACATGTTGCCAGGAACCTGGAGGCCCCTCTCAGGGGCTGCCTGAGAACCTGCAAGCCTAAGGGACCGGGTCCTGGTTTATGGCTGCAGTTTGGGTCCATACCTTTTTTTCTTTGGCTCGGGTACCGTCCAGCTGAACCGGAGCAGACCCGTTACCCTCCTCCTTCCAGTGCCGAGGTGGCCAGGGGCAGAATGACGCCGGTTTCCCCCAGGAGTGGTGAGTGGAACCTTCCATCTTCCCTCCTCGTTGCAGGGGGTCGGAGACGCCGAGCGTTCACTTCCGGCGGAACCGCGTCATCACTGCGTGCCGAGACTTCCGGTTCCGGGTCTCTAAGGGTACAAGGAGGAGAGGGAGAGCCAGCGCTGTGCCTGTAAAGCCCGACCAGCGTCCAGCTATACCGGATTAGCGGCGGGATTCGGAGCGTCAGAGGGGGACCATGGAGGCTATTCCCCAGGATACTCCGGCGGAGACAGGCACCAGCCAAACCCAGGTAGGCTGCTGGGCATGCTATTACTCTGGTGGAGTGGTGGTGTTTGTAGGCTGGGCCCTGTAGTACCCCACGGTGGCGGTTTACTCACAGTGAGGTTGTTTGTTAGTGGTGATTCTAAGAGGGACATGGTTCTGACGCTAAGAAATCCTTTGTCTTCTTATTTTCAGGCTAAAGAGATGCCAAGGGAAGACAAGACAGGCCGCAAAAAGTGTCCTAATTGTGGGAATAGGTTGTCCTCTGGCTCTAACAAAGCCCTATGCAAGCAATGCATTGCAAGCTTGCTTAAATCTGAGGCAGATTCCCCTTTAGCAAAGTTTTTGGGCTCCTTTAAAGAGGAAATGGCGTCGACCTTTAAGTCCCTCCGGGAGTTAATCACTGACGTGGGATCAGCTGCAGCTGCCTCCACGAGTAAAACAACTATAATCTCATCCTCACCATGCCTTACAACACCCAGCTCAGGGGAGCCCCGTATGGTCAGGGAGCTTAGCCCCGAATCCTCTGACACTGACTCGGGTCAGGAAGAGGATCAAGCAGCATCTAAAGCCTCAAAATATAGATTATCTCTCGAGGAAGTAGATGAGCTAATGGGGGCTATCTATGATACGCTGGAAATTGAGGAGGAAGAAACTCAGTTATCCAGACATGATCAAATGTATGAGGCTCTGGGGAAAAAGAAAGCAAGGGTTTTTCCTATACATAAGGTGCTTTCTGACCTTGTCCTTAAGGAGTGGTCTGAACCAGACAAGAAGGTTTTCTTTCCTAAATCCCTTAAGAGAAGGTTCCCTTTTGATGAGAGCCCAGAGGCGGTCTGGAATAAAAATCCAAAACTAGACGCCCCTCTGTCCAAAATCTCAAAGCAGGCTGATCTGGCCTTTGAGGATATGGGCCACCTGAAAGATCCCATGGACAGGAGAACAGACATTGTCTTAAAGAGGGCCTGGGATGCCTCTATGGCAGGCTTAAAACCAGCTCTAGCCACTTCCTGTGTAGCTAGAAACCTGGAGTTCTGGTTATCGCAACTACAAGAACACTTAAAGGCAGGCACTCCTAGGGGGGAGCTTTTGAAATCTTTCCCTATGCTTTTTAAGGCCACCAGTTTCATCTCTGACGCCTCCACGGACTCCGTTAAATTTACGGCTAAATCTGCAGCACTTTCAGTGGCAGCAAGGAGGTCAGTATGGATGAAAACCTGGGGGGGAGACACGGCGTCTAAAACCCGCCTGTGCAGCGTCCCTTTTACAGGAGACTTAGTCTTCGGGCCTGAATTAGACTCCGCCTTAGAAAGGACGGCGGACAAAAAGAAAACCTTTCCTGCAAAAAAGAAAAATTTTCAAAGAAAAATTTTTCGTCCCTTTAAGGAACCCTCTAAATCAGAGAAGAGTTCAACCCCCAAAAAACATTGGTCGGGACATAAAGGGAAAGGAAAAGGGGGCATACTGTTTAGCCGCCCCAATCAGGATCCCAAACCCCAGTGACGTCAGGGTTCCTGTGGGAGGAAGATTAAGCAAATTTCTTCCTCAATGGGAAGAGACAACCTCGAACGAGTTTGTCTTAAACATAATAAAAAGGGGTCATGCGCTGGAATTTCACAGCAACCCTCCTTCCAAGTTTCTGGTGACAAAGCTTCCAAGTCACTCAGAAAAGGCCAGGGCCTTACCTTTACTAATAGGGGAAATGGTAGATCAAGAAGTATTGACACCAGTCCCTATTCAGGAACAAGGGGACGGTTTTTACTCGCACATCTTTGTGGTAAGAAAACCGTCAGGGAGATTCAGACTAATTATGAACCTCCGTCCACTGAATCGCTCCATCCGTTACAAGAGATTTCGGATGGAGTCCATTTATTCCATAAAGAATCTCCTGCAGAAAGAGACATTTATGGCAACCCTGGACCTAAGGGATGCTTATCTGCACATTCCAATAAGGGAGGAATGCCAGAAATTCCTTCGGATGGCAGTGCAGATAGACACAAAGGTTTACCACTTTCAGTGCAGAGCACTTCCCTTCGGTCTATCATCCTCTCCGAGAATCTTTACCAAGGTTCTCGGAGAGGCTTTAGTTCCTCTGAGGCTTCAATCAGTCTCAATTATCCCCTACCTAGACGATCTGCTCCTAACAGCCCACTCAGAGAGTCGTCTTTCTCAGGACCTAGAATTGACTCAACTCAGTCTGAGTCGATTAGGGTGGATTGTCAGTCAGGAGAAATCCAAGACAACCCCAACACAGGAGATCCTGTATCTGGGGTACTGGATCAAGTCTGTAGATCAGAAAATTATACTGCCGGAAGAAAAGATTTTGAATCTGTGGCAGAGAATATCTTTTCTTCAATGCAGCCCCAAGTGTACGGTGAGGGAAGTAATGTCGGTCTTAGGTCTTATGACGGCAGCCATTCCAGCCGTACAATGGGCCAGGTTCCATCAAAGAGAACTTCAGGGTTTTCTGTTAGAACAATTAAAAGACAGAGATCTGGAGGAGGAGGTATCGATCCCCTCAAGGGTAAAACGCTCCCTCTGGTGGTGGAAGGACAGGGAGAACCTAAACAAAGGGGTTCATTGGGTCCTTCCTATCACTTCAACACTAACAACGGATGCGAGCAGTTGGGGCTGGGGAGCCCACCTAGGTTCAAGCTGGGTCCAGGACAAGTGGACCCCGGAGGAGAAATGTTTCTCTTCCAATTGGAAAGAACTAACAGCAATCCTGAGAGCTGTTCTAGCTTTCCACCCCGCAATACAGGGTCACCATCTACAAGTCCGTTCAGACAATACGACGGCTGTAGCATACATAAACAAACAAGGAGGAACCAGAAGTCCTCGTTTGATGTTGGTAGCCAGACGCATTCTCCAGTGGGCAGAAGCCAATCTGGAATCCATTTCTGCAGTTCACCTGAAAGGGGAGCTGAACAACAAGGCGGACTTCTTGAGTCGACAGAGGATTTCGAACCAAGAATGGTCCTTACACCCAGAGGCATTCAATCTCATAACAGCTCACTGGGGAGAACCAGAGGTAGACCTTTTTGCGAGCAAGAAAAATGCAAAGGTTCCCAATTTTTTCTCGCTAAACCCAGGAGATCAACCCCTGGCGGTAGATGCCTTGCAAACTCCATGGACTTTCAGTCTGGCGTATGCATTTCCCCCTCTTCATCTCATTCCAAGGGTCCTAGCAAGATTCCTCAAGGAAAAAACCTGTTTGATTCTAGTAGCACCTTTTTGGCCCAGGAGACCGTGGTTCACAACGTTGCTACAATTGACAGACTGTCCGCCTCTAAGACTTCCCTACAGACAGGACCTCCTGTCGCAGGGACCTCTTTACCATCCGCAGGTCGCCACACTGAAGCTGTCAGCGTGGTTACTGAGGAGGAAATCTTAAGGAGTAAGGGCCTGTCAGACGAGGTAATTGCGACCTTACTACAGAGTCGCAAACCAGTCACGAGAGCTATTTACAAAAAAGTCTGGAAAAAATTCAATAGCTGGCTGAATGGCCGGGACATAAATACGGCTAATATTCTACAGTTTTTACAGGAAGGTGTAAACAAGGGTTTAACCCTAAGTACTATTAAAGTACAGATAGCTGCCTTAAGTGTATACCTAGATGAACGCTTACAGGAAAATCCTTTTGTCGCTAGATTCTGTAAGGCAGTCGCTAGACGCAAGCCAGTCAGAATCACAAAAGTCCCATCCTGGGATTTAGCAGTTGTGCTAAAAGCTTTCTTGGGGTCACCCTTTGAGCCTATCTCAGAGGCCTCCCTAAGGCTTATTACCTTTAAGACAGTTCTCCTGGTGGCAATCACTTCAGCCCGTAGGGTCAGTGAAATCCAAGCACTTTCCATCAGGGAACCATTCCTACAGATCCTAGAAGACAGAGTCATTCTAAAGACAGACCCTGGGTTCTTACCAAAGGTAGCATCTAGCTTCCATAGGTCCCAAGATATTGTCCTCCCTTCATTTTGTCAAAATGCAGCAAATGAGAAAGAGGAACGTTTTCATTTATTGGATGTGAGGAGGTGTATTCTAGAATATCTTAAAATAACAAATCCATTCAGAATCTCAGACTCCCTTTTTGTCCTTTTTTCCGGACAGCGTAGGGGACAGAAAGCTTCAAAAAGTAACCATAGCTAGATGGATTAGGCTAGCTATAGCAGAGGGGTATAAGGCCTTGAATAGAGATCCTCCTGAGGGTGTTAAAGCTCACTCAACAAGAGCGTTGTCTGCATCCTGGGCAGAAAGAGCTGGTGCCACCCCGGAGCAGGTATGTAAAGCAGCCACATGGTCAAGCTTTTCCACCTTTACAAGGCATTACCGACTGGACTTAATGTCTAGTCAGGATCAGGCCTTTGGGAGGAAAGTCCTCCAGGCCGTGGTCCCCCCCTAATCTGGTAAGTACTTGGGGATCCTCTCAAGGGCTGTCCTGGAAGAACACTTGGGAAAACTGGAGTTAGTACTTACCGGTAACTCCTTTTCCGGTGGTCTTCCAGGACAGCACGATCCCACCCTTTATTTGATTGTAGTGATGTACTAATGTTATTACCTGTTATGGTTTATATGTTTTTCAGTTCCATCCTTCGGTTCTTGGTGAATGACTGACCAGGGACCTGAGGGACCGCCTTTTGAACTGTGGCAATGTGTTTCCTGTGTCGATGGGAGGAGCTCCATCTCTCAAGGGCTGTCCTGGAAGACCACCGGAAAAGGAGTTACCGGTAAGTACTAACTCCAGTTTTCATACATTAATCTGCAATCATGCTCCAATGCTGGGAATGAAATGCATACATTGATTGCAGAGCTGGGAACCCACTAAATCATCAGGCTTCCTTGTCTAAATTGTTGCAGATCACCCCCATAATTATATAATGTATTCTATGCAGATAGTGAATTGTACACCCATCAGACCTCTTCATCCTGTGTTTACCATTTCAGAACCGTGCCGTGCTTCATATCGCTTTGCGAAATCGCTCCAACACTCCCATTAATGTGGATGGTAAAGATGTCATGCCGGAGGTCAATGCCGTCTTGGAGAAGATGAAAGGGTTTTGCCAGGTATAGTCTTCTGCTCAGATTAAATGGTTATAGCTATTAGTTTATACATGACTGGAACTAATGTATTTTCTTTATAGAAAGTCCGTAGTGGAGATTGGAAAGGCTACACTGGAAAAGCCATGACTGATGTAGTAAATGTTGGCATTGGTGGCTCTGATTTGGTAAGTGGGGTTTACTACCATTGAAACTAACTTTTATGAAATAAAGTTGCTTTATGTAAGATCTTAGTCCACCCCTTCCCGGATGACATGATCTGCTGATTTTGTAAGTGCAAATTATATTATTGGAAACCTCCCTTTTATGTCAACTTTAAGATCGGTTTACCTATTTTTGAAAATGTAAGTTCGTACAATTCATGTCAGTGGAATGCTAGATCTGACATTTGAAGTCACAGAAAAGGTATCCCAAATGAACCCTGGTGGATGTCAAGTATTGGGGGGTGAGGGGGGGCTGCCACAAATGTTTCAGTCTGTTAAAAATTTCTTGATTTCTTGTCTTGTAATCTAAAAGCCAACATGTTCATCGGGGCTCTTTTGCTGGGGGAAAAATGCAAAATGATAGAGCTGAGTTGCCGAACTTGCGTTGAGTTGGCTCATTGTGCAATTGGTAAATCTTGCTTTACTGCCTAGCTCTAGAGTTTGGAGCCCCCAAAATGTTTGGCTTTCTAATTAACATAACACAGAAAATAAAACTGACAAGCTTTGGGGGAGGGCGGATCCTTAACTGTTGGGACATCTTATGGCCTCAGAGCCTTCAAATATTTCCAGTAGGCATCTAACCTGTTAAGGCAGGAATGGACCTTAAATGGTGAAGGTACACCCTTAAAGTGGTTGTATAGTCAAATTTTTTTACCTGTAGGTAAAAAAATATCCTAAACCTGTACAGTTTAGGAGATATTCCCCCTCTCAATGTGCCGCTGACTGCAGCGGCGCATGCGCAGAGGGGATTCTCGGCTCAAAGTCCGTCAGACACCAGACCCTGCCGGAGAGAAATTGGCGATATCGCGGCTCCAGCCACTCACCGCACCAGAGCTGCAATACCCGGAAGAAACGCAGAGGGAACATGTCGGCTCCCTTGGCGTTGATCAGGCCAGATGTCGGGGCCTCGTAAGGCAAGTATTTCATAATGAGCTAGTATGCGGTGCATACTAGCTCATTATGCCTTTTTCGTTTTGCAGGTGAGGGAATACAACCACTTTAATACAAATTCTATAATGTAAAGATTAAAATGGCCCCTTTTTTATGAACCAGAAATGCAGGATATTATAGCTATCTCTGTCCACTGCCCCTCAGGAATTTTAAGATGTTTGGGTTACTCGGGTTTATGCTGCATGTATGACTCCTATCTGCACGTTTTACTAAAGGTGGAGAAAAATCTATTCACTGACTTTATTTTGTAGAACTGGTGTTTGGGAAATGTGTCCTTTTGTTTAACGAATCTGCCGATGCGGCTGTTTTTTCAGGGTCCATTGATGGTAACAGAAGCCCTGAAGCCATACTCCAAAGGGGGCCCCCGTGTTTGGTTTGTATCAAACATTGATGGCACGCACATGGCCAAAACGCTGGCTGAATTAAACCCAGAGACCACCCTCTTCATCGTTGCATCCAAGGTAATCCTATTATCTTGCTGTCTTGTGAATATGGTTTTCAGCATCCACTAGAGTCATCCCTGGATTTTGTAGCCGTTTTATCACTGACCTGTTGCATGTGGGGTTGCTGTGGATATAGAACAGTTTGGCGCACAGATTCTATAGTGTTGAGGAATAGTTTAAGACTCTCCATGTTTTAATCTTCCCAAGAACTAGCACAGATTTTCTATTACAGGTGCTTGCAGTGCTGAAATGTATCATGTTTTGTCATGTTACAAGCAAAAATGTAAATGGGGTTATTTTTGGGGGGGGGGGGGGGTGTTTATTTTGCGATGGACCAACACAAATTTGGTATACTAAGATTAAAGTACACACAGGTGGGCTCCATTTACTAATTGTGTAGGCAATTTGGGGTATTTGTTAAAGGGGGCTGAATACAAATGCACGCCACACTTCATATTTGTAAACACTTTGAAAATCCTTTTCCTTCCACTTCACAATTTTATGTGCCACTTTGTGTTGGTCTATCACAAAAAATTTTGTTTTTGGTTGTTACATGACAATGTGGAAAATTCCAAGGGGATGAATACTTTTCAAGGCACTGTTACTGTATATAGTGTTGTGAATGTACACTATATGCAAGTTTGAATTGACCTCAGTCCTTGCTCACCAAGGAGCTTACAGTCGGATGTCCCTAACTCGCATTCGTACATACTAGAGCCAATTAACCTGCCAGCATGTCTTTGGGGTGTGGGAGAAACCTGCAAACTCTAGGCATAGTGCCGTGATTTTAATGGTCTTGGCATTTTGGAAAATCTTGCTTCTCATGGCACATATGTCATCTTGTGACATTGGTATTAGGGCTGAAATGATTAATCGATATTATCGATAATGAAAATTTGTTGACAACGATTTTCATTAATCGATTAGTTGGTCCGCACCATGCGATCCACGGAGCAGGCCATGGCCTTGGGAAAGGCCGCGGCTTCGGCCTAGCTCTGGAGCTGGCGGCCATCTTGGTACACTCGGTGGCGAGCTGCACGCTGACGTCACCCCCAGCACGTTGTTCAGCCTGTGTCAGCCCAAGTGAAGGAATTCTGGAGGAGTCGCGCTGGATGCCTTGCCTGCCCTCATTCAAAACTTCTATGCAGGTACCACTACATTTATTACCTAATAACTATCTATTAGATAGTAGTTAGTTATTATCTAATCTTATCTAAGCCTTTCCACTTGCTCGGCACAGCCACATTGTTGATTTTAAATAAAAGGTACAACACTATCTCCCCCCCCATAAAAGCTTATTACAAGCATAAAAACATAGCATATCACTGACTATTTGCGCCAATAGGCATCCCGGGACTCATCACGGCGGTCTGTTTGGAGGAACTTTGATCGGTGGTGAGCTTGGTGCAAATCATCAGTGATATGCTGACTGTTTTTATGCTTGTAATAAGCTGCATTTCATTGGGGAGGAGATGGTGTTATACCTTTTTATTTAAACAATGTGGGGGGCGGGTTTTTTATTTTTTATTTTTTTTCCTTCCTGATCCGAGGAACGATTCGCGAGTCTTTTGATCCGTTGCACCCCCCCCCGCCAGTCTGTTAGAATCCTGTGTATCCTCCCGTGTCCTACGCATGCACCACGTCCATGAGCATGCAGCTACGCCTGCTTGCATTCTCCACCCAGCTGACATCCTGCCAGCAACGCGCCTGTGCTGCTTTCGGCTCCTCCCGCCCCCCCCCCCCCCTTTACCCAGCAGCCTTCTGATAGACCCACCGCAGGGCACAGGCGTGGCAAGCCCTCGCCGGGCCGCTTTTCAGCGCTGCCATGATTGGAGGTTTCTTCTCTGCACATGCATGCATCTCCCGGCTTTGGGTGCTCTTCGCTCCATTTGGAGGAGTCACGTGTGGCGGGTCCGGACTGAGACTCCGCCCCACACCACCCCAGCACACCGAGGAGCCGCTGTCGCCATGAAGGGGTGAGAAAACCCAAGACACTGGGGGAGGGGAGCACTGAGAGAAGGTGGAGCAGTGACACTATGTGAGAGGGAGGAATGTGTTAGATCTATCTTTTTTTTTTTTTTTTTTTTTTTTTTATATCCGATTAATCAATTAGGAAAATAATCATTAGTTGCAGCCCTAATTGGTATTCTGTTTGGTCTTGTGCTTCCTCAGCCTTTTGCTGGAGTGGCTTTTTATTTTGCACTGGCAAGAGGTAACCTGCCTTAACCACTCATTTGAAGCTGAATACATGTATCTGGTCTATAACCCAGCAACCCTGGGTGGACAGTTGGGTTACCTGTTACAGATGCCATAAACTAACCAGCAAAAGAGGTGTGGCATCCTTATCTCTTGGCTGAGTGATGGAAATTTACAGATGTGCTTATTCAGACTTGCCAGATGTTCTCCATCCAAATCTTCTGGAAATCATCCAGAAGGATCTAACTTTAATCTCTCCCCTCCCAATTTCTTCTGTTCCTTGGGAGCAGGGTGGGGCTCTTGGCATGGTATCCGTGTACAAAAAAATATTCACTTTCCTTGTATGATCCTTTTTTAGGTTCTAGCATCTCCTCTATCGTGGAGATGCATACTTGTTCAGGGGCGGACTGACTACTCATGGGGGGGGGGCACGCAATAGGAGAGTATGGGGGCCCCAGGCAATAGATTATGGGACCACATGGTATACACATACACACTGAAAAGGTACTAGAGACAGGGGGGGGGGGGGGGCAGCTCTAATCTTGGGATTTAAAGATGCTGTCCCTGGTTTTATTGACCCTAGCAACCCCTTAGTGGCATGGGGCCCTCAGGCAGTGCCAAATGGTCATTCCGCCCCTGGAAGTAGCATTGACCTTGGCAGGCTTACAAGGTGTGGGGGTCCCAAAGTGGAAGAATAAAAGGGCACCAACCATTATTTATAGAGTCCACAAGAAATAAAACTGGCTATCCCTTTTCGGGGGCAGAACAATCTTGCTTCATCAGGGCTTAAAAACAAATGGCAACAATGTAAATAAAAAAAAAAACATCCAAGGATGGTTTAAAATTGGAGCAGTCTGAATGGCTATGTAGTAAGGGTGCTGGTGATGCCACATGTTGACTGGGGGCAGGAGATCAAACAAATCCCCAGGGCAAGGATCAGATGACCTGAAATGACATCAATCTGTTCTCTATCTTTTTGGAATCGTGTTCTAGAAGTTATTTTCTGCAGCTGCTGAGTAGAAATGCTCAACTTTTTTTTTATTTTATTTTTTTTTCCCCCAGACTTTCACCACCCAGGAAACAATCACCAATGCCGAGACCGCTAAAGAATGGTTCCTGCAGTCTGCCAAAGATGTAAGTCCAAGCAGTGCTCCTAGTTGGGAGATGCTGTTATAGAAGGCATGTGTCTTGTACTGATATCTGGAAAACAAACCTGCTGGCTCAGTGGTATCTTAAATTGAAGGACAGACTGCACCAGGCAGACTTCAGAATTGAAGGGGGGGGGGGGGGGGGGGAAATCTGTGTGATGGTATATCCACTTTTTTCAGTATGATTTCAAAAAATCCTATGCTATTTTACTAATGGTACATACCACAGCTCCTCTTGTTAGAAATGGTGAAGGTCCTCCTAATTCTGATCACTGTTTTGGGTTCTCTCCTGAAAGCTCTGACCACCATACCGCTCCATCCTGCCATTTGCAGCAATGGGTTTAGTTTCACTCTCTAGTTGGACCCTTAGTCGTCACCTGGGCTGTCTTAAACTGCAGCGTGTCCTCTTTTGTCTCAGACTAACCTTCATAGTGGCTGCTTTGGGCCATTCAAACTACACTTCTGTGACAGACGAGTGCTGCTAAGTTTGAATGGCCTGGAGAAGCTGCTAGGAGGGGCAGCATGGTGAAATTCAGCTTGTCACTTCCATATTATTCCAGTGACTCTGTGCAGCCTGCAAAGAAACCATCCTGGCTCCTCTATATTCGCAGTGCAGAATTCATTTCTATAGATGAGCTGTACTAATGGCAGCTTATATAGGGGTTTGACTCACCCATAGAAAATAATGGGACCACTGGAAACATGTTGAGTTGGAAGGGTCCAGTCAGGAATTATTTTTCCTGGTTTTTATCCCTGCATGGTTTGCCCAGCCTTTCAATCAGCAGAACGAGGAAGTCTTGTTCAAAGCGGGTGGACTGCCCTTTTTGGGGTAAGGGGATTAAGATGGCTTGGCTAAAGGTAACATCTAAACATTTGTCCTACCAGCCCTTCATACCAGATTCAGGTTCTGTTATCTTGTGACATGGGGCCACATGGCTGGTAAAATATGTTTAAGAAATTAAAATGAAGTTCATTAGCTGGTAATTTTTAATAATAAAATCTTGGTGTGTGCCCCTGTAGCTGTAATAGTTGACAGCTTCACTGCCCTTCTTGCTCAAGTAGCAGTCACATTTGGCTTGCCCTTTCTGTCAAATCTCATTTGCTGGAATGTGGTCACTTTTTTGCCTCTTTAAAAATGAGCAGACCAGTGGAGCATCTGCAATACAGTGGTACATTTTTAATGAAGTTATTACGGTGCTATAAATAAGTGGATTCCTGTGCTGGGTCAGGGAAGGTAAAACCTCAGCTATTCGTAGACAGAATTCTATAGGAGTGACCTTGCCTACAGAGTAAGATGGAGAGAAGATGGGTATCTCAGGTGCATTTTTAAGATGCCACCACACAAGACAATAATTTAAATTATGCATTTTTATTAAATATGATCTCTCAGAAAATTTTCCTATTTTATAAAATAAAGCTCTTATGTAGCATTCTATTTTAGACACCTCCATCCTTCTGAGTCAGTAACTTTTGACTACTAAACGTGTTGCGTTTCCTCGACTTTCCACCTGCTGAATACAACTGCATGCTTTCAATTGTACCGCAAATGATGGATGTAGTTACTTTTTTACATATTTAATTTATGATTTTAAAAATTGTGTGGTGGGTGCCTCAGTAGCCTTTCTGGCATAACAATCTTATACGGTAGAAGGTTTGGCTGTGGTTCCCCAATTTTTGTATGAGCCAGTACCAATATATTGAATATATAGCACAAAATACTTAGAGTTCCAATCTAAACAAATTTTGTTTGTAATAGCAAAGCAATTTAATGCTCCAAATATATCCTATGAGGGCACATGATTGATGTAGCACTTGCTTTCTGGAATTCATCTGCCCTTGGCTCAGGTATGCAGGCAGGAGGGTGTGCTTGACTGGGAAAATGCCCTCCTGAAGACTCCTGGGGTGTATGGCATTTGCCTAGGCAAGAAACCAGGAAGTAACTGGAGAAATGTAAAAAAAATTCATAAGTAATTATCTACTTCTGCTTTAACCACACCAGTGATTCCTGCTTTAACAACATACAGCTGGGAGCAAAAACTGCCACCAGATGAAAAAAATGGGTTCAGTTCAAGGTTGGGCAACCTCTGTAATACCGTGTTTCCCCGATAGTAAGACACCCCCGATTGTAAGACGTATCGGGAGTTTCAGAGGGGTCGGCTAATATAAGCCGTACCCCGAAAGTAAGACATATGTCTTACTTTCGGGGAAACACGGGGGTATTGCCGCCTCCAGTGGCATACTAAGAGTGGGGCGGGGGGTGCGGGCTGCACCGGGTGCCACACCCTGGGGGGGGTGCCAGGCCAGCGCCCTCCCCCTCCGACTGAAGAGACAGCGCCGTTCTGATCAGTCTCGGGCAGCGGCTGTCACTCACAGCCGAGCAGAGTGAAGCCACCTCCCCCTCTTGTATGGCTACACAGTGCTGTCCATGAAGGAGGGGGAGGCAGCTTCACTGAAGCCGCCTCCCCCTCTGGCTACACAGTGCTGTGTATGGAGGAGGAGGCGGCGGCTTCAGTGAAGCCGCCTCCCCCTCCATGGACAGCACTGTGTAGCCATACAAGAGGGGGAGGTGGCTTCACTCTGCTCGGCTGTGAGTGACAGCCGCTGCCCGAGACTGATCAGAACGGCGCGACGCAACCACAGAGAAGGGGATTATTGCACCAGGTCCCGGATCACTGCCGACAGGTGTCACTGGCTCTGTCCTCCCGGTACAGGTCAGTGCTGGTCATACAGAGAGAGACCAAGGAGGGGGGGTGTGAAGAGATTCTCTGCAGCTCTTATTATGTAACCGCAAGATGCAGCTGAGGACTACAAGTCCCAACATACCGGGCTGTGTTGGCTTACAGTTCTCCTCTGCTGAGCATAGCAGCTTTGTATGCTTGGACTTGTAGTCCTCCATAGTGCAGCCTTGCATGCTGGGACTTGTAGGCCTCCTCTGTAGTACAGTGCAGCCTTGCATGCTGGGACTTGTAGTCCTCTGTAATACAAAGCAGCCTTGCTTGCTGGAACTTGTTGTCCTCTTCTGTAGCGCAGTGCCGCTCTGCATGCTGGGATTTTTTTCCAATATAAGACATACCCCGAAAGTAAGACATAGTGGGGCTTTTGGGGATAAAAAAGTAAGACACTGTCTTACTTTCGGGGAAACACGGTAAGTCCTGTGAGGCATTGCATGACTTCCAAAGGCATGATGGGATTCTTGGTTTCACACAGCTGAAGTGCCAAGGTTGGCCACCCTGCTTCAGCTGTCTGTAAAATTTGCTGTAGTAGTTTTTCAAAAATGTACATCAGTTTGTGCCAAATATGTCTGTAAGGATTGATGGTTGCTCAGCAGGGGCTGGCTTAAATGGAGTGTTGGGAATTCTTGGGTCCCACCCTCTGAGGAGCTCCTTGTCAACTACAGCTTGGTTAATCCTGGTAAAAGCAGTACTGGGGTTGTACTCTACCACCTTGGCCACTGTTGGAGTTTAAGAGTGCAGATCTTTAGGAAAACCTTTTTGGGCACATTGAACTCTGAATGTCCTTTTTTGGAAAGTCTGACTAGGCTGGGGCAGACTGGCATGAACTGGGGGTGGATTTAAGGAATCTTGAAGCTATTGGGAGCAGCACCCTGGGGTCCATTCCACGCTGCATATTGGTGGCAGTGCCCATTAAGGCATTGCTCATAAACTGCAACTCTGTCTGTTTTTGGTTAATTAACAAATCTTTTAAAGTGGTTGTAAACCCTTACAAACCACTTTGACCTACAGGTAAGCTTAGATTAAGGCTTACCTGTAGGTCCAAGAAATATCTCCTAAACTACATGGTTTAGGAGATATTTGCCAAAACACAGGCACCACTGTGTACGGCGCATGGGCATAGACAGCGGAGCACTGAGCGTGCCGCTGTCAACGGCGATATGCCGCGAGTGGTGGCTCCCGTGCGCATGCGCGGAAGTGACGTCATCGCATGACAGCGGCGGAGCAGCGAGACCCACCGAGAAGATGGATGCTCCAGACTACAGGGGACAGCGGTGACTTCACTGGCTCCTGTGTCAGGTAAGTGACACATAATGCACTACTACGCATAGTAGTCCATTAGGCTTTACCTTTGCAGGGAACCGAAGAGGAAGTAAATCCATTAGGGTTTACTTCCTCTTTAATTGTGTGGGGGGGGGGGGGTTTCCCCCATACTGGCTTGAGGTTTGATAATCCCAGTTCAATGTCAGCTGTGTTCAGCTACCTCTTGAGCAGGGCCCAGACTATTGCTCATAGCTGGTATTTAATGCAGATGGTCCACTGACCCTTCTCCCTCTATTCCAGGCATCTGCTGTGGCCAAGCACTTTGTTGCTCTTTCTACCAATGCAGTAAGTAGTGTTCTACAATTTACCTAAAAATACCCTGTTGGTTTTTATTTTTTCACATTGTTCTAAAAAAATAATTTTTTCTGATTGCAGCCAAAAGTGAAGGATTTTGGAATAGACACCGCCAACATGTTTGAATTCTGGGATGTAAGTCCTCTTCACATCGTCTCATTGGTTGGGCAAAAGTTTGATCTCTCTCTCTCTCTCTCTCTCTCATCTCTCTCTCTC